>NC_092713.1:192713716-193013716 GCF_047496885.1 Scyliorhinus torazame
CTGCTTCCTGTTAGCTGTCTCCCTATCAACATTCTGGAGGTTACCACTGATTAGAAACTCAACTGGACCAGCCGTATAAGTACTGAGGTGACAAGGGCAGGTCAGTCAGATGCGAGAAATCCCACAGCAAGTAACTCACTTCCTGACTCCCTAAAGCCTGACCACCATTCACAAGGCACAAGTCAGGAGTGTGATGGAATACTTTCCATTTGCCTTGATGAGTGCCGTTCCAATAACACTCATAAAGCTGGACACCATCCAGGGAAAAGAAGCCCGCTTGATTGGCACCCCATTCATAAACAGTCACTCCCTCCACCACCAGTGCACAGTGTGTCCCATCTAGGAACTTACCAAGGCTCCTTCGCCAACATCTTCCAAACCCTCTGCCGCTACCATCTTGAAGGATATGGGCAACAGATGTATGGGAACCCACCAGCTGGATGTTCCCCTCCAAGTCACTCACCATCCTGATTTGGAAACATATTGTCATTTTTTCACTGACGCTGGGTCAACATCCTGGAACTCCCTCCATACCAGCATTGTAGGTGTGCCTACACCACATGGACTGCAATGGTTTGAAAAGGTGGCATGCCAGAATCTAGCGAATTTTGAAATTTGGACAATTACTACCAATGCATCTACTATCAGCAGCCATTTCTTTTAAGGCCTGCAAATGAAGTCCATCAGAACTGGGGTCTTGTCAGCTTTCAGTTCTAGTATTTTTCTCTGTGTCCTTTCCCTGGTGTTTGTGATTCATAGAATCCTAAAATCATATAAAATCATAGAATCCCTACAGTGCAGAAGGAAGCCATTTGGCCATCGAGTCTGCACCAACCCTATGAAAAAGCATTCTACCTACGCCCACTCCCCTGTCCCATCCCCGTAATCCCACCCACTTGTTTTAAGTTCCACTCTCCCTTTCACTTCCTGATTCACAATTATTTCCGGATGTTATTTGTATCCTCTACGGTGAAGACAGATGTAAAATTCCTGTTAAATCTATCCCACTATTTCCTTATTTTCCATTATTAATTCCCCATTCTCATCTCAAAGAGGACCAATATTCATGTTCCTTCTTAATTACTTGTAGAAACTCTTACTATCTGTTTTAAGTTTCTGGCTAGCTTTCTCTCGAACTCTGGCGTCTCCCTCCTTATCAATCTTTTTGTCATTCTTTGTTGTTCTTTATATTGTGTCCCGTCTCCTGATCTGCCACTCATCTTTGCGGAATTATACGCTTTTTCTTTTAATTTGATACTATCTTTAACTCCTTTAGTTAGTCACGGTTGGTGCGACCTTCCTTTGTAGTCTTTCGTTCTCACTGGAATGTATCTTTCTGAATATTCTGAAATATTTCCCAAAACATCTGCCACTGCATCTCTACTGACCTATCCCTTAATCTAATTTCCCAGTTCACTTTAACCAGCTCTGTCTTCATGCCCTCATGATTGTCCTTATTTGAGGGGAAACTGAATCTGAAATTCAATCATATTATGATCACTGCTACCTAAGGGTGCCTTCACCATGAGGTCATTAATTGATCCTGTATCATTGCACGTTACTACATCTGATATCTCTTGCGCTCTCGGGTTGGTGCTAGAATGTGCTTCTCTAAGAAACTGTCCTGGAAACACTTTATGAACTCTCCATCCAGGCTACCTTTGCCAATCTGATTTGTCCAATCTTTATGTAGATTAAAACCACCCATGATTAGCACCATACATTTCTCACAACCTCCCAATATTTCTTCCAGTATTCCCCGTCGTGCAGTATGGTTACTTTTAGGGGCCTATCAACTACTCCCACAAGTGAATTACTATTTCTGACCTCTACGCAAAGTAATTCAATATCCTGATCTCCAAAAAACAAGGTCATTTATCTCTCGTGCCAATTCATCCTTAATTATCAGAGCTACATCTCCACCTTGCAAGCTTCCTGTCTGTCGTAAATTGGCTCCACCATCTAAGCTACATAGCTTTGGAAACTAAGGGGCAATTTAGCATGGTCAATCAACCTAACCTGAACATCTGTGGACACTAAGGTACAATTTAGCATGGTCAATCAACCTAACCTGCACATCTTTGAACTATGGTAGGAATCAGGAGCATCCAAAGGAAACCCACGCAGACACAGGGAGGACGTGAAAACTCCACAAAGGGTCACCGACCGGAATCAAACCAGGGTCCCTGGCTCTGTGAAGCAGCAGTGCTAACCACTGTGCCACAGTTCAGTACCTGTTAGGTACAAACAATGAACTATGCTATGTACAGAGTGGTGCAGCCCGTGCTCTGCTCACTGATTCCACGTTCTAACTACCAAATTGGGGGGCGTGGGGGGGAGGGCACATGGCCCTTAAGAACATCGCCCCTTAAAAAGGCCAGCTACCACATCTCTTCCCTCGCCCTAATATACAGCACGGTAGTTACCTTATACAGTTCCCCGTAATTTACAGCAATGAATATTTTTAATCAGTCCATCAAAACTCAGCCTCTCTGGTGGCTTTCGCTTCCTCATGGAGAGACTCAACTCCATCGACTGGGCTGCTCCCATTGGGATACTTCCTGTCGAGACTGTCACACTAGCTCTCTCTTCTGGTACTGATGCTTCAACCTCCTTTGTACTCTCGCTGTTGTGTTATGCTGCTTCGGATAACAGAGGCTGCTACTTGATGCAGTCTTAACTAAAGGATGCTCCAGACTCCGAAATGAGTTCAACGTGTTTATTGAACTATGAACACCGTTCTCAAATGAGTTTGACTCTCTGCTAATCTAACTGTAGTAACTCAGTCTAACTGTGCCAGCTTGCTCTAAGCCACGTGCTGGGGTGTGATGCTGCTGATCAACCCTGTCTAACTCGCTAGATATCTGTCTGTGGAAAGAGACAGGGTGTGAGTGCCTCATCCCTTTTATAGTGTTTATGTCATGCCCCCTTGTGGTGATGCCACCTATGAGTGTCCTGACTGCCCATTGGTTGTGTCCTATTCTGAGTGTTCATTGGTTGCATGTTTGCATATCATGACATCGCCTGTGAAGGGCTGATTGGAAATGTCACCTCTCGGACAGCTGGCAACACCTCCAGCTGGCAACAACACATCAGGTTGTAATGCTAGCTCCTGGAATGACTCTTGCCCATACAGATGGACCACATGCTTCCTCAAAATCCTGTTCTGTACACTTACTTCATAAGTCTTGGCCACAATAATTCCTGGAAACCAGCTTGCGCCACTTCTAAACTCTCTCACATAGACTGGTCATCTATTTCAAAAGATCTTGCATCTTTAATTGAATCATGGTTCCTCTTCTGGTTACACTGTTTCTCCTCTACCCTCCCCGCTAAATTTGGGAATACCAGGTTGAGCCTGTTCCTTAAACATCGACCCATCAATAGCTGTGCTGGAGATATGCCTGTGGTTGAATGAGGGGTGGCCCTGTACTCTAACAGGAATCAAGCTACTTTTATTTCCAAAGACGCAGTTGGCTGTTTCTTTAAGATGGCCTTAAACATTGGGACTGCCCGCTCAGCGAGTTCATTGGATGAGCGATGACACGGTGCATTCTGACATGCATTATCCCATTGAAAGACATGAAACTTTGAAATTTGGTTCTTGTAAAAGCCGTTCTGTTATCTGACACGAGTACTTCAGGTAATCTAAGGGCACAAAGCACTGGTAAGGCTTCTCAGCTGTGGCATGTGCGGTTGTGGAACTCATCGCAAATTCTTCCAGCCATTTGGAGTGGGTATCTACCAATAGTACAAGCAGCTTGCCAAAGAATGGTCCTACATAATCTATGTGGACTCATACCCATGGTCCACCAGGCTATTCCCAAGAGTGCAGTAACGGCACTGATCACAGTGCTTCATTAATCTCTCAATAGCGGTGTCAATGACTGGCCACCGAACAGCTTTTGGCAAACTTCATATTTGACATGCCCAGATGGGCACCATGTAACTCTGCAAGGAGCAACTCCTGCCCCTGCACAGGGACAATTACTCTTGCTCCCCTTACAGCTTAACTCCTCTTTCGTAACGTGGTATGGCTTCATATCTTCAGAAATCCTCTCATTCTGCCAACCTACTAATATCTTCAGCGGAATTCTCAGTCGGCGGGATCCTCCGGTCCGCGGACAGCACACCCACGTCCGCGGGTTTCCCAATGGCATGAGGTGGACACAAAGGGAAACCCCATTGGTCATCTGTGGGAACGGAGAATCCTGCTGCCAGGCACCACACTGGAAAATGTGGCTGGTGGACCGGAGTATCCTGCCCCTTGTGTTTTATCTTTGATAACAGCAGGTCTCTGCTGGTCCGTAATTTTAGTTTTTATGCTGACATTGGCAAAGTGTCTCCAAAATTAATTACCATCATGATTTTGTGCGACCCTGGGTGGGAGGGGGCAGGGGCGTGTTCGTGGAAGTGGGGGACGGGGATGATATACTCTCTGGCAGTGGTAAGCAACTAAAGGCATCATTGTGAGCTACCTGTGTCCCTGGTCGGTGTTCAAATGTACATTCATAAGCTGATGTGATCAATGCTCAGAGCTGAAAACTGACCGTTGCAATTGGCAGAATTGCCTTGTCCTCTTTAAAAAGACCCAACGATGGCTTGCGTCCATTTCAACATGTTGATCGACGTACTGGTGGAATTTTCTTGCTTGGTGCATAGCAGATACTCCTTTTTTTTCTATTTGTGAATAACCTTTCTCAGCTTCTGAAAGGGTTCTTGACACATGTGCAATAGGCCTCACAGACCCATCATCCATTCTGTGAGGGAAAACTGCCCCAACTCCATATAGTGAGGCGTCACACGTTAGCACTAACTTCTTGGATGCTCCAAAATGTACTAATCGGCAAGATGAATGTCATAGTTGCTTGACCTCATTAATTGTTTCCCTCTGCGGTATTTTCCAGAACAATCTCTGGTGTTTCTTCAGTAACATGTGTAAAGGGGCTAATAGTGTAGAGAGATTTGGAAGGAAACGCCCGTAATAATTAACCATCCTGAGGAATGATTTAAGCAGCGAGGCATTCCGAGGGGCTGATGGCTCTTTTATTGCCCTTACTTTGTCCTGCATAGGATGCAGTAACTGGGCATCCACACTGTAACCGAGGTAAGCTACTTCGCTGGCCTGGAAAGTGCACTTTACTCTTTTTAGGTAAACTCCTGCCTCCTGCAATTTTCACAGTAATTCTTCAAGATTGTCCAAGTGTTCTTTTTCGGTTGCACCATTAATCTCTGTCATAAACTCCCCATGGTTCTTTAAAATATGGCGCAAGCTGATGAAATGCCAAAAGACAAGCGTGTACATTGATATATTCCTTTATGGGTATTAATGTCACATATCCTTTGGAAGCATCATCCAACTCCAACTGTTGATATGCATGACTCATATCCAATTTCATTAATGAATGTCCTGCATATAAATCCTCTAACTTTGGGATAGGATATCTGTCTACCTTTGCTGCTTGGTTCACTGTTAATTTATAGTCCCTGCAGACGTGGACTGTCTTATCTGGTTTAACCACAGTTACTATAGGGACTGCCCAATCTGCAAATTGGAATGGCTGGATGATACCTCGTTCTTCAAGCCTTTTTAGCTTGGACCCAACTTCCTTCAGCAATGCCTAGGCCACAGGACGAGCCCGGAAAAATTTTGAAGTGGCTTCTGGGTCTACATGAATTTTTGTCTTTAAACCTTTGATCCTGAAAAGCATTCTGATATTTCCGAACAGGCCCACTTCTTTAATTCTTAAAATTTCAACCAGTTGAGTTTAATTTCTTGAAGCCAGTCATGGTCTATTAGACACCACGATTAATGGCCAGACACCACGATTAATGGAAGTTGGGCAGATTGCTGCTCATAGCTCAGAGTGTTTCGGTCATCCCTACTATCTTAATGGCCTCCCCCGTCAAAGTAGCTAATTTAGCTGTTGTGTTCTGCAGCCTCAGAGGCTGAATCCCTTCTCAAGGGTATCTGTAGGTCTGTTCCACTACTACAGTAGCAGTTGCTCCCATGTCTACTTCCATTCTTAATGGTCTGCTATTGACCAATAACCACTGTAATGGGGGTTACCTTCCCCTTTTCCACATTATTCATCTGAAGAACGTTCTGATTACTCGCAGAAAAAATCAGGCATTGCTGGAGAAAGTTGAGTCCAAGCTAAAAAGGCTTGAAAAACTGGGTATCATCCAGCCAGTCATGCACTGATGCTGAACTGTTCATTCTATGCTACTAGGCAGGTTCTGTTTACTCTTGCACCTGTGCCTCAAATGACCCTTCCGGTGGCATGTGAAGCATTCCCGTTCCTGGAATCTGCAGATCTTTGGGGTGTGATTTCCCCCACACCTGGAACACTCTGTACTGCTCCGAGGTTGTTGATTCATTCTCCTGAATCATCTAACTCTACCAGTTTCTGTCCTTGCTTCCTGGTTTAGATTGGTCCCTTGCAGCTTCCCACTCCAACTGGTGGACTGCACCATTCTGTGTGCTCTGAAGTTCCTGGGCACCCTTCGCAGTGTTCTCCTTTGCTAACGCTATCTCCAATACTATTTTAAAATTAATCTCAGTTTCTGCCAGCAACTTCTTCTGTATCAACTAAGCGATCCTTCAGCATACTATTTAATCTTGTCCCGAAGTGACAATGTTCCACAATTTTATCCGAAGCCTTGCTGTGTAGGTTGCAATGGTCTTCTCTGGGGCTCTCCCTGTGGGATTGAATTTAAATAATTGTAAAACAGAGGGTGGTTGTGTCCTTTGACTAAATTCACAATATCTATAAACAAGATTGTATTGGGCACGCTTGGGGGCATAAGTCCATTAATTAAACAGTAAGTTTGGGTCCTGCACACGCTTAATAATATCACCTTCTTCTTTCCCTCTCCTTCAATTCAGTTTGGTCTGAAGACGAATTCTAGTCACTCAACATACTGCAACCAATCTTCAGCCAAGATGTCGAAGAGATCCACTCTGCAGAAGACAGGCATGTGTGTTGCTATCTTAAACTTTGCAAGCTTGATTTAGACTGGACCAGGGTCTGAGCTGATGATCTTGCAAGCGCACTTCCTGCTTTCTTTTACCTCAACATCAAATGTAGTAACTTGTCTCCACCAGTTAGGTACAAACAACAAACATTTATTTACACAACATGCTATGTACAGAGCACTGCAGCCACAATGCTGTCAGTCCACGTCCTGTGTCAAACTGAGCAAAAGCTACCCTCTGCTCTGTGATTCCGCACGCTAACTACTGATTGGACGAGTAGGACACATGACCCTTCGGCTGATCACCCCTTAAAGGGGCCAGCAACTACACTGTCCTTCTTAAATGTTGTGTCGTCTTGAATATTCATGTCCCAGTCTTTGTCATCCTACAGCCATTCCTCTGCAATGGCTATCAGACCATACATATTTATTTAACTTTTGTGCTGTGTATTAATTTCTTTTGTTACAAATGCTATGTACATTCAGGTACAGAGCCTTTGGTTCTGCCTTTTTACTTTTATAATAATAATAATCTTTACTGTCACAAGTAGGCTTACATTTACACTGTAATGAAGTTCAGATGAAGACCATCCCAGTGGTGCAGCTCCCACTTTCCCTAGTACTGGTGCCAGTGCCCCATGAATCAAAACCCATTTCCCCTGCACCAATCTTTGAACCATGCATTTACTTCTCTAATCCAATTCATCCTACACTAATTTGCTTGTGGCTCAGGTCGTAATCCAGAGAATATTACCTTTGATTCTGCTTTTATATTTATCCCCGATCTGCACAGATTCTCAACAGATCCACTCCACAGATGCAGTCTGACCAAATGTCTTTAATCTTTAGTTCCATTCTCACCTGATATTCCAGCAGCAATGAGCATCAGCTAAATAGACCAAGAAATGTTAATTCATAGTCAGTTATACTGGAGCAGTAGTCCATTAGATAAAGAAAAACGTAAACTATCAGACCCTAGAAAGCACTGGTTTCTATCAGTTGCTGGAGGAAATCAGATGATTTAATTCTAATACTTCCAGGACAAAATTCATTAGAATTTGAGTGGAGTTGAACAACATAGCAAATAAACTATTGGACACTCATCTCTTGGACCAAATAAATGATATTTATAATGCATTCTATGGCATCCTTGTAACGTACCTCAGCAGAAATATTGTTTAATGTGTCGCTAGGCCTTTATCTGAGTCTGCCAGCTCTGAGATGTCGCTGGAACTGGATTTTGGAGAGAGCAAGAGAAAAAAAGATAGGGGTGGACAGATAACTACTGGCATTATAGTCTTTGAGAACAGTTAGCAAGTTACCACCTCTCTTGACATCAGTCACACCGGCCACCTTTCAAAATCCCAAACTATCCCTTCCCTTCACTCCCGCTTCCCCACAAATCACTGCCTGATACCTCGTACCCTCCCCACATCTAATCTTTGTGCTTGATCCTCAGAATCCACTGGCACCCACCAGCACAACCCCTTCATGTCCTGGTTTGGTGCCCACACATGCCATCTGATATAGACCCCCCCCCCCGGACCCATCAATGCCCTCTCTTTGTCCCCACAGGAGAAGATAGTCTGTAATTAGGGGGAAAGGGCCAAGAAGGGGGTGGAGTGCCAGTGATTCGAGTCCTCACCCACCACGAGGAATGGGTCCTGGAAATCGCAGGGTTGACCGAGGAGTGAGCAGCCACAGCGAGGTTCGCCTGTGCTGCAGAGGAGAAGATCTATTGCCCCTTCACCCAGATGACCTACCTCAAGTGACACTACTGCCACCCAAAAGACTACCTCGAAGGTGAGCTCCGAGGAGACCACCATCGAGGCATCACAGCTTTCACCTGCAGCTTCCATCATCGCAGAGACACACACCTCGACATTAGTGGGGCACAATCTGGTGAGCACCACCAGTAGCTGATGCACATCATGTGGAGGCAGGAACATCCAAGGGGGTCAGCAGTCAGAGGTCTGCTTGATCGTAGGACTCTGCTGGGTCCCAGTCAGATGCCGAGCCTCAGATCAAGGTTCTCCCAGAGCTGATGCAGATGATAGGACACAGCCATGAGATTCAGGAGGGGATTTCAGCAACTTTCTTGTGAGTACACAGATCATTGAAGGAGTCCCAAATGCGCAGGAGATGGTGCCAACATTGTGTGACACCAAGGCCAACACTACTGGTATGTCAACCGCAGTGGGAAATCTGGAGCAAGACTTCAGCATCTGGAGTGGTGGTGAGTCAGTCTGACAACCATGGCTGAGGGCATCAACATCATGTCCCAGTCACTAAGGGGCATGTCCTAGACACAGGTGGACATTACCAAGGCACTGCAGAGCATGGCCTAGTCACTGAGGACCATCACTGAGGTCATCGACGCCATGGTGCAGACAATGAGGGCTGGCAGAGCCAGTTGACTCAGAGGTTTCTGGAGCTCACCCCTGCTGCCTCTCCATCCCAGGGAGACCCCTAGGACCCTATGGGCATGGTCAGGGAGGAGAAAGCGCTGGAGGCCAACCCAGGGCCTTCCACCAAGAAGATGACGGCAGTATCCAGTTCTTCCGAATCCACCCCCAACCCACCCCATCCACCCTGCTCCTGAACAGTGTCACCGGTAAGTCAGCCAGAGTGCCCCAGCTGCTCGCATCCAGAGGACACCCGTCGAAGGCATCAAAGACCACAGGGTGCAGAAAACAGCAGGCTACCTCTACCTCCGATGTGCATGCTGAGGACACACCTAGACGTAGAACGAGACCATGAAAGAGCAACAAGAGAGAGGTTCACTGAGTGGGCACTCGGGGGTACTATCTGCAGCTGGGGGGGACATTCATTCAAACATTCAAAAGTAAATCACGTTACACCTGATAATGTGGAGCCTGTGTAACGTAAATCTTCACAGCGCGCCTGCCTGTACTCCCACCCCTGTTGCCCTCCGATCCCCCCACTCCTCAGCTCCCATGCGCAGTGGTCCAAGATCAAAAGCCCCCGATGCAGACCTCATTCAGAGGATGGGTGTGAGCGTGCTGTCAGCAGAGAGACAGGAGTTAGACTTTGGCAAAAACTGAGGAGCACCAGAGCTAACCTCACAGCGAGTGATCATCACCCTCCTGCCTTGCATGGTGACCTGCTGACAGTGACAACACAGGCCCATCATCCTAGAGTGATGGTATAAAGACCTTTGGAGTGTGGAACAGGGTGCTCGAGTAGGGGGGGTGACAGGGATAGGGTGGAGGGGTGGGCGTAAGTAGGCTGCTCTTTCCAAGGGCTAGTCCAGACTCAATGGGCCGAATGGCCTCCTTCTGCACTATAAATTCTATGAGAATCGGGTGAGCATGAGAGCCTCTATGGTCCTCCGGGCATGCAGCACACTTGCTGCCACCTGTCCTCCATCCTTGACTCCTCCTGCTAGTCCTCCCCCAGCTCGTCCTCCATCCCCCCCTGGACCATCTCCTCCTCCACCTCAGATGAGGCTGCAAGTCCCACATCTTCCCCCTCCAGCATGTCGCCCTGCTGCAATGCCAGGTTGTTGAGAGCACAGCAAACCACCACAAAGCAGGAGATCCTCTGGAGGATGTACTGCAGTGCACCACCATAGCGGTCCAGGCATCGGAACCGCATTTTCAGCAGTGCGATGCACCACTCAGGTGGCAACACGGGCCTCGTTATATGAGTTCTCCACCTTGATCTCCGGTCTCCACACTGGCATCATCAGCCAGGATCTCACCTTATTCCCAAAGAGTCGACCCGTCATCCTGGGGTAGTCCTCGAAGATACCGAGAATCCCCGAGTGTCTCAGGATGTAACTGTCATGCGCATTCCCTGGGAAGCGAGAACACACTGGCATGATTCAGAGTCGGTGATCGCACACGAGTTGAACATCCAGGGAGTGGAAGCCCTTCCTGTTAATGAAGGGTACTCCCTGGTGCCCCAATGTGCGCAAGTTGACATCCGTGCTATCTATTCACCTCTGGACCTGGGGCAACCCAGCGATGGTGGAGAATCCTGTAGCCTGGGCATCTTGGTGGAGCTGGTCTGAAGCCCAGGCATACAAGGCATCCGTGACCTCACGGATGAACCTGACGGCTGTAGCTTGGAAAATGTCGCACAAGTCCCCACTCGAGCCCTGGAATGAATCGGTTGCATAGATGTTCAGGGCTGTGTTGACCTTCACGACCACGAGGAGTTGGTGTCCTCCTCCACCATGAGGTGCCAAGTCCGTGAGGAGGTGGCATAGTGATGTTGTCACTGGACTTGTTAACCAAAGGTTCAAATCCCGCCACTGCAGATGGTGAAATTTGAATTCAATAAAAATCTGGAATTAATCTAATGATGACCATGAAACCATTGTCGGTTGTCGTAAAAACCCATCTGGTTTACTAGTGTCCTATAGGGAAGGAAATCGGCCATCCTTACCTGGTCTGGACTACATGTGCCGCACTGTCTCTTTGTTGAGATGGAGTCTCTTGTGGCACATGCTGTCTGTCACCTTCTCGAAAGACCAACAATGCCTATATTCTTTGGGGCATCGCTGGTGTCCCCCTCTGGGTTCCTCCTTGGTCTGGTATAGCTGGGTCTTCAGGGTGTACAGCAGTCACCTGCACATGGGATGCAACCTCCAGCCTGCGTTGACGCTGCTGTCACCTTCTCCGGCGTCTGGCCGCCTCGGCTGCCACAGCACCACAAGGGCAGCCTCTGCAGGATTGACATAACCAGCCATATTGTTATATCTGTAAGGAATTAGAGCAGGAGAGAGACTGACAATTAATTAGGTCTTCCACCCTGGGCCCCTGAAATCCCCCAAGCCTTCCCCACTCTTACTTGTCTCTCCTTCTCTCAGAATGCCATCCACCGAGTCAGTTGTGCTGGAAAACCTCACTCTGCACGCTCACCCCTGGAAACAATAGGAGACCCTAGACCCCAGACCCCTGCCGGGAACATGAGGGAAACCACGCTCAGGTGCCCTCCCCTGATCCACACACTTACCCTTTGTTCGTGAGGATATCCCCAGTGCTGAAGCCCAGCTCTTGAGTGTTTGATTGTTGGCTGCTGCCTCTATGGTGTTGACGCTTCTAGAGATCAGGCAAACTGTTCAGACTTCAAAGTTTAATTGAAATGCGATGCAATAATCATCGTCTGAGATGTGGCACGTGGACCCACAAGAAGCCACTTGTACAATATTTTATTAGCAAAAACAGTCAACAGTAACAAAGATTTGAAAATCAATTAAGTGACATATCACACTAACCATTAAACAACAAGGAAACATCACCGTTCCATATTGGTACAAATACAAAGCTTTATCAGCTCATTTTCATAAAAACAAGAGACGGTATCAACCCTTGCAGGTTCCTCAACAGAAACGGAGGATAAGCTACTCAATAGTCCATATATCACACTAACCATATACCAACAAGGAAAAAGCACCACACTACATCATTTTACTACAAAATATCAGTACAAACACAAAGCTGCAACAGTGCAGTTATACGAGGAAAATTAAACAGACTATGAACATTAAACATTCAACAATACAGTGAAATTTCTTGCCCAGGCCACAGATGCAAAAGAGGTGCAGCATACAACCACACAGCCTCCAGGCATAAAACATTAAACAGTCAACAATACACTATAGATAAGATAAGATAAAGATAGATAGTTTTTTGAAGAATAAAGGGATTAAGGATTATGGTGTTCGGGCCGGAAAGTGGAGCTGAGTCCACAAAAGATCAGCCATGATCTCATTGAATGGTGGAGCAGGCTCGAGGGGCCAGATGGCCTACTCCTGCTCCTAGTTCTTATGTTCTTATGTTCTATAGTCACCAGAAATCTGAAAAAGCTTTTCTTCAACACCCTCACTAAGTGGCCCATTCTGAGAAGATGCAGGGCATGCCAGAAGAGAGAAAGAACAACCCCCACCTTCTCCAGTGCTGGTAGCAGGTCATCTGACATTCTCTCTTCCCACGCTTCAGGCCACAAAAGTTAAAGAGGTGACAGCAAATATGGACACAGCCTCCAGACAGCTGCAACAGCATACAGATCACTCTGCCTATCTCTCCTCATCCTGCAACTCCCAGCAGTAGACCCGCAAAGGTGGGAATAATCACACCGGAAAGTCACACCAAATTAGAGCACAGCAGAGGGAAAAAAGAACACCCCTTTCCCTTCTCCAACCAGTAGCAGGTCATCTTACATCCTCCCACCCAGGCTATAGAAGCAGAACAGGCAGCAGCAAACAAACAAACATTTGCAGCCATCAGCAGCAACAAGCAGCAAACACAACCTGCAACCACGTGAGAATATTTTGTTTATTGAGCAGTCAACAGTAACAAAGATTTGAAAATCAACTACGCAACAATCCTCATATCATACTGACCATTAAACAAGGAAACATCGCTGTTCCATATTGGTACCAATACTATATCAGCTCATTTTCACAAAAAGACCAAACACACAGTATCACCTCTCACAGGTTCCTCAACAGAAACGGAGGATAAGCCTGAGAATGTGTTATCATGTCCAGATCTTTGTCGTCGAAATGATCTGTCCATCAATATGATACTTGTTCCATGTATCAATGCCATTCTCCATCCAGGAGCCGCAACTGTGCAGGCCCTCCCACATGGCCCAATCTCACCGGAACCAAATCCTGCCATCACAGATTCCACTGCAGCTCAAGGTGCAGTTGAACATCCTCAATTTCCAACGTGCTTAACCTGTGGTGACGTGCCAGTTATGTGCAGCACTCACCACACCAGCAACAAATGCATCAGCAATTCTACAAAATAATTTCTTCAAGAGAAATGTCTTCAACAGTGCGGAAGGATGTAGCAGGTTACAGAGGGACATAGATAAGCTGCAGAGCTGGGCTGAGAGGTGGCAAATGGAGTTTAATGTAGAGAAGTGTGAGGTGATTCACTTTGGAAGGAATAACAGGAATGCGGAATATTTGGCTAATGGTAAAGTTCTTGGAAGTGTGGATGAGCAGAGGGATCTAGGTGTTCATGTACATAGATCCCTGAAAGTTGCCACCCAGGTTGATAGGGTTGTGAAGAAGGCCTATGGAGTGTTGGCCTTTATTGGTAGAGGGATTGAGTTCCGGAGTCATGAGGTCATGTTGCAGCTGTACAAAACTCTGGTACGGTCGCATTTGGAGTATTGCATACAGTTCTGGTCACCGCTTTATAGGAAGGACGTGGAAGCTTTGGAGCGGGTGCAGAGGAGATTTACTAGGATGTTGCCGGGTATGGAGGGAAAATCTTATGAGGAAAGGCTGATGGACTTGAGGTTGTTTTCGTTAGAGAGAAGGTTAAGAGGAGACTTAATAGAGGCATACAAAATGATCAGGGGGTTAGATAGAGTGGACAGTGAGAGCCTTCTCCCGCGGATGGAAATGGCTAGCACGAGGGGACATAGCTTTAAACTGAGGGGTAATAGATATAGGGCAGAGGTCAGAGGTAGGTTCTTTACGCAAAGAGTGGTGAGGCCGTGGAATGCCCTACCTGCAACAGTAGTGAACTCGCCAACATTGAGGGCATTTAAAAGTTTATTGGATAAACATATGGATGATAATGGCATAGTGTAGGTTAGATGGCTTTTGTTTCGGTGCAACATCGTGGGCCGAAGGGCCTGTACTGCGCTGTATCTTTCTATTTTAAAAAAGAAGAGAGAAAGATCAACCCCACCTTCTCCAGTGCTGGTAGCAGGTCATCTGACATTCTCTCTTCCCACGCTGGTTGATCAGGCGTCCCACTTGGATCAATGATGAGCACCAGGTCCTGCAGCATCTTCTTGCTTCAAACCGGATTGCCTTCTGGACACATACGTCCCCCTGAGCCCAGTGTTCCAGGAGCCAGGTATCTTAGAAAAAATTGTCCTTCTTTTTGGCTACAGAAAAGGAAGGAAATCGCAACAGCCACCTCCAGGCATTTGCAGCCACCAGCAGGAGCAAGCAGCAAACACAACCTGCAGCTGTGAAATGCTTTCACAACTAACAAAGGCTAATTCCTTATTAACAATAGATTTCAGCTGTGAAGCTAGAGGCTGCTCACATTTTTAAAAGGAGTACTCAACAAAGGCTGCGTGAGTTCTCGTTGGGGAGCCAGTTACTTCCCGGGAGGCCATTGCATTCTACGCCAATCTCGCTAATGAGATGGAAATGAATGCAAATTAGGGTTAATGATATGCTCGCCATATATGTGCATGATTCAAAACTTGCCATCGGGAGCAGGCAGGTTGGATTGCAAACTAATTTGCGCCCATCCCGAATCTCAATTTTGGCCTTTTCTGCTATTTAACCAGCGCACCCAGATCCACGCCGGGCGTAACAGAGTTGTTAAATCGCTTGCCAATGAAAGCAAAGATGTGTTATACCAAGAATTAATGAATTGGTGCTGTAAAGCTTGGCTTATGGTCAACATTTGTTGAAGAATGGGAGTCCTGAGGGACATAAAGTGTCCCACAGTTCTTAGGCCTGTAAAGAATGAGTTTTCATTGGAGATGGCTTGAAAGATCAAATCACATAAGATAAGAAATGGCCTACTCCTGCTCCTATTTCTTATATTCTTGTAAGATGAAATTGAGGTAAAAGTTCAGTCATGACCGTACTGAATTGCAGAGCATGCTTGAAGAGCGAATATCCTACTCCTGCTCCTATTCCTTCTGTTCCCATGGTTTGGCAAGCCTTGATTTCAATACAAAGAAGCTGCAAGAAGAAAGGAGAGTGTGTAGGATGCAAGACACATCTGGGAATGCTTTGCACAATCACTGGGCATAGGGGAAAACATACCACTGTCAGCCCTGTCATCTCTATCAATCTTGATGAAGACGTGTTTGAAAATATTACATTTTTAAGAAAAAGAAAAAACTCTCAGATCCATTATCTGTCAGCATTTGTTTCCTCATGTGACAAAATATCATGTGACTTGTCAATCTACCAAATCTGTAACCGTGCTCCATATTGTGACAACAAGTGTTTGCAATGGGATTTAGCCTTGATAAGAAATGGCTTTGATTCTTCAGCCCTGACATCCTTAGTACAGCGACAGGCATTCAATCTGTAACTAAATGTAGCTATGAGAAAGTGATGTCTTTCAATCTCATAATAAAAAGTCATATCTCTGTTCTATGAGGCTGCGCCACTCACTTAACCAGGCACGACACAAATAGAGAGCAATAAGTATTTGTTTACTGTAGCAATTGCTCTTGTGTGAAATCATGTTTGCCTTTGACATCAAACAACAATGGTGATGAGATTTCTTTCGGTAATGTAAATGCTGGATGTGTGCATGCCATCTGTGTTCATAAGCAGGCGTGTGAATAATGCTGCTTATCCGATAGAATTTGCCATTGGCAAGCATGGTTTTATTATCCTGTCACCACTCTTGTCTTTTGAAAAGATCTGAGTTTCAAAATGCTTGACAGATAGCACATGTGCTTTGGCATAACCCAGAGGTTGTTGTTAGGATCACAATGGCACAGTAGGAGCTGTCACTGTGGCAAGTGCTTGCTTTGTTGCTTTCAAGGCTGAAGGTGAGATTCTCACCTCTGAACGATGCATTTATTGTTTATTAATCTACTTTGTAAATAATAAACTGAAACATCACTTTTCACGCTGCTCTGCAGACTGGCTATTTCAAATCCTTCCCAAACTGATGAGTTACATGCAGAGTAAGACTAAATGCAATTCCGGCGAGCTACTCTACCCACAGCAGTTAGACAGGACATGATTACCTTAGCCATTTCTGAGACTTATCTTCCATATAAATTGATTTTTTAAACATATCTGAATATTTTCGGACCTCGGCTGCAAATAGTTTGGCATCTTCTTTCGGGTCAACAGACAAGAAATGAAAAAAATAAGCATTTGCTTTTATTTGCACCCATTACTTCAAAATCCTTCACACAATTGGTTATTTTTCAGGTACAGTCACTGCTGTTATGTAGCCAAATATTGCAGTTATTCTGCAATTGCAACCTCCCAGCATCAGCAACAAGATGACATACAAGGGGCAGCACGGTAGCATTGTGGATAGCACAATTGCTTCACAGCTCCAGGGTCCTAGGATCGATTCCGGCTTGGGTCGCTGTCCGTGCGGAGTCTGCACATTCTCCCCGTGTGTGCGTGGGTTTCCTCCGGGTGCTCCGGTTTCCTCCCACAGTCCAAAGATGTGCAGGTTAGGTGGATTGGCCGTGATAAATTGCCCTTAGAGTCCAAAATTGCCCTTAGTGTTGGGTGGGGTTACAGGGTTATGGGGATGGGGTGGAGGTGTTGACCTTGGGTAGGGTGCTCTTTCCAAGAGCCAGTGCAGACTCGATGGGCCGAATGGCCTCCTTCTGCACTGTAAATTCTATGATTCTATAAGAGAATGGAGTGGATATTTAGACTTTCGATAATGGAAACAAAATCAAATAATTATAAAAACTATGCAGATATAACATTTATTAACTAAATGGTTCAATTTCAAAAGGGATGTTGGAACAGATGGACCTGGAGATGTGGATAAGCACATCTTTGCAGATCACGGTAGCACAGTGGTTAGCACTGTTGCTTCACAGATCCAGGGTCCCTGGTTCGACTCCCGCTTGGGTCACTGTCTACACGTTCTCTCCGTGTCTGCGTGGGTTTCCTCCAGGTGCTCAGGTTTCCTCCCACAAGTCCCGAAAGATGTGCTTGTTAGGTGAATTGGACATTTTGAATTCTCCCTCTGTGTACCTGAACAGGCGCGGGAATGTGGCAACTAGGGGCTTTTCACAACATTAACGTCAATGCCATGTTAATGTGAACCTACTTGTGATAATAATAAAGATTATATTATTATTATTGTAGAAGAGAAGGATGATAAAATAAGCTTGTGGGATTTGTGGCTTTATGAATGGGGGCATAGAATAGAAAAGCAAAGAAGCTATGGTTTATAAAACATGGAATAGGTCTTAGTTTGAGTATTGTGTCCAATTTTGGGATCAATCAGGAGAGCAGTAGAGTACTGAATGAGTCAGGTGCAACAAGTGAAGAGCTCATACCTCCGCCACGCTGTGTTAGCTCAGCGTTATCACAAATACACAGCTCTCCCTTGAGGTCCTGCAACTGTAAAGCTAAAAAAAGAAATGTTCTTATGAAAAGCTTCCATCTCACTAAGGAGGTTTCAGGCCAATCTACATCCAACAACCTGCTCTGAAAACTCTCCTCACATTTTTATAGCTGTGAAAAATTCCACCACAGTAGTTGAGACAATCCTTTGAAAACTATCGACTATGTTCTAAATAAAACAACCCACAACATTGCAAAAAAAACAGCCTCTCAAATTAACTGATTGTTCAACAAATTCCAGGATCTGGATCCGATCTACATCTTTTCCTAAACGCTAATCTCTGTGGGCCATACCCGATCTGTGTACCAAGTTTTGTTTAAATCCATCCATTAGTTTTTGAAATATTTTGTTCACAGAAACAGAGTAACAAATGGGGGTGAAAACATTACCTCCGCCCAGCTTCAGTGGCGACGATAGTGCGACCTCAAAATCTTGACACAATAAAGGACAGAGAAGTCCACCTGCTCAACACTCCAATGCTTCCATCCTCTCCGCTCGGGATGTGACATGTACCATCTGCAAGATCCAGTGATGCAACTCACTTTTTTGCTTCAGCAGTGCCTCTCAAGCATGAAAACTATACAGCCAAGGCAGGTAAGATTATCAGAACCTTGGGAATATCACTTCCACTATTAATTCCCCTCTAAGTCACATGCCATCCTGACTTGAGTATGCACTGCAATCCCCTCATCATCGCTGTGTCTCTGTCTAACACCAGCACTGGCAGCGCTAACACAAGAAGGGCAGCAGAAATTCATATAGATCAAGGTGAAGGCCCATCTTATAAGGGTAACTAGGCCTCAGGGTTGAGGAATGAGAAAACATAATCAGGGATATCACAGAAAACAATTGTTATCCAGTGAATCATGCTGGCTGCATGTGTGAGGACATCAGGTGAGGATAAGATTAGGCTCACCTCTAAGCCCAACGTCAGGTATAGTGCATGAAGTGGGATGACTTTTCCAGCTTGTGCTCATGAAACTGACCTCAGGCATGAAAAGAATAGAGAAAACTAGAGCGGGGAATGAAATAACTATCAACAGGAAAGTAAAGTTTGAGGAATTTTGATCAAGGGACTGGTATTCTTTTGTCCAGTTAATAAAACAGATCCCCAGATTACTTCCCAATATCCCGAAGGGCTAGTCAGCGGAGGGATAGAGAGGTAAGATGAATTGCATGTTTTAAATATACACTATGCCAAAATGAAACCAGATGTTCAGAAAGAGATTTGGATTTCTTCCGTAAGGAGGTCAACTTACTCACCATCAATTCTACAAAATGGTGCAGAAATTTATGGTGCACTTCAAGTGATAAATACTAACTGTTCTGCTGTCTACCTCCTTGTCTTTTCTAAATGAGGCCCCAAGTCTCATGAAACATCTGCAGAATTTTATCTCCATTGTAATCAGGATATATAGGCCCAGAAATTCAACATCATAGCGTCCATTCTTTGGGCAAGAAAATATCAATATAGGCACATGTGTAATCAATCTGCAATTGAAGTTGTCACCCAGTTTATGGGTTTAAATGCCTGACTAAAAGAAGCACGCGTGAAGTGGAGTCGTAACATCTGTTTCAGGCTCCTTTGTCAGGCTGCGTCTTGTTGAGCACTGCTTGAAGGCTGCAGTCAGTTACCGCGGAGGCACAGGAGACTGCCACCAAACTTTTACACAGAACTGAGTACGTGAACAGGAAGAGAAAGAGCATTCCTCTTGTATCACATCGATTGGGCTACTGCCAGCTTCCTCACATACCCCATCCAATGCCATCCATTTCCCCCAGCCACCCTCCCCAGACATACCTCCTGCCTCAGCCCATCATAGAAGCACAGAAAATAGGAACAGGAATAGGCCGTAGAGCCCTTCCAGCCTGCTGCGCCATGACTGTGATCAATTGTAAGATGTTCTTTCTCGGGTGTGCAGTTGAAAGTTTAATATTGTATTTATACTAAATGTTTGTTTTAGAAATACCAAAGCCCTATTTTTTCATGCAATCACTCCTGGAGCAAACCATTCTTTCTGCACAGACTTAAAATATTGGGGTTTGGGTCCAGTATCCCAGCCACTGTTGGAGTCTGGTCTGGTCTGGATTGTAATACCATTTTCCTCCCATTCCTTTGAGCCCTTTAGCCCCAAGAGCTATATTTAACTCCTTCTTGAAAATATACATGATTCTGGCCTCAACTGTTTTCTGTGGTAGCATATTCCACAGGTTTATGACTCTCTGGGTGAAGAAATCTCTTCTCATCTCAGTCCTTAATGGTTTACCCCATTTCCTTAGACTGTGACCCCTGGTTCTAGACTCCCCCACCATCAGGAACATCCTTCCTGCATCTACCCTGTCTCGTCCTGTTAGAATTTTGTAGGTTTCTATGAGATTCTCCCTGATTCTTCTAAACTCCTGTGAATACAATTCTAACCGACTCAATCTCTCCTCATGTGTCAGTCCCACCATCCCAGGAACCTCAGCTGCACTTCCAAAGCAAGAACATCCTTCCTCAGATAAGGAGGTCAAAACTGCACACAATATTCCACGTGTAGTCTCACCAAAGCCCCGTACAACTGCAGCAAGACTTCCCCGCTCCTGTATTCAAATTTATTTTACTTTTTCTTCTGCCGAGCATGGCCCCCTTACCTTCAATACCCTAGCCTGCCTGCCTGCCAGCCAGTCTCGCCATGTCTGCCTGCCTGCTCCTCCTCCTAGCCTGTTGGTTTGCCCATGGCAATTTAGCACGGCCAATCCACCCATGCTGCACATGTTTGGACTGTAGGAAGAAACCGGAGCACCCAGAGAAAATCAAGCAGACACGGAGAGAAAGTGCAAACTCCGCACAGTCACCCGAGGCTGGACTTGAACCTGGGACCCTGGAGCTGTGAGGCAGCTGTGCTAACCACTGTGCCACCGGGGCATAGGCTGCTCTTTCCAAGGGGCTGTGCAGACCTGATGGTCTGAACATCCTCCTCCTGCACTGTAAATTTTATGATTCTAAGTCCTTACTTACTTTACTTACTTGGTTAGTCAGTCAGTCTTCTGCCGTGGTGAAATTTGAATCCACTGACCTCTCGCTTTCCTGTCTTTCGGCCATACCCCTAGGCTACAGCTTTCCCCCTACACATTTGGAGCTCTTACATGTTTTTTTATTTGTTCATGGGATGTGGGTGTCACTGGCTGGGCCAGCATTTATTGCCCATCCCTGAAGTTAACAGACAACCACATGTAGGCCAGACTAGGTAAGAACAGATTTCCTTCCCTAAAGGACATTAATGAACCGGATGGGTTTTTTTAACGACAATCGACATTGGTTTATGGTCACCTATTCGACTTTTAATTCCAGATCTTTATTGAATTTGAATTTCACAATGTGCCATGGCGGGATTTGAACCGTGGTCCCCAGAGCATGACTCTGGGTCTCTAGATTACTAGTCCAGCGATAATACCACTATGCCACTGCCTCCCCATATTTATATTTAGTTCCCTCATCTAAATCATGAATATATATTGTGAATAGCGGGGATTCTAGCACTGATCCCTGTGGTACTCTACTGGTCACTGCCTACCACTTGGAAAAAGACACGTTTATTCCTACTCTTTGTTGACACCGGCGTCAAAACCGGCGCAAGTGACGCCGGCGTCAATGGGCCTCCAGGCCCTGGCATTCACCCCTTCTTCGGAGGCTAGTACGGCGCCGGAGTGCTGTGCGCTCAAAAGCTGTCGCAACACGGCCGGTGCGGGTCCGTGCATGTGTGTCACGGCCGGTGCCGGTCTGCGCATATGCGTGGATTGCCGTCTCCACTCCGGCCCCCGGGCAATATGGCGGAGCCCTACAGGTGCCCGGTGTGGGGAACATAGGCCCCCCCCCCCCGGAATTAGCCCGCCCGCTGATCAGTAGGCCCCGATCGCGGGCCTGTCCACCGTGAAGACCCCCCCCAGAGTCGGATACCCCCGCCTCCCCACCAGGACTGCCACCGCAGCCAGAACTCCGAGGTCCTGCCAGGTGGGAATATACGTAACCCACGCCGGCGGGCACTCGGCCCATCGAGCGCGGAGAATCGCTGGGTGGGGGGAGCTTTCAACGGCCCCCGGCCGGCGCAGTGGCAGCCGTGTGGGCACAATTACTGCCGATTCTCCAGTGACCGGAGAACCGGCGTCCTGGCGTCGGAGCGGCATGGCGCGATTCTCGCGCCTCCCCCTCTGATTCTCCGACGCGCCGCGGGATCGGAGAATCCCAGTCATTGTTTCCTGTCTGCCAACCAGTTTTATATTCATCTCAATATATTACCCCCAATCCCATGCGCTTCAATTTTACATGCCAATTTCTTATCTGGAACTTTGTCAAAAGCCTTCTGAAGGTCCAAATAAACCACATCCACTGGCTCCCCCTCATCAACTCCACTAGTTACATCCCCGAAGAATTCCATTTGGTTTATCAAGCGTGATTTACCTTTCGTAAAACCATGCTGACTCTGTCCGATTTTGCCCCTGTTTTCCAAGTGCTCTGCTATTAAATCTTTTAGAATGAACTGCAGCGTTTTTTCACTACCAATGACAGGCTGACTGGTCTATAATTCCTTGTTTTCTCTCTACCTCCCTTTTTAACAATGGGATTACATTAGCTACTCTCTAATCCGTAGAAACTGTTCCGGAATCTACAGAATCTTAGAGGATGTTCACCAATACATCCATTAGTTCTAGGGCCACTTTCCTTAAGTACACTAGAATGTAGATTATCAGGCCCTGGGGATTTATCAGCCTTCAATCCCATCAATTTCTCAGCACAATTTCCCTACTAATACTGATTTTTTTTCAGTTCCTCCCTCTCAGTGAACCCCGTGTTCCCCAACATTTCTGACACCCCATCCACAAACAATCACCCCCTCCACCACCAACAAACAGTAGTAGCAGTATGTACCATCTACAAGTTGCAGTGTGGAAACTCACCAAAACTTCTCGTCAGCACCTTCCAAATCCACAACCTCTCCCATCTAGGAGGACAAAGTAAGAAGTCTTACAACACCAAGTTAAAGTCCAACAGGTTTATTTGATATCACTAGCTTTCGGAGCGCAGCTCCTTCATCAGGTGAATGAAGAGGTAGGTTACACAAACACATATATAGACAAAGCCAATGATGCAAGACGATACTTTGAATGTGAGTCTTTGCAGGCAATTAAGTCTTTACAGGTCCAGACGGAGCAACTGGAGAGTGGGATAATCCCAGGTTAAAGAGGTGTGAATTGTCTCAAGCCAGAACAGTTGGTAGGATTTTGCAAGCCAAGGCCAGATGGTGGGGAGTTAAATGTAGTGAAACATGAACCCAAGATCCCGGTTGAGGCCGTACTCATGCGTGCAGAACTTGGCTATCAGTTTCTGCTCGGCGATTCGGCTTTATTGTGCGCCCCGAAGTGTTCCCCGACTGGAAGGGACATTCCTGCCTGGTGATCCACCTGATGAAGGAGCTAGGCTCTGAAAGCTAGTGATTCCAAATAAACCTGTTGAACTTTAACCTGGTGTGGTCAGACTTCTTACGGTACCCACTCCAGTCCAAAGCCGGCATCTCCACATCTTCACATCATGAATAAAAGAAAAAGCAACCTCTGAGTCTGCAACTAGCATCCACAGTACACCATAATGCACAAATGAAGCCAGGGAACCTATTTCCTCTGGATTTACCCTGCCTCTCAGTTCTGGCATCCTTCCAGCAAACCTTTTTTGCACCTTTCCAACTGTATAGGCACTGTTTAATTCAACAGCTTACTTCTAGACCGCTCTGCTCCATAAGGTTAAAAAGCCCAGAAAGAAATACAAACAACGCACTGAGGTTCTTGATCGAACTGAAAAAGAGATTTTACATTAAACTTTTGTTTTGAAAAACATTTTATGGGAGGCACTTTCAAATATATAAATAACAAAGAAAAAAAACCACAAATACCAACCGCAGCAACAGCAAACAATCAGAACAACCTTACACACAGCCCAACAAACTCCCCCACACTCTTCCCACTGCCACCCTGGTGCCTGACCACTCGTACTTTAAAAAAAAATGTTTATTCAAAGTTTTACAAAACACTCCAAAAAGGAAAGAAAATATACAAAATTAAAATTAAAATGGCAATACGCCAACAAACAAAGCAACTTAATCCTCTAACCATTAAACAATTTAACAAATTAAGAACAAAATGGGACAAACGCCCTTTACATAATCCAAAACAAGCAACCCCCCCCGGGTTGCTGCTGTTATTGACCTCCACCTAACGTTCCGCGAGAAAGTCAAGAAATGGTTGCCGCTCGGAGAACCACTGGAAGGCAAACTTTATCTTCTCCAACCTGAGACACCCTGCCATGTCATTGATCCAAGCCTCCACGCTTGGGGCTTTGCATCCCTCCACATTAGTAAGATCCTTCTCCTGGCGACCAAAGAGGCAAAGGCCAGAGCTCCGGCCTCTTTCGGCTCCTGCACTCCCGGCTCGCCTGACACCCCAAATATTGCTATCCCCCAGCTCAGTTTTACCCGAGTATCCAAGACCTTGGACATAGCCTTTGCGAAGCCCCTCCAAACCCCGCAAGCGCCGGACAAGCCCAGAACATAAGGGAGTGGTTATCTGGGCTCCCCGAACACCTCGCACACCTGTCCTCTACCCCAGAAAACTTGCACATCCTCGCCCCTGTCATATGCGCCCTGTGCACCACTTTAAACTGGATCAGGCTGAGCCTGGCGCAAGACGAGGAGGAATTAACCCTGCCCAGGGCACCAGCCCACCAGCCCTCATCCAGCTCCTCACCCAGCTCCTCCTCCCACTTGCCCTTCAGCTTCTCCACCGAGGCTTCCTCCGCCTCCTGCAGCTCCTGGTAAATTGCCGCGACCTTACCCTCTCCGACCCACACACCCGAAATCACCTGTCCTGTATCCTCCGGGCAGGCAGCAGCGGGAATTCGCCTACCTGCCTCCTCACAAACGCCCTAACCTGCATATACCTGAAGGCATTTCCCGGGAGTAACCCAAATTTCTCCTCCAGCACCCTCAGACTTACAAACGTCCCATCAATGAATAAGTCCCCCATCCTTTTAATTCCCAGCCGATGCCAACTTAGGAATCTGCCATTCATCCTGCCCGGTGCAAACCTATGGTTGTTCCATATCGGGGACCAGACTGAGGCCTCTACCTCCCCCCTGTGCCGTCTTCACTGCCCCCAGATCCTCAATGTCGCCACCACCACCGGGCTCGTGGTGTACCGCGTCGGCGGTAGCTGCAACAGTGCCGTCACCAGTGCCCCCAGGCTAGTACCTACACATGACGCTGCCTCTAGTCTTTTCCACGCTGCCCCCTCTCCCTCCATTACCCATTTCCGAATCATTGCCACATTAGTTGCCCAGTAATAGCTACACAAATTCGGCAGCGCCACCCCCTCCCCCACCCCCCGACTGCACTCCAAGAACAGTCCCTTAACCCTCGGGGTCTTACTTGCCCATACAAACCCCCACAATGCTCTTGCTCACTCGCTTGAAAAAGGCCCTAGGGATGAGAATAGGCAGGCCACCAGAACACGAACAAGAACCTAGGGAGGACAGTCATCTTAACGGACTGCACCCTGCCCACCAGGGAGAGTGGCAATACATCCCCTCTCTTAAAGTCCTCCTCCATCTGGTCCACCAACCGCGCCAAGTTGAGCTTATGCAGTACTCCCCAACACTTGGCCACCTGGATACCCAAATCACGGAACCTACTCTCCACCCTCTTGAGCGGCAGCTCCTCCAGCCTCTTCTCCTGACCCCGCGCATGCACCACAATGAGCTCGCTCTTCCCAACATTGAGCCTGTATCCTGAGAAATCTCCAAACTCCCTTAGGGTCTGCATGACCTCTGCCATCCCCTCCACTGGATCCGCGATATACAAAAGCAGGTCATCCGCATATAATGAGATCCAATGCTCCTCCCCTCCCCGGACCAACCCCCTCCAGTTTCTAGACTCCCTTACAGCCATGGCCAACGGCTCAATTGCCAGGGCAAACAGCAGGGGGGACAGGGGGCACCCCTGTCTCGTCCCACGGTACAACCTGAAGTACTCTGACCTCAGCCGATTTGTCGATACGCTCGCCACCGGGGACTGGTACAACAATTTGACCTACCCTATGAACGCCTTCCCGAACCCAAACCTGCCCAGCACTTCCCACAGGTACTCCCACTCCACCCGATCAAGGGCCTTCTCCGCGTCCATTGCCGCCACCACTTCCGCCTCCCCCCCTCCGAGGGCATCATGATCACATTCAGGAGCCTCCGCACATTTGCATTCAACTGCCTGCCCTTCACAAACCCCGTCTGGTCCTCGTGTATCACTCCCAGGACACAATCCTCAATCCTAGTGGCCAGCAACTTAGCATCCACATTGAGGAGCGAAATCAGCCTATACTGCAGCGGGTCCTTGTCCCGCTTCAGGATAAGGGAGATCAGTGCCCGAGACATCGTCGGGGGAAGAATCCCTTCTTCCTTCGCCTCGTTGAAGGTTCTCACCAGCAACGGACCCAACAGTTCCACAAACTTCCTATAGAACCCGACCGGGAACCCATCCGGGCCCGGGGCCTTGCCCGCCTGCATGCTCCCCAACCCCTTAACCAGCTCCTCCATCCCGATCGGGGCCCCCAAACCTTCGACCTGTCCCTCCTCCACCCTCGGGAACCTCAATTGGTCACAGGAACCACCGCATCCCCTCCCCCCCTCCAGGGGTTCTGACTTGTACAGGTTCCCGTAGAAATCCCTAAAGACCTCATTTATTTTGGCTGGACTCCGCACTGTGTTAAGAACATAAGAACATAAGAACTAGGAGCAGGAGTAGGCCATCTGGCCCCTCGGGCCTGCTCCACCATTCAATGAGATCATGGCTGATCTTTTGTGGACTCAGCTCCACTTTCCGGCCCGAACACCATAACCCTTAATCCCTTTATTCTTCAAAAAACTATCTATCTTTATCTTAAAAACATTTAATGAAGGCGCCTCTACTGCTTCACTGGGCAAGGAATTCCATAGATTCACAACCCTTTGGGTGAAGAAGTTCCTCCTAAACTCAGTCCTAAATCTACTTCCCCTTATTTTGAGGCTATGCCCCCTAGTTCTGCTTTCACCCGCCAATGGAAACAACCTGCCCGCATCTATCCTATCTATTCCCTTCATAATCTTATATGTTTCTATAAGATCCCCCCTCATCCTTCTAAATTCCAACGAGTACAGTCCCAGTCTACTCAACCTCTCCTCGTAATCCAACCCCTTCAGCTCTGGGATTAACCTAGTGAATCTCCTCTGCACATTCTCCAGTGCCAGTACGTCCTTTCTCAAGTAAGGAGACCAAAACTGAACACAATACTCCAGGTGTGGCCTCACTAACACCTTATACAATTGCAGCATAACCTCCCTAGTCTTAAACTCCATCCTTCTAGCAATGAAGGACAAAATTCCATTCGCCTTCTTTTTTTTAAAATTTAAATTTAAATTTTCCAATTAAGGGGCAATTTAGCGTGGCCAATCCACCTAGCCTGCACATCTTTGGGTTGTGGGGGTGAAACCCACGCAAACACGTTAGAATGTGCAAACTCCACACGGACAGTGACCCAGAGCCGGGACCGAACCTGGGACCTCGGCGCCGTGAGGCAGCAGTGCTACTCACTGCGCCACCGTGCCGTCCTTCCATTTGCCTTCTTAATCACCTGTTGCACCTGTAAACCAACTTTTTGCGACTCATGCACCCAGGTCTCTCTGCACAGCAGCATGTTTTAATATTTTATCATTTAAATAATGATCCCTTTTGCTGTTATTCCTACCAAAATGGATAACCTCACATTTGTCAACATTGTAAATCTATCTGCCAGACCCTAGCATTCACTTAGCCTATCCAAATCCCGCTGCAGACTTCCAGTATCCTCTGCATTTTTTGCTTTACCACTCATCTTAGTGTCGTCTGCAAACTTGGACACATTGCCCTTGGTCCCCAACTCCAAATCATCTATGTAAATTGTGAACAAATTGTGTTGCCCCCTCTGTCCTTGATTCCTCCAATTTCACTAGCCGCCTCCTTCCTACGTAGCTGATGTGCCAGCATCCGACTCGCCTTCTCCCCATACCTGTACGCTGCCCCCTGCACCTTCCTCCACTGGGCCTCAGCTTTCCCTTTAGTCAGCAAATCCAACTCCGTTTGGAGGCTCTGGTGCTCCTTCAGCAGCCCCTCTTCAGGGGATTCCGCGTATCTCCTTTCCACCCTCAGTATCTCCCCCACCAATCTCTCCCTCTCCATCCTCTCCCTCTTGAAATGAAAATGAAATGAAAATCACTCCCTGTGAGCCCTGATTGAGATTAGCTCTCCCCTGACCACCGCCTTCAGCGTCTCTCAGGCCACACTCACCGGTACCTCCCCATTATCATTGGACTCTATGTACCTTTGAATGCCCGCCCACAGACCTCATCTGGCAGCAGTCCCACATCCATGTGCCACAGCAGGCGCTGGCCCTTCTCCTCCCCCAACTCCAGCTCCACCCAGTGCGGGGCGTGTGCACATGGGAAAAGAATGAGAACTTTCCAGCCGCTGGCCTGGCAAACCTCCACGGGTCCACTCTCCCCACCTGATCCATAAACTCCCTCAGAACCTTGGCCGCAGCTGGCCTCCTGCCCGACCCCGAGCTCGATCGATCCAGTGCCGGGTCCAGTACCGTATTGAAGTCCCCCCCCCATTATCAGGTTCCCTGCCTCCAGATCCGGGATCCGGCTCAGCATGCGCTTCATGAACCCTGCATCGTCCCAATTGGGACATATTCATTCACCAGCACCACCCGGGCCTGACCGCTCTTTCTTAACAGGTGCCCCCACAGGGACATGCCTTCCATTCTAAAATGCTGCCAGCACTGATTCCACTTACTCAATGCTGATACCATCACCGGACTCATGGAGTATCTGGCCATCGAGAACAGAAAGAGCGCCCTCAAACTGATCCCTTTACAAAAGCCTGTCTCCATCCCCCTCCACACCAACCGCTTCTCCACCGCCCATTTCCTAACCATTGCAATGTTTTGCTGCCCAATATTAGTCTTGCAAGTTCGGTCATGCTAAACCCCAACCACCCCCACCCCGACCCCCGATCCCTTTCCAAGAACACCCTCCTAGCCCGTGGAGCCTTATTGGCCCACATGAAGCTCAAAATCATCCCATTAACCTTCCTCAAAAAGGATTTCGGTCCAAACATCGCGAGGTTCTGAAACACAAACACAAACTTCGGCAACGCCGTCATCTTTACCATCTGGACCCGACCAGCCAATGACAATGGCAGGACATCCCACCTCTTAAAGTCCACCTTCATTACCTCCACCAATAGTGCCAAATTCAACTTTTGTAGTTGGGCCCAACTCCACGCCACCTATGTCCCGAGATAACGAAACCCCTACCAAGCAAAGCTGCACCCCTCTCCTGTTCCCGAGCATTAATTGGGAATATCTCACTTTTCCCCATGTTGAGCTTGTATTCCGAAAAAAGACCAAACTCCCCCAAAATCCCCATGATCCTGTCAAAGCTCCTGACCGGGTCCAAAATATACAACAGGAGATCATCCGCATACAAAGAAACTCAATGATCCATTTCTCGGCTCTCCAAGGGCATCACAATGACATTCAATAATCTCTGGACATTCGTCGACAACAGCTGCCCCTTCACACAGCCCGTCTGGTCCTCATCTATGACCCCCGGCACAAAATCCTCTATCCATGTCGTTAGTACCTCCATCCAACAGCTTCACATCTATATTCAACAGCAAAATCTGGTGATGCGATCCAAACTCCTCCGAATCCTTGCCTTCTTCAAAATGAGCGATATTGAAGCCTGAGACAATGAGGAGGGGAGCTCTCCCCTCACCATCAACTCTTGATACATCTCGACGAACAAGAGACCCAGCTCCGAGCCAAACCTTTTGTAGAACTCGGCTGGGAACCCATCCGGACCCGGGGCCTTCCCCGTCTGCATCGACCTCAGGCAATCCATTACCTCACTCAGCACAATTGGGGCCCCCAATCCCTGTACCTTCGCCTCCATCACCCTCAGGGACTCCAGTCCATCCAAAAACCACCTCAAACTCTCATCCACCACTGGAGGCTCTGAGCTATACAATTTCCAGTGAAATGCCGCAAACACCCCATTCACCTCCTCCGGCTGTGCCACCACTGAACCCCCACCATCTCTCATCCTCCCAATATCCTTCGCCGCCACCTGCCCCCTCAGGTGATGTGCAACATCCTGCTGGCTTTCTCCCCATATTCACATATTGCTCCTCGGCCCTGTGCAGCTGCTCCACGACCTTTCCCATGGGTACAAGCCCAACCTCCATCTGGAGCTTCTGTCTCTCCTTCAACAACGTCTCCTCAGGCGAATACCTCCGGTCAACCCTCAGGATGGCCTCCACCAACCTCAACCTCTCACCTGCTCAACCCGCTCCTTGTGCACCGGGATCAAAATGAACTTCCCCCTTATCACCGCCTTCAGCGCCTCCCACAACATGGAGGCAGGCACCTCCCCTGTCTTATTCTCCTCCACATAGTTCCGGATAGCCACCCCTATCTTTTCGCAAACCCCCTCATCCACCAATAACCCCCCGTTCAATCACCACTGCAGCCGTTGGGGACTCCCCTTTGCCACCCGCAAATCTACCCAATGCGGCGTGTGGTCATACCCCATGATTGCTGAATACTCCGATCCGACCACCCCTGCCATCAGCACCTTGTCCAGGACAGAGAAATCAATTTGGGAGTACACCCAGTCGACATGTGAGAAGTACGTAAATTCCTTTGCCCCTCCCATGCACTCCGTAAACCCCCACAGCTCCTTTGCCATAGCCGACAACATCAGGGACCTGGGATACGACCGGTCAAGCCTAGGATCCAACACCGTATTAAAATCCCCCCCTCCATAATCAGCCGGTGTGTGTCCAGGTAATTAATTGGGCCGGGGGGCTCCCCACCCCGCCATCCCTCCCCGATCACCCATAGCCCTTCTTTACCCAGCTCTCCCAGGTCCATGCCTTGCTCACCCTCTGGGCTTCCCCAAGGTGTCCGCCGCCATCTCCCCTGAACCAACTGTGCCACACAAACTCCACCAACATCAGCATCAACCCCCTCCCCCAACACCCTTCACCATAAACAAAGAAACAAAAAAACAGAATCGTCCCCCCAGTACACTCCCGTTAACTAGCCTGCCTGCTAGCATGGTGGCCCCCACATGAGACAAAAGAACAAAAGAACAAAGAACAAAGAAAAGTACAGCACAGGAACAGGCCCTTCGGCCCTCCAAGCCCGGACCGACCATGCAGCCCGACTAAACTACAATGTTCTACAATTCCTGGGTCCGTATCCCTCTATTCCCATCCTATTCATGTATTTGTCAAGATGCCCCTTAAATGTCACTATCGTCCCTGCTTCCACCACCTCCTCCGGTAGCGAGTTCCAGGCACCCACTACCCTCTGTGTAAAAAACTTGCCTCATACATCTACTCTAAACCTTGCCCCTCGCACCTTAAACCTATGCCCCCTAGTAATTGACCCCTCTACCCTGGGGAAAAGCCTCTGACTATCCAATCTGTCTATGCCCCTCATAATTTTGTAGACCTCTATCAGGTCGCCCCTCAACCTCTGTCGTTCCAGTGAGAACAAACCGAGTTTATTCAACCGCTCCTCAAAGCTAATGCCCTCCATACCAGGCAACATTCTGGTTAATCTCTTCTGCACCCTCTCTAAAGCCTCCACATCTTTCTGGTAGTGTGGCGACCAGAATTGAACACTATACTCCAAGTGTGGCCTAACTAAGGTTCTATACAGCTGCAACATGACTTGCCAATTCTTATACTCAATGCCCCGGCCAATGAAGGCAAGCATGCCATATGCCTTCTTGACTACCTTCTCCACCTGTGTTGCCCCTTTCAGTGACCTGTAGACCTGTACACCTAGATCTCTCTGACTTTCAATACTCTTGAGGGTTCTACCATTCACTGTATATTCCCTACCTGCATTAGACCTTCTAAAATGCATTGCCTCACATTTGTCCGGATTAAACTCCATCTGCCATCTCTCCGCCCAAGTCTCCAAACAATCTAAATCCTGCTGTAACCTCTGACAGTCCTCATCGCTATCCGCAATTCCACCAACCTTTGTGTCGTCTGCAAACTTAATCAGACCAGTTACATTTTCCTCCAAATCATTTATATATACTGCAAACAGCAAAGGTCCCAACACTGATCCCTACGGAACACCACTAGTCACAGCCCTCCAATTAGAACAGCATCCTTCCATTGCTACTCTCTGCCTTCTATGACCTAGCCAGTTCTGTATCCACCTTGCCAGCTCACCCCTGATCCCGTGTGACTTCACCTTTTGTACTAGTCTACCATGAGGGACCTTGTCAAAGGCCTTACTGAAGTCCATATAGGCAACATCCACTGCCTACCTGCATCAATCATCTTTGTGACCTCCTCGAAAAATTCTATCAAGTTAGTGAAATACGACCTCCCCTTCACAAAACCATGCTGCCTCTCACTAACACGTCCATTTGTTCCCAAATGGGAGTAGATCCTGTCTCGAAGAATTCTCTCCAGTAATTTCCCTACCACTGAAGTAAGGCTCACCGGCCTGTAGTTCCCTGGATTATCCTTGCTACCCTTCTTAAACAGAGGAACAACATTGGCTATTCTCCAGTCCTCCGGGACATCACCTGAAGACAGTGAGGATCCAAAGATTTCTGTCAAGGCCTCAGCAATTTCCTCTCCAGCCTCCTTCAGTATTCTGGGGTAGGTCCCATCAGGCCCTGGGGACTTATCTACCTTAATGTTTTTCAAGACGCCCAACATCTCGTCTTTTTGGATCTCGAGGTGACCCAGGCTATCTACACACCCTTCTCCAGACTCAACATCTACTAATTCATTCTCTTTGGTGAATACTGATGCAAAGTATTAATTTAGTACCTCGCCCATTTCCTCTGGCTCCATACATAGATTCCCTTGCTTATCCTTCAGTGGGCCAACCCTTTCCCTGGCTACCCTCTTGCTTTTTATGTACGTGTAAAAAGACTTGGGATTTTCCTTAACCCTATTTGCCAATGATTTTTCGTGACCCCTTCTAGCCCTCCTGACTCCTTGCTTAAGTTCCTTCCTACTTTCCTTATATTCCACACAGGCTTCGTCTGTTCCCAGCCTTTTAGCCCTTACAAATGCCTCCTTTTTCTTTTTGACGGGGCCTACAATATCTCTCGTTATCCAAGGTTGCCGAAAATTGCTTTATTTATCCTTCTTCCTCGCAGGAACATGCCGGTCCTGAATTCCTTTCAACTGACACTTGAAAGCCTCCCACATGTCAGACATTGATTTACCCTCAAACATCCGCCCCCAATCTAGGTTCTTCAGTTCCCGCCTAATATTGTTATAATTAGCCTTCCCCCAATTTAGCACATTCAACCTAGGACTACTCTTATCCTTGTCCACCAGCACTTTAAAACTTACTGAATTGTGGTCACTATTCCCCAAAATGCTCCCCTACTGAAACTTCTACCACCTGGCCAGGCTCATTCCCCAATACCAGGTCCAGTACAGCCCCTTCCCTAGTTGGACTATCTACATGTTGTTTTAAGAAGCCCTCCTGGATGCTCCTTACAAACTCTGCCCCGTCCAAGCCCCTAGCACTAAGTGAGTCCCAGTCAATATTGGGGAAGTTGAAGTCTCCCATCACAACAACCCTGTTGCTTTTACTCCTTTCCAAAATCTGTCTACCTATCTGCTCCTCTATCTCCCACTGGTTGTTGGGAGGCCTGTAGTAAACCCCCAACATTGTGACTGCACCCTTCTTATTCCTGATCTCTACCCATATAGCCTCACTGCCCTCTGAGGTGTCCTCCCGTAGTCCAGCTGTGATATCCTCCCTAACCAGTAGCGCAACTCCGCCACCCCTTTTACATCCCCCTCTATCCCGCCTGAAATATCTGAATCCTGGAACGTTTAGCTGCCAATCCCGCCCTTCCCTCAACCAGGTCTCTGTAATGGCAACAACATCATAGTTCCAAGTAGTAATCCAAGCTCTAAATTCATCAGCCTTACCCGTAATACTTCTTGCATTAAAACATATGCACTTCAGGCCACCAGACCCGCTGTGTTCAGCAACTTCACCCTGTCTGCTCTACCTCAGAGCCATACTGTCCCTATTCCCTTGTTCTCACTCAATGCTCTCACCTTCTGACCTATTGCTCCCTTGCCCACCCCCCGCCATACTAGTTTAAACCCTCCCGTGTGACACTAGCAAACCTCGCGGCCAGGATATTTATGCCTCTCCAGTTTAGATGCAACCCATCCTTATATAGGTCACATCTGCCCCGGAAGAGCTCCCAGTGGTCCAGATAACGGAAACCCTCCCTCCTACACCAGCTGTTTAGCCACGTGTTAGCTGCTCTATCTTCCTATTTCTAGCCTCACTGGCACGTGGCAAGGGAGTAATCCCAAGATTACAACCCTAGAGGTCCTGTCTTTTAACTTTCTGCCTAGCTCCCTGAACTCCTGCTGCAGGATCTCATGCCCCTTCCTGCCTATGTCGTTAGTACCAATATGTACAACGACCTCTGTGTGTTTGCCCTCCCCCTTCAGGATGCCCTCTACCCGTTCGGAGACATCCTGGACCCTGGCACCAGGGAGGCAACATACCATCCTTGAGTCTCTTTCACGTCCACAGAAGCGCCTATCTGTGCCCCTGACTATAGAGTCCCCTATGACTATTGCTCTTCTGCGCTTTGACCCTCCCTTCTGAATATCAGAGCCAGCCGTGGTGCCACTGCTCTGGCTGCTGCTGTTTTCCCCTGCTAGGCTATCCCCCCCGACAGTATCCAAAGGGGATATACCTGTTCTAGAGGGGGAAACCCACAGGGGATTCCTGCACTGACTGCCTGCCCTTTCTGGTGGTCACCCATTTCTCTGCCTGCACCTTGGATGTGACCACATTTATATAACTGCTATCTATGATGCTTTCTGCCACCTGCATGCTCCTAAGTGCATCCAACTGCTGCTCCAACCGAACCATGCGGTCTGTGAGGAGCTCCAGTTGGGTGCACTTGCTGCAGATGAAACCATCCGGGACGCTGGAAGCCTCCCGGACCTGCCACATCTCACAGTCAGAGCACTGCACCCCTTTAACTGACATTGCATCAATTAATTAGTAAATTAAAGTTAAAAGTTAAAATAAAATAAAAAAGTTACTGTTAACTATATGTTTCCTAGAACTAGATTTCTACTATAAATGTGAAAGCTAAATACAGTACTCTCCGATCTCTGGATTAGATACCCCTCTAAATTATAATTAAGTAATTATGTTTAATTAGTTTACCAATGCTTAATTTTTTAAATTTAGTGTAGATTCCCAACCAGCCATCAGGTCACAGCTTTTCTGTGATGTCACTTCAGTCCCCCCTCCCCCCCCCCCCCCCCCACACACAATTTGAAAAGGTAATAAAAGTAAAAATGAGTAAAAATCCCTTCTGAGGGTCTCAGGTGCTCTCAGGTTCTCTCCCGCCAGATTAATAGTTACAGGCCAGAAGAAAGAGAGAGAACAAAACAGTAGGGGAAAAGCTCCCCTTCTCCCACTCTGCACCGAATTACCTCACTGCACTAAATTACCAAGTTTCAAATTCCCACTCTGGATGTGTCTCACTCACTCAGGCTGTGTCTCTTTGACCTGCGCAACGCTTACTGAGTGCGCTTTCTGTCTGTCTTTTATACAGACTTCAGGATGACTCACACTACTTAAACTTCAAAGAGAAGAATACAATGTGTACCTTTGTGCCCCTAAACAGGCCTCAGGTGACGGCCAGATAACTGCCCTTCAGCAATTAGGGTGGAGGCAGCTTCAGCCAATCAGACACTAATCTACACTGCACTTTTAACTGAAAAACAGCAGAATTAGATTTACCACTTACCTTTCCTGGTTACCTCACTGCACCAAATTACCGAGTTTCAAATTCCCACTCTGGATGTGTCTCACTCACTCAGGCTATATCTCTTTGACCTGCGCAATGCTTCCTCTCTACCATCCCTCACCCGCAATTTCCCCAAAACAGTTGAACACTCTTACTCACGCGGCATAAACATCCGCATACCCCCACTGGCATCTCCAAAGTTCAGTGTCCTCACAAGCCTCCTAGTCCTTGGTCTCTCATAAAATTACTTGCATATCGAAATAAAATTCCTGATTCTGGTGCATGACCCACAGATGAGCAGGATACAGAACCCCAAACTTCACTCCTTTCTTATAAAGAGCAACCTCGACCCTGTTGAACCCAGCCCACCGCTTGGCCAAGTCCTGATAGATGCACACTACGCTTTCTTCCAAGGTACATTCTCTCGTTTTCTTCGCCCACTGCAGAATCTTCTTTTTGTCCAGAAAACAATTCAACTGCACCACTATCACCCTTGGCTGGTCCCCCGCTTTTGTCCTCCTCCTCAATGCCCTCTGTGCTCTATCCACTTCGGGAAGATGGTCAAAGACCCCCTCCTCCATCAGCTTCGCAAACATCTTTGCCACATACTTTGTGGCCTGCATTCCTTCAATCCCTTCAGGCAGTCCCACAATTTGAAGATTCTGCCTCCTGGAGCATTTCTCCAGGTCCTCCACCTTCTCCCTCAGCCGCTTCTGGCCCTCTGCCACGAGTACCAACCTCCCTATAACAAGGCCAACCGGTCCTCATGATCTACCAACAACTCCTCCACCTTCTGCAGTGCCAAGCTCTGCTCCTCCAGCCTTTGTTCCACCCTCTCATTGACCGCCCTGATATGCTCCACCAACTTAGCCACTAACCAAGGCCTCTTGCCACTGCTGCTGGAACTTAGCATTCAAAATGTCCACTAATTACTTGGTGGACGGGGTCTTCCGGTGACGGCGGGCGGGAGGCACACTGGAGGGCTCCCGCTCGGAACTAGGAATTTCAGAGTTTTAATGCCCGGTCCCGGGGGCAATGGAGGCTGAAAAGGCTGTAAGAAGGCACAAGTAGGAGAAAAAGTTTGGGAGAAAAACGACCATGAAAAAGGGGGTTAACGGATGTCTGCAGGGGAGTGAAAAAGTCAGCGCAGGAACTGTAAGGAAAGTGGAGGCTGGAGCACCAGGGGAGGCCGCATCGCTCACAGCAGAAGAAATGATCAAGGTGATGGCTGTGGAACGTGAAAAACAGTTCACAAAACACATGGAAGCGATGAAGAAGGAGATGGGGGCGGTATTGAAAGTACTGGTGGAGGAGGCGATTGCCCCAGTGAGGGCGGCAGTATAAAGCGCTGCGGCGGAGGTGCAGGAGCAAGGTGAGACACTGAAGGAAGTGGAAGAGGCATTATCGCAGCACAGGGATCAACTCACCTCGACGGGGAAGGAGTTGAGGAGGGTGATAGAGATCAACAAGGGTCTGCGAGCCAAAATGGAAGACCTGGAAAACAGATCCAGGCGACAGAATCTAAGGATTGTGGGTCTGCCCACAGGGGTGGAAGGCCCAAGGCCAACGGAGTATTTTGCCACGATGTTGGCAAAGCTATTGGAGGAGGGGGATGGTCCCTCCTGATATGAACTGGATCAGGCTCATTGGTCATGGAGGCCTATACCAAAGGCGAGTGAGCCGCCAAGAGTAGTAACTCTGTGTTTCCATAGGTATAACGTGAAGGAGAAAGTCCTGTGCTGGGCAAAGCAAAAGCGGGTTATCCAGTGGGCTGGAGCTGGTATACCAGGACTTTACCGTGGAGCTGGCGAGGAGGCGGGCTGCCTTCAACCGGGTGAAGAAGGCACTGTACATCAGCAAGGTGCAGTGCGGCATAGTATATCCAGCTAAGTTGAGGGTGACCTACAAATCCAAGGACTTTTATTTTGGGACGGCGGAAGCAGCGGAGGAGTTTGCGAAGGCAGAATTGAGAAATGGTTGTGTACCGATGTAGCCTCATGTAACTTAATTTTTTCACCGCGTGTTGGTGTATGTAGTAAATGATTCGACGCTGTATATATTTGGACAAGGGACGAGATGGGACTTTAATTTGCAATGATGGTTCTTTGGGGCTTGGGTGTGTATGCAGGAGTTGTGTGCTAAAGGAGATTTCTTGGTTTTCCTGGGACCGGGCAAGGGGGAAGGAGACCCGGGTGGGGGTCTCCATGCTGGCCGGTTTAAGCCGGCCAGTGAATGGGAGTGAGGTGGGGGGAGGGGCTGCGGCCATCGGAGCCTGGTAGAACAGGTTTCGGTGAGTCTAGCCGGGGTGAACAGTTGGAGGAAGGAGCCGAGGTTGGGGGGAGGAGTTTACAAGAGGAAGTGGAGGGGAGGAGTCTGGGAAAGGGGTTGGGGGGGTGTCGACAATTCATGGATGTCATTCACAGTACTCTTTCGGGGATTGGATGGCATTGAATATTAGGGGGGGGGGGAGTTTGGGGAGTGGACTTTATATGTCAATGGTGACCAGAGGCGATTCCTGATTCCTTTTTCTTTTTTCCTTTTTTTTTCCAACATGGGAGGGTTTGTTTTATTTGATGCTTATATTGTCAGGTGGGTCGTTGTTTGCGGGGTGGTGGGAGGACGGGATCGTTGTTGTTGATAATGGGATCGACGTTGTATTCGTTACCGTTTACTGTTTGTTGTTGGGGTGTAAATTCTGAAGAAAATGTGAAAATGGAGAATAAAAATATTTATTTTAAAATTGGCTCAGTAGACCACTGGGCAGCTAACGACGCTCCAGAGCCCTCCGCCATCCTTCCCTCCATCGCATTTCGAAAGTGTTCCCGGCCAGGCTGCTGGCCCTCGCTCGTTACATTCCTCGTCTGCTAAGCCATAAACTGCTCCACCAGAGAGAATTCCAGTCTCCCGCTGTTCATACACTTTGCACCAAGAAACACCCCCTATATCGGGTGAAAAGGACCAAACAATTCCACCTCGAAAGGGAGCCACCAAATGTGCGACCACTCACTCCATGGGCGCCAGTGGAAATGTTAAACTTATATTGACCATTGTTCAGACCATACCTGAAGGGGTACTTTGAACAGTTCTTGCCTCCATATTTTAAAAATATTATGGGGGCATGAGTGAAGCGAGGATGAAAAAAATATTTATTAAAATGATGCCTGGACTGAGAAGAACATCACTCTGCTAGAAGTGGCACGAGGCAAACAAATTCCTACCGCTCTTTTTTAAATGATGCAATCGTCAATGGTCTTAAATTCAAATTGTACCATGGCAAATTCTTAAAATCAATTGAATAAAATCTCAATCTGTGGGCTAACACCAAAAATGACAATGAAAACTGCCAGAATGTCAGGGTAAAATACCAACTGGTTCAGCGAGAGACTCGACATCCTACCCTGCCTAGCCTACATGTGACTTCAGTTCAACATTACCTGATTAACCCTTAATGCCCTCAGGGAAACCCAGGTTGTCTGCATGCCAAGAAGGTTTTGTTTCAAAACGCAAGAGTTCGGAATGTTTCTGTAGATCTCATGTATTTCAAAAAATCATAAGAATAAGATCATAAGGAATAGGAACAAGAGTAGGCTACTCCGCCCATGGAGTCTCCTCTGCCATTCAATTGGATTATGGCAGATCAGGTTGTGGTCTTAACCCCATTTACCTGCCCCATAACTCCCTTGTCAATCAAAAGTCTGTCTAACTCAGCCTTGAATATATTCAATGACCCAGCCTTCTTTGCTCTCTAAAGAGGAGAATTCCACAAACCCTTAGAGAAAAGGAATTCCTCCACATCTTGAATGGAAGATCCCTTGTTTTGAAACTACATTGCTTCATTCTAGATTCCTTCCTGAAGGGAAACATCCTTTCAGCATCTACCCTGTCAAACTCCATCAGAATTCCATATATTTCAATAAGATCACATCTCGTTCTTCTAAACTTCATTTTCTCACGTATGCTTCTGCTGTTCATATGCTACAAAAGAGAAGCTCCTATCACTGAATACTATCCTGTGTCGCACCACAGCATGCACTGAAGACAGAGTTTACCACCATCTTTGTGAAGAACTCTTGAGGCACGCTACTTCACACGATCTGCAGCAGAGATTTCTATGGCTTTTTTCAAACCATCTATTTGAATTACATTCCGAGTCAGTCACTTCCAATAGCAGCTGTCAGACTATTCCGGCGATTAAAAAAGAAACTACATCAAACTGCCTCTCCTGACTAGAAGGCTGTGTCAGCTAGTTGGAGTACATCAAAACTTCAACACGCATTGTGCATAGATGTGTGAGAAACAGTATGAAGCCTGCATATATCCTCACACCATCTCCCAACTCTGGAGAAAAAAAAGCACATTTTCTATTAATTTTTTTTATGCCATGGGTTTTGTGGGATTATTACACTCAGTTTTATACAAAATCTTCGGTATTAATGCTGGAGTGTTTAGTCACTAAAGAGCGTCAATGCAGTTCAGGGATGGCCAAGTGGCTTTTGAAGTTAGCCTTAAAAAGTGGCTCGGGTCACTGTCGTGCGGAGTTTGCACATCCTCCCCGTGTCTGCGTTGGTCTCATCCAAAGATGTGCAGGGTAGGTGGGTTGGTCAAGCTAAATTGCCCCTTTACTGGGAGAATAAAAGAATTGGGTACTCTAAAAAAAAATTTTTAACAGGATGGTGCCACATTCGATTCCTAATCTAGGCCGAGTGACTCGATCTCGGCTCTCTATTCTCGCTCATATAAGGAACCATTTGGTTGAGGCACTAAGGTGAGTATTTGGGGGAAACGGTCACAGTCACAAAGAAAGTGTATTTCCTCAGGTACCTGCGCCACCATAACGTTTTAACGGAGTTCCCACTTCCACAAACAAAACAGTGGAGCTGCAGAAGCTGAAGGAAATCCACCCCCTTAAAGTGTTGAATTTCTGTCTGCATTTGAACTCTTCATTGTACTTTTCAACACATTCATTTCAACTGAACTTCAGGAAACTCAGGCTTTTTTTAATTGCACATGGAATTACTTAGGGTTCATTATTTGAAAAATAGGAAATAATGCAACGTAAACATGAGGGAGCCTTTGCATCAATGCGAAGAATGGACAGGGTTCGCTGTGCTCGTCACTGTACTCTGCTTCATCAAGCTGTCAGTCAGCAATGTTTAATTTGCCAACTCCAAATAAAGTAACATTTTAGCATGCCAGATTTCAAGATGAAATATGAAACGTTTGTTGCATAATGTAACAACAAATGTGTAATTAAAAATGCAGTGTCCGACAGAATTACTTGCTTTGGCATTTTGTTTTTCATATTTTCCACCACTTCTCTGTGAAGGTGTTGACTTAAACGGATGTCAATTGAAATGGGTACCGACAGACTTATTTTTATCACACCTGAATTCTTACTCTTCATGGGTGACCCCAGTGACTGAGGCTCAGCAGGCTATCTGACCACAAATTGCATCACAATTTCCCCATTCCTGCCCTATACTGTACCTGACATCGACAAGCGCACTTACATACACTTACAAGCTTTCCAGATGTGGTTACAGGCTAGCAAACGGTTGAAACGCAGACCAAATGTGAACCTCCCTATCCAACAACACTTGTAGCCCCCCCCCCGAGTGTTACAGCTAACTCACTGCAGACCAATAGTCATGTTTCAAAGATCTTCTGGATCGTACAGCTTAGTAATACTCTGAACAAGGTGGTGCAGTGGTTAACACTGCTGCATCACAGCGCCAAGGACCTGGGTTCAATCCCAGCCCCGGGTCACTGTCTGTGTGGAGTTTGCACATTCTCCCTGTGTCTGGGTGGGTCTCACCCCCACAACGCAAAAAAGTGCAGGATAGGTGGATTGGCCATGCTAAATTGTCCCTTAATTTTTAAAAAAAGTAATACACCGGACAGTGCCTTTCACAAAAACTGTCACAATTACTAATGTAGCTCATTGTGGTATTTTTGGGGAACAGAAATAGACGCCGTGAAATTATACTGGGATATCAGTGAGCACATTATAGGTTTTCCAGTATAATCACCAGCCTGGTTCAATAAGTGGTTGAAGCTCCAATAATCAAGATACGATTCCAGTTGATGACACTGCAAAGGACAGCATTAACAAGGACAAAAATAGCTTGTGAAGATCCCCAAGGGGATTTCAGGACAGCATTGTGGTAAACCACTGTTGCACCTCTATTAGGTGATGTATGGTAGGACCTATACTACAGGTACGTTGGTAGTCCCTGCCTGCTGGCTCCGCCCAGTAGGCGGAGTATAAATGTGTGTATCCTCCATGCTGCAGCCATTTCACCAGCTGCTGTGGGAGGCCACATATCTTAGAGCAATAAAGCCTCAGTTCTATCCAATTTTGTGCAATTGATCGTGCTTCAATTTATTGCTCTAAGATTTTCAAAAGGTGGACCTCCGTATCAAACCGGATCGCCTGCAGCTGGATCTGCAATCAAGCGATGCCAAAAAGGACTTTCAGCACTGGCTAGCTTGCTTCGAGGCGTGCATCAACTCGGTGCCCAGCCCTGTCTCGGAGGCTCAGAAAATACAGATCCTGTACTCGAGGTTGAGCTCCAATGTCTTTCCGCTGATCCAGGACACGCCAAACTACGCCGAAGCCATGACGCTTCTCAAAGAAAATTACGCTCAGAAGACGAACACGCTCTTCGCCAGGCACATACTTGCCACTCGCTCTCAACTCCCTGGTGAGTCCATAGAAGACTTCTGGCGGGCCCTAATCCCACTCGTCCGGGACTGTGACCGTCAGGCCGTTACGGCCACGGAACATTCAAACCTCCTTATGCGGGACGCGTTCGTTACAGGGATTGGGTCGGACCTCATACGCCAGTGACTGTTAGAAGGGGCCACGCTCGATCTAGCAGAGACAAAGAAGCTAGCGCTCTCTATGACGGTCGCATTGCGCAACATTCAGGCCTACACCCCCAGCCGCGCGGCCCACCCCTCCTACGCATCGTGGACCCCACAGACGGCCGCCCCAGCGGGGGCCTTACCCAGCCAATACGCCTGCACCACACGCCAGCCAGCGAACCCCAAAGTTACTTTTGCGACCAACAGAAACACCCCCGCCAACGCTGCCCAGCCCGGGCAGCCCTTTGTAAGGCTTCCGGTAAGAAGGGGCATTTCGCCGCGGTGTGCCAGGCCCATGCAGTCGCCACTATCTCCCCCACCCCCCTCGTTTACGGACAATGGGCGCTGCCATCTTCACCTCCCCGGACCACGCGTGGCCAGTGGGCGCCGCCATCTTCTCCCCCTCAGACAAAGCGCGGCCAGTGGGCACCACCATCTTCCCCTCCACGCAACACGTGTGGCCCATGGGCAGCACCATCTTGTTCAACCCCGCCACGTGCGGCCCATGGGCACCGCCATTTTGTCCTCCTCCATACCTTCAGGCGCCGCCATCTTGTCTCTCCCGCGGCACGTGGGCACCGCCAGCGTTCCAGGACCTGTGCCCCCCGGCTCCCCATCATCCAACACCAGCGACAACCGATCACGACTCGCCTCAGTGACCATTGACCAGTCTCGTCAGCACAACCTGGCCACCGCATTGACCACCGTCAAAATCAACGGACACGTGACCTCTTGCCTGCTGGACTCCGGGAGCACCAAAAACTTCATCCACCCGAATACGGTAAGGTGCTGCTCCCTCGCGGTACACCCCGCCAACCAAAGAATCTCCCTGGCCTCCGGATCCCATTCCGTGGCGATCCGGTGGTACTGTACGGTCACACTCACAGTCCAGGGCGTAGAATTCAGCGGCTTCCGCCTCTACGTCCTCCCTAACCTCTGCGCTGCCCTACTACTCGGCCTGGACTTCCAGTGCAACCTCCAGAGCCTAATCTTGAAATTCGGCGGGCCCCTACCACCCCTTACTGTGTGCGGCCTCGTGACCCTGAAGGTCGATCTGCCTTTCCTCTTCGCAAATCTAACCCCGGATTACAAACCCGTCGCCACCAGGAGCAGATGGTACAGCACCCAGGACAGGACTTTCATCAGGTCCGAGGTCTAGCGGCTGCTCGGGAAGGCATCATCAAGGCCAGCAACAGGCTCTGGAGAGTCCAAGTGGCAGTAGTTAAAACTGGGGAGAAACACAGAATGGTCGTGGACTACAGCCAGACCATCAATCGGTCCACGCAGCTCGACGCGTACCCCTCCCACGTCAATCAGATTGCACAGTACCTCCTCACAGTAGTCCTCAAATCCGCCTACCACCAGCTCCCCATTCGTAAATCGGACCGTCCATTCACTGCCTTCGAGGCAGACGGTCGCCTCTATCACTTCCTCAGGGTTTCTTTTGTCGTCACCTTGGTCTTCCAAAGGGAGATGGAACGAATGGTCGACCGGTACGGTTTGCGGGCCACCTTTCCGTACCTAGACAACGTCACCATCTGCGGCCATGATCAGCAGGACCACGATGCCAATCTTGCCAAATTTCTCCACACCGCCACTCTCCCAAACCTCATCTACAACAAGGAGAAGTGCGTGTTTAGCATGACACGCATAGCCATCCTCGGCTATGTAGTCCAGAACAGAGTTCTGGGGCTCGATCCCGACCGCATGCGCCCCCTCATGGAGCTTCCCCTCTCCCACTGCCCCAAGGCCCTCAAACGCTGCCGGGGATTCTTTTCATACTACGCCCAATGGGTCCCGAACTATGCGGACAAGGCCCGCCCACTCATACAGTCCACCCATTTTCTCCTGACGGCCGAGGCACAACAGGCCTTCGCCCGTATCAGAGCCAATATCGCCAAGGCCGGGATGCACGCTGTCGACGAAGCACTGCCCTTTCAAGTAGAGAGCGACGCATCAGACATCGCCCTAGCTGCCACCCTCAACCAGGCAGGCAGACCCGTGGCATTCTTTTCCTGCACCCTTCATGCCTCAGAAATTCGGCACTCATCCGTCGAAAAAGAGGCCCAAGCTATCGTTGAAGCTGTGCGGCATTGGAGCCATTACCTGGCCGGCAGGAGAATCACTCTCCTCACTGACCAACGGTCGGTAGCCTTTATGTTCAATAACACACAGCGGGGCAAGATCAAGAATGATGAGATCTTGAGGTGGAGGATCGAGCTCTCCACCTGCAATTACGAGATTTTGTATTGCCCCGGCAAACTCAACAAGCCCTCAGACGCCCTATCCCGAGGTACATGTGCCAGCGCACAAGTAGACCGACTCCGGGCCCTGCATGACAGCCTTGGTCACCCGGGAGTCACACGGTTGTAACCATTTTAGAAAGGCCCGCAATCTGCGCTACTCCATTGAGGAATTACGGACAATCACCAGGGACTGCCAGGTCTGTGCGGAGTGCAAGCCGCACTTCTACCGGCTGGACCGTGTGCGCCTGGTGAAGGCCTCCCGCCCCTTTGAGCGCCTCAGCGTGGATTTCAAAGGGCCCCTCCCCTCCACCGACAGTAACACGTATTTCCTCAGTGTGGTTGATGAATACTCCAGATGCCCCTTCGCCATCCCATGCCCCGATATGACATCTGCCACCGTCATCAAAGTCCTCAACACAATCTTTGCTCTGTTCGATTTCCCCGCCTACATCCACAGTGACAGGGGATCTTCATTCATGAGCGACGAGCTGCGTCAGTTCCTGCTCAGTAGGGGTATCACTTCCAGCAGGACGACAAGCTATAACCCCCAGGGAAACGGACAGGTAGAGTGGGAGAACGGGATGGTATGGAGGGCCGTCCAACTGGCTCTACGGTCCAGGAACCGCCCGGCCTCCCGCTGGCAGAAGGTCCTCCCTGATACACTACACTCCATTTGGTCACTACTGTGCACCGCCACTAACAACACAACCCATGAACGTCTTTTGGCCTTCTCCAGGAAGTCCACATCCGGGGTGTCGCTCCCGACTTGGCTCGCAGCTCCAGGACCCTTCCTGCTCCGTAGGCACGTCCGACTCCACAAGGCGGACCCGTTGGTGGAGAGGGTGCAATTGCTCCATGCAAACCCCCAGTATGCCTTCGTGGCATACCCCGACGGCCGCCAGGATACTGTCTCCCTCAGGGACCTGGCACCAGCAGGTTCCACACACACACACCCCTCCGGCTCGGCGCCACCCTCCCCTCTCCTGGTGCTCCCAGCATCAACCCCCCCCCAGGACCATCCGTCCTCGCCCTGCCCACGCCCGAGGATGAAGAGGATTTTGGCACGCTCCCAGAGTCACCGGACATCGGGCCAGCATCGACATCATCACCATCACTACGTCGCTCCCAGCGGCACATCAAGGCCCCGGACCGGTTAAACCTCTAACTGGTCCGCCGGACTTCAAAAGACATTTTGTTCTCTCAAATATTGTAAATGTAAAACCCATTTGTTGTATATAGTTCTCCACCACCCCCGCCAGACTCAATTTTAACATGGGTGAATGTGGTAAACCACTGTTGCACCTCTATTAGGTGATGTATGGTAGGACCTGTACTACAGGAACGTTGATAGTCCCTGCCTGCTGGCTCCGCCCAGTAGGTGGAGTATAAATGTGTGCGTCCTCCATGCTGCAGCCATTTCGCCAGCTGCTGTGGGAGGCCACACATCTTAGAGCAATAATGCCTCAGTTGTATTCAACTCAAGTCTTTGTGCAATTGATCGTGCATCAAGCATGTCCAATGCAAAGTGCACTTGCGACATCTCTTGTATTCCCGGTATTAAAGATGATCTGATTTATGCTGATCATTGCTTTCTTCATAATGTTGTGGAGCACTAACAGTCTACCACAGGTCCTTGAGTTTGGGCAATGTCACCCTGGTATGCACCATCACATCCAAACTCTGAAAAAGTCATCAACTGCGACAGGCTTTGTTGTTGAGTTCAACTTCCAAGGACTCTTGACCCGTGACCCTCTTATACTGGCAAAGGAAACAGTGCAATACTATCATGAAGGCTACATTTACAAATCCATCATCACACTACCGAGCTCGGCACTTTGCGTTTAGTTCTGTGGCTGGCATGAACCCTGGGGAGCAAATGCTGCAGCTACACAAGTATTGTGATCATTCCTGGAATCACCCTCCCGACAATAGCTTGTAACCATTGATGGATAAAGAAACTTATTTAACAGGTAGACTTCGGAAGCTCTGACCTACCCATATGTCAGTGAAAACAATTTCATGGTAGCTGCGGGACAGGAAATTCACCTATTTTAAATCAGAGGAGTTTAGGTTTAATGTAATACTTAAGGTAGTCAGACGAGTTCCCAGATGGTCGACTGAGTCAAAGGCAACATTTAGTGCACAAGGTTTTATTTCTAGCCTGTGCCGGCTCCTGTTCCCATCTAAAAACATTCCTCTTTCACTCTTGTTTGGGTTCATTTTGACAGGCAGAAATGGGTCACTGAAACCATGCCCAAATTCTTAGCTCCTGAACACAGTCATTGAGTGACAACAGGGCAAGCAAGGATTGGGTGGGGCAGGGGGAAAGGGCATGGTGTGGACAGGCATTGTCATCTCAGTTGGATTGTGTCCTCACCCAATCAGCACACACAAGCAGAGAGACATTTTTCAGCAAGTCATTGAACAGTCAACCACCAGAGGAGAAGTAGGAATGCTGCTGTGAAAATCACAAATAATCTCCATTTTGAGAGTTTGCAATATGCTACCGTACCTTATCTGAAAAAACAGGGTTGCCTGATGTGATGCATTCCAAATCACCTTCTCCGTCCTCAAAACTAAACAGTGGGGAAATGAAACTTAAAATTGTATTTTACTTTCGAAATGTACTCCTGCATATTGACAGTGGAAAACAGTGCAATTCCAAATATATTCCAATCACGAGGACACCGTTCATAACTCCATCATGACTTTGTGTCAGTTATGAACGATCAGGTTCAGTATCCCACTGTGTATCCTCCCTTGAATCTATAATAAGAGCAAATTCATGTTAATAAAAATGTTTTTTTTTTGGTAAATTGGAGTTCATCTTATGAAGCCTTCACTCTACTTAGATTTCTGCTGTCTGGAGAATCTTAGCATAAATCTTTCATAGCTTTAGAAAAAGCAGTGCTGGACCCATCAAAAAGGCAGCTGTTTCTTAAAATGAGAGTATTCCTGATATATCCATTTCTACCGAGAGAATAAAAATATGGATATTGCAAGAGTTTTGAGCAACAGAAAACATCAGGTGCTGCATTCTCTGCCACCCGCTGCAGATAGCAGGGGTCCCCGATGAGGCAGAGAGTCGGGGGCTGGATTCTCCCAAAATGGGGCTTTGTCCCCACATTGGTGTAAAAACCCTGGCGTTGCACTCCCGAGTTTCCTCAAGAAAATAACAGTCGATTCACTCACCTTCAGGGGGCTGGCAGGGACCTGGAATAATTCACACAGCCATAGCTGCGGATACGGGCCCCCGCACTTCTGGGCGACGTGGTGGACTCGGACCGCAGAGGCAGCTCTGTAATGTAGGCTCCCTCAATCGGCCTCTTGTCCTTGCATCAGACCGGCCCGATCTGTGCCCCGGCCGCCCATAAGGTGCCCGATCCCCCCGCCACCCACCAGGGCGGCCGCAGACTGAGTCCGCAGCCGCCAAGCGAGGTTCCCGACGGGCCATAGCAGATTAGTTCCACGCTGTCGAGAACTCGGCCGGTCGGGAGCAGAAGGTCACTGGACGGGCCTCTGGCAATAGCCCCCCAGCCGCGCAGAGTAATTCGCAAACACGCGGATTTTCCATGCCTGGAGAATCGCCGGACTGGCGGCGGGCCCAATTTTGTCGGGAAAGTTGATTCTCCACCTCCCAGACTGTGGTAAACCATTGTGTTCCTATATTAAGGATTGTACGGTGGAACCAGCACTGCAGGTTCACCTGGGCCCCTGCATGCTAGCTCCGCCCAGGAGCCGGGTTATAAATATGCGTGGCCTTCAGCTAGCAGCCATTTCATCAGCTGCTGTAGGAGGCCACACATCTGATACTAATAAAGCCTCAGTTTGAATTCAACTTCGTCTCCAGCCAAATTATTGTGCCTCAATTTATTAGTATCTGATTCAGAAGATGGACCTCCGGATTAAACCAGATCGACTGCAGCTGGAGCCACACACAAGCGATGCCAGAAAGGACTTTCAGCACTGGCTAGCTTGTTTTGAAGCGTATATCAACGCGGCGCCGATCCCTGTTCCAGAGGCCCAGAAGATTCAAATATTGTACTCCAGACTCAGCTCTAAAATCTTCCCACTGATCCAGGATGTGCCCAATTACGCTGACGCTTTGACTCGACTCAAAGAGAATTATGAGCAGAAGACGAACACGCTCTTCGCCAGACACGCGCTTGCATAGCGTACTCAACTACCTGGTGAGTCAATCGAGGACCTCTGGAGGGTCCTGATCCCACTAGTTCGGGACTGTGACTGCCAAGACGTTACAGCTAAGGAGCACTCAGATCTCCTTATGAGGAATGCTTTTGTAACTGGGATTGGGTCCGATGTTATCAGGCAGCGGCTCCTAGAAGGGGCCACGCGCGACCTCGCAGAGACTAAAACACTAGCGTTTTTCATGACGGTCGCCCCGCGCAATGTACAGTCCTACGCCTCCAACCGCGTGGCCCACTCCTCCTACGCTTCATGGGCCCCACAGGCAGCCATCCCAGCGGGGGCACTACCCACCCAGTACGCCTGCGCTACACGCCAGCCGGTGATCTCCGGGGCGCCCCGTGGCAATTTTTGCGGCTAATAAAGCCACCCCCGCCAACGCTGCCCGGCCTGCGGGAAGAAGGGCCACTACGCAGCGGTGTGCCAGGCCCGCTCAGCGGCAGCGGTCCCCCCCCCCCCCGATCACGGACAATGGGCGCCGCTATCCTCCCCTCCTCCCCAGGCCATGTGCGAGCAAGGGTGCCGCCATTTTCTCCCCCGCACCAGGCCCACTCAGTGGCAGCGGTCGCTCCCACCCCCCCCGGTCATGGACAATGGGCGCCGCTATCCTCCCCTCCTCCCCAGGCCATGTGCGAGCAATGGGTGCCGCCATTTTCTCCCCCGCACCAGGCCCACTCAGTGGCAGCGGTCGTTCCCACCCCCCTCCGGTCACGGACAATGGGCACCGCTATCCTCCCCTCCTCCCGAGGCCATGTGCGAGCAATGAGCGCCGCCATCTTCTCCCCCGCACAACACGTGCGTTTCATGGGCGCCACCATCTTGCTCCACCCCCGCAACGTGCGTTCCATGGGCGCCGCCAGTTTGTGACCCCCAGGACCTCCGTGGAGGTCCTGGGGGTCACACGGAGACCAACGGCGTTTCAGGACCCCGACACAGCGGCCGCCTCACTACCCGACGATCAACCACGACTCGCATCCATGGTAATCGACCAGTCCAGACCACACACTCTGACCAGCGTGAAAGTCAACGGCCACGTGACCTCCTGCCTACTGGTCTCCGGGAGCACCGAGAGCTTTGTACATCCAAATACGGTAAGGCGCTGCTCCCTTAAGGTACACCCTACCATTAAAAGTATCTCCCTGGCCTCCGGATCCCATCATGTAGCAATCCGGGGGTACTGCACGGTCACGCTCAAAGTCCAAGGCATAGAGTTCCACGGTTTTCGCCTCTACGTCCTCCCTAACCTTGGCGCTGCACTTATCCTTGGCCTGGATTTTCAGTGCAACCTCCAGAGCCTGACCCTTAAATTCGGCGGACCCTTACCACCCCTCACTGTGTGCGGCCTCGCGACCCTAAAGGTCGATCCTCCTTCCCTCTTTGCCAATCTAACTCCAGTTTGCAAACCCGTCGCCACGAGGAGCAGATGGTACAGCACCCATGATAAGGCCTTCATCAGGTCCGAGGTCCAGCGGTTGCTTCAGGAGGGAGTCATCGAGGCCAACAACAGCCTCTGGAGAGCTCAAGTGGTAGTGGTTAAGTCTGGGGAGAAAATTCGAATGGTCGTGGACTACAGGTACACGCAGCTCGGCGCCTACCCCCTCCCACGCATATCTGACATGGTTAACCAGATTGCACAGCACCGGGTCTTCTCAACGGTGGACCTGAAAGCCGCTTACCACCAGCTCCACATCCGTAAATCGGATCGGCCATACACCGCCATACACCGCCTTCGAGGCAGACGGCCGGCTATATCACTTCCTTAGGGTGTCACCAATGGGTTTCGGTCTTCCAAAGGGAGATGAACCGAATGGTCGACCGGTATGGCTTACGGGCCACGTTTCCGTACCTAGACAATGTGACCATCTGCGGCCATGATCAGCAGGACCACGACACCAACCTCGCTAAAGTTCTCCGCACCGCCACTCTCCTCAACCTCACGTACAACAAGGAGAAGTGTGTGTTCCGTACGAACCGCTTAGCCATCCTCGGCTACATGGTCCAGAATGGAGTTCTGGGGCCCGATCCCGACCGCATGCGCCCCCTCATGGAGCTTCCCCTCCCCCACTGCCCCTAGGACCTCAAACGCTGCCTCGGGTTCTTCTCGTATTATGCTCAGTGGGTCCCAATCTATGCGGACAAGGCCCTCCCACTCATACAGTCCACTCATTTCCCCCTGACGGCAGAGGCCCAACAGGCCTTCGCCCGGATCAGAGCTGATATTGCCAAGGCCACAATGCACGCTGTAGATGAAACACTTCCTTTTCAAGTAGAAAGCGACGCATCGGACGTTGCCCTAGCCGCCACCCTCAACCAGGCAGGCCCGTGGCATTCTTTTCCCGCACCCTCCATGCCTCCGAAATTCGGCACTCATCCGTCGCAAAGGAGCCCAGGCTATCGTTGAGGCTATGCAACATTGGAGGCATTACCTGGCCGGCAGGAGATTCACTCTCCTCACTGACCAGCGGTCGGTAGCCTTCATGTTCAACAACACGCAGCAGGGCAAGATCAAAAATGACAAAACCTTGCGGTGGAGAATCGAGCTCTCCACCTATAACAACGAGATTAAGTATCGCCCTAGCAAACTCAACGAGCCCCCAGATGCCCTATCCCGAGGTACATGTGCCAGCGCACAGGTAGACCGACTCCGGGCCCTGCACGACAGCCTTTCTCACCTAGCGGTCACTCGGTTGTACCACTTCATTAAGGCACAAAATTTGCCCTACTCCGTCGAGGAAGTAAGGACGATCACCAAGGACTGCCAGGTCTGTGCGGAGTGCAAACCGCACTTCTACCGACCGGACCGCGCGCACCTGGTGAAGACCTCCTGCCCCTTTGAAGGCCTCAGCATGGATTTCAAAGGCCCCCTCCCCTCCTCCGACCGACACACATATTTCCTCAGTGTGATCGATGAATACTCCCGTTTTCCCTTCGCCATCCCATGCCCCGACATGACGTCTGCCACCGTCATTAAAGCCCTTAATTCTATCTTCACTCTGTTCGGCTTCCCCGCCCACATACACAGTGACAGGGGATCCTCATTCCTGAGTGATGAGCTTCGCCAGTTCCTGCTCAGCAAGGGTATCGCCTCCAGCAGAACGACGAGCTACAACCCCCGGGGAAACGGACAGGTAGAAAGGGAGAATGGGATGGTATGGAGGGCCGTCCAGCTGGCCCTACGGTCCAGAAATCTCACGGCCTTTCGCTGGCAAGAGGTCGTCCCTGATGCACTACATTCCATTCGCTCATTACTTTGCGCTGCTACTAACAGTACACCGCATGAACGCCTTTTTGCCTTCCCCAGGAAGTCCACATCCGGGGTATCACTCCCAACGTGTCTCACAGCTCCGGGAACCGTGTTTCTCCTTAAACATGTGTGGCGCCACAAGGCAGACCTGTTGGTGGAAAGGGTGCACCTGCTCCACGCAAACCCACAGTACGCCTACGTGGCGTTCCCCGACGGCCGCCAGGATACCGTCTCCCTCAGGGACCTGGCACCAGGAGGTTCCGCCCCCACACCACCCCCGTCGCCCCCGGCGCCACCCTCCCATCCCCCGCCGCTCCCATCACCCCCCCCTAGGACCGTCCGTCCTCCCCCTGCCCACCTCTGTTGATGAAGAGGATTTTGGCACGCTCTCGGAGTCAACTTCGACCACGACAGCACCAACATCGCCGGCTCCACTTCGTCGATCCCAGAGGACGATCAAGGCACCGGACCGGCTGAACCTCTGACCGGCCCACCGGATGACCAGGTAGATTCTTTTTTCATTGTTCTGTAAATATTAAAGATTGCGAATTGTATATAGTTCTCCACCACCCCCGCCGGACTCAATTTTAACAGGGGGTGAATGTGGTAAACTGTGTTCCTATATTAAAGGTTGTACGGTAGAACCAGCACTACAGGTTCACCTGGGCCCCTGCATGTTAGCTCCGCCCAGGAGCCGGGTTATAAATATGCGTGGCCTTCAGCTCGCAGCCATTTCGTCAGCTGCTGTAGGAGGCCAAACTTCAGATACTAATAAAGCCTCAGTTTGAATTCAACTTCGTCTCCAGCCAAATTGATCATGCCTCACGGACAAATGCGACTTCGGCGCAGGGCTGCGGAGAATCCAGCCCCGGGAATCGAGGAATGATTGGGGTCGACGCAAGGCGTCGATCCAATTGCGATGCTCTAGCCCCCCATTGGCACCGGTCCCGGCAACAGAATATCCGGACCTGCATGATTCCCTGCACTGGGAATCACATGGGCAGGATTCACTACAGGGGCTGGATTCTCCGCAGCCCCGCACCTAAATCGCACTTGGCGCGGGGGCAGATAATCAACTTTCACAACAAAATTGGGCCCAGCGCCAGTCCGGCGATTCTCCAGGCCCCGAAAATCGGCTCGTTCGGGTAGTACTCCGTGCGGCTGGGTGGCCATTGCCAGAGGCACACCTAGCGATCCTCCACTCCCGACTGGCCAATTTCCCGACGGCATGGAACGAACATGGTATTGCCGACCGGGGTGCTCGCGTGGTGGCTGTAGACTCAGTCCGCGGCCGCCCTAGTGTGTGGAGGAGGGATCAGGCACCAGGGGAGGGGGGGTCTTATAGGCGGCCGGGGAATGCTTGTGGCGGTCGGAACTTTGGGTGCGCGGCCGATTGGGGGGGGGCCGACATCTTTCAGCTGCCTCCGCAGTCCGAGTCCGCCAAGGCGCTCAGCGTAGCTGCTGGAGGCCGCCGCCATGCACATGCGCGGACTCGAAACCCGAAGTGCGGGGGCCCGTATTCGCAGTTAAAGCTGCGTGAAGCACTCCAGGTCCCTGCTCGCCCCCTGAAGGTGAGTGAATCTACTGTTATTTTTGTGGGGGAACTCGGGAGTGCAACGCCAGAGTTTTTACGCAGGAGTGGGGACATAGCCCCATTGTGGGAAAAGCTAGCCCCAGATTTCACTAAATGGGAACTTGACCTTATGGTGGGCCAAGGGGGCAACTCCTCCAAAATGCATTACCTGCCCACGTGACTTCCGCCTCACCAAGGCGGAGCATCGCAGAGACCCTGGGAATACTGAGTCGAACCTAGTAATCAAATGTTAACGTATGCAAATGCTGATTTTGTATGCCCACGGGCGGCACGGTAGCACGGTGGTTAGCACTGCTGCCTCACAGCTCCAGGGACCTGGGTTCAATTCCAACCTCGGGGACTGTCTGTGTGGTATTTGCACTTTCTCCCCATCCCGTGTGTGCGTGGGTGTCCTCCGGGTGCTCCGGTTTCCCTCCACAGTCCAAAGATGTGCATGTTAGATGGATTGGCCATACTAAATTGCCCCTTAGTGCCCAAAAGGTTAGGTGGGGTTACGTGGGTAGGGTGGAGGTGTGGCCTTAAGTGGGGTGCTCTTTTCAAGGGCTGGTGCAGACCTGATGGGCCGAACGTCCTCCTTCTGCACTGTAAATTCTATGATTCTATGATACTGGGTTACACCCGGTAATCATATGTTAACGTATGCAAATGCCGATTTTGCATTCCCACGCCAGCTTGGGGCGCAGATCGCATTGTCGCCACCAGCGGGGCCCCGGAACATGGTGCTTGGTCCGGCGCCGGGTGCAGACATTGTTTTTCGGCGGACATCCGATTCTTCACCTGATTACATTCCACGTTTCCGGGACGGAAAATACGGCCCAGTCTCCCAAACGGAGAATCCCGGCCCAGATATTGATAAATGTTGATCAAGATAAGGGAATAAGCTTCTTAAACGCCAAAAAAACCCCATTGCTTTCTTTTCTCCCCAAGGCATTCTTCTCCTAAGCATTAAATAATTTTGAGATATGGTTCCATTTGTGTCAACAACCTTTCAATATTTCACTATTTCATTCAACTGACCATACTTAAAGTGCGCCTTGTCAGTGATTAGGTGATCTTACCACAGGTAGTATCGCAGATAACGCCCGTCCTATCTACACCCATTAGATGTTAGTGCACACTCTTCAGTAGGTATCACTGAGTAATTTCATAGAATTTACAGTGCAGAAGGAGGCCATTCGGCCCATCGAGTCTGCACCGGCTCTTGGGAAGAGCACCCCACCCAAGGTCGACACCGCCACCCTATCCCCATAACCCAGTAACCCCACCCAACACTAAGGGCAATTTTGGACACTAAGGGCAATTTATCATGCCCAATCCACCTAACCTGCACATCTTTGGACTGTGGGAGGAAACCGGAGCACCCGGAGGAAACCCATGCACACACGGGGAGGATGTGCAGACTCCGCACAGACAGTGACCCAAGCCGGACTCGAACCTGGGACCCTGGAGCTGTGAAGCAATTGTGCTATCCACAATGCTACCGTGCTGCCCTAAGCAACTGGGAATCCTAGCTTATATATAATCGTCCCACCTTAACCCAGGGGCAGTGAGGACAATTGTAGTACCATTGCTTCCACCAACCCTGTTCCTGTGCTTTCCCACCTGCCTGCATCAGCCTCCGCCTCGCCACCCCCCCCCCCCCCCCCAATCATTCTATTTAGAATTAATTAGTTCTTCACAGAATATGAATAAAACCCAGGGGTTTTGAGGTCTGAATGGCTAGAAACCACAACAGGTGGCACAGTTAGTCACTAGATAGTTGGGGCAGCAAAGATTAGTTGTCAATCCCTTGACTTTAGGAAGTAGAGTATTTTCCTCAGAAGAACTTACTGCCAGTGGACACAAATATAGACTGTTCCTGGAAAATAAGTAATTTCATGTACTTAAAATCCTATAATCCTAATCGAAGCAATGTAAAAACACAGCAAAGTGCCAACTTTCAGAAAATTTGAATTAAGCATCAGAATAAAGAGTAGAGTACCTTTGTATTTCTCAAGTGTCACAGTATCCTTCCCCAAAACCCAAAGGGAAAAAAAGGCACAGTGAAAAATGCAAATAAGACAATTGGAAGATTGCATTGCAAAACTGGAATTATTACATTTTCTTTGGTCAAAAGATTGGTTTTCTTTGACTTTCTCCCTTTCATTATTCAACCCAGCTAAAGATGCCATTTGCTCCTAATGTTTTTTTTAAAAAGGCTCTTGGTGGCATCAGCACTTTTTAATACTTTATCAAAGCTTCAACAGTTTTGTAGAAAAGTGCATGCCAGATTCTGACATGGCTCATCAGTAAAAAGCTAAATAGTTTCTGAAATATCTGATTGCCAAATGGTGCTCCTATTCAGGCATCTCTTTATCCATGGATGGCTTCATTGAATGTGCAACTGTAAGTGAGTTGGGTCCCTTGGGTGAAAGACTCGCGGTGAGTTAAGTGCTGTCTCTTGTCAACTCGCATTTTTGTACAGATAGACACTCTTGCCACTGTGAGTCTTTCTGTCTATAGCATTACTCTCTGTGGGGCTCTGCATCAACCTTATATATTTCTATATTTGACTGTTACCAAAAATCAATCCTTCACAGGCTTTGCAAAGCATCGTTCATGAGGCAGTCAAGAGCTTGTCATTATTTTCCACTGTCTCATTCACAGATTTGCCGCTTTTTCTTTGTTTACACTCTATTTATTTGCAGGCGGTGTAAACACAGATATACAGCTCATAAATCAACAGCTTCACTCTCTGATACGTAATTAATAACTTCATTTATAAATAGATACGCACATATAAGTAGCAAGAAATGTTTGTGCCGTGCGTGGCTAACTTTTCAAATTCACTTTAGATGTCAATTATGAGGTACAGTCTCTTATATTGCCCTGTCAATCAATGCCAAGGAGTTCTTGTGGTGCAGTGGGTAGCATCCCTGCCTTTGAGCTAGAAGGTCTGAGTTCTAGTCCCACCCCAAGACTTATTGGCCAAGGAAGGTGCGTTCATAATGCGGTCAAACAGGTTGAATGTAAACCTGCAAATCCTTCCAAACATGCCAATGCTGGTGGTAAGAGCGGGAAAGACTCCTGGTCAGCCATGCTTGATGTGGAGTGGTGCCCATCAAGCTATGAACCTCTGGTGACAGACTAGCAACCTATTCTAGGAATAACTAGATATGGAAACAGATAAAAGTCTGCCTTAGTGCACCATGGGCAGGAAGAGAATTGGAATAAATGCCAAGTGTAATATCCTGACAGTGGGCGACCACAGGAAGGATTAACAAATGAATGATTTATTAAAGTAAAAAACTATTCACAGAGAGTGAGATAAAAACTACCATCTCCCAAGACTCCAAACTCCCAACTGACTGGCAAATCCGCACTCCGCCCCGAGAGTTAACCCGCTCCGGCCCCATTGGCCGATTGGGTCACATGTCCCTCCAGGGATGCGCCGGTTTAGAGGGGCATGCTCCCAAATTCATACCTCTTTAACTCGCTGATGAACATTCTCAAATAACAAAGGAACTATTTACAAAGATCTACAACAAACGTCTCTCAAAACAGTCTCTTAAAGCAGGCATTGTCAAACTCGGGGGTGCGACCCGTGGGTGGGTCGCAGGCGGGTGTCGGGAGGGTCGTGGAGCCGTCCGTCACTGCGCTCCCGATCGCACAAATCCACGCGCAACAGCCGCAGCAGCCGGTTTTAAACTATGCCGGCGGCAAACGACCTTCAAAATGACCACAAACATATATTAAAAATTTGTCCACACTGTGCATGCGTACCCGATCATCGGTGCGCATGCGCACATTTTATAGTTTAGATGATCGGGCACGCATGCGCAGTGCAGCCGCATTTTTTTTTTATACAGTCGCAGCCTTTTTTTTACAAGTTAAGGGACCAAAGGGACAAAGGGACCATTCGGGCCAAAGGGACCCAAAACCATTTCCTCCATTTTTGTCAGAAACAAACAAGGTAAGAGAAAATGGTGGGCCGCGCAGGTCGGCCAGCATGGGCCGCGAAGGTCGGCCGGCGTGGGTCGCAAAGGTCGGCCAACATGGGACGCGAAGGTCGGCCGGCGTGGGTCGCGAAGGTCGGCCGATTTGGGTCCCGAAGTTTGGCCGGTTGGTAAAAATGGGACCCTGGGAAAAACGTTTGAAAAACACTGTCTTTGAGGATCAGTCGGTCAGGGGACTTCTTAATTCTTTGAGAGCGACGCAATTCACTGATGGGGGCATCAGCGGTAGAAGTGACTGGTGTTTGGCCATCAACAGGCTGACAGTCGATAGGTGAAAGTGTATCCTTACAGGCATTTTCTTCAGTTCCCCTTGAAAACTATACTCGATTCGCCCTCTGACAACTTGCTACAGCATTATTTATATCCGTATCTATCATCTGACAACGGCACTCTACCACAATGGTTAGCACTGTTGCTTCACAGCACCAGGGTTCCAGGTTCGATTCCCGGCTTGGGTCACTGTCTGTGCGGAGTCTGCATGTTCTCCCCGTGTCTGTGTGGGTTTCTTCCAGGTGCTCAGGTTTCCTCCCACAAGTCCTGAAAGACGTGCTCGTTAGGTGAATTGGACATTCTGAATTCTCCCTGTGTACCCGAACAGGCGCCGTAGTGTGGTGACTAGGGGATTTTCACAGTAACTTCAGTGCAATGTTAATGTAAGCCTACTTGTGACACTAATAAAGATTATTATTACCAGATGTCCCACTAGTTCAGTGTGCAGTTCTCGTTTCATTAAGTGGTCCATGCGTTTTTTTTAACCTTCGCCCTTGTATTTCTATCTTGTGTGACACTGGACTTGTTTGGTCATGACCATTCCAGGGTCCTAATTACAGCCAGCACCGAGATTCTTCACATAAACTAAATCACCCACCACAAATGTTCTTTCATCATTCTTCAAATCATGGTGTCATTTCTATTTGTTTTGTTTAGCCTCCAGTCTCCCCACCAAATTTGGAAAATAACGTCCAGTCGCATTCTAATGCGTCTGCCTATTAGCTGCTCAGCAGGCATAGCACCTGTGGTGGCACGCGGCGCAGTGCGATAGGTGAGTAGGAACCAGGTCAATCGTGTTGCAAAGTGGCTGAAGACTGTTTTTTCATGGCAGCCTTTAATGTTTGCCTTGAATGGCTCTCTCAGCCAGTCCATTTGAAGTAGGGTGGTAGAGAGCAGCAAAAATATGTTGAATGCCATTGGTCCTCTTAAAATGTTGGAATTCTTCACTTGTAAAAACAGTCCCATTATCTGAGACCAGAACCTTAGACAACCCATGGCTGGCGAATGTCTGTCGCAAATTCTTAACCATTGCTGATGAGGTTGTGGACTTCATTTTGTTTGTTTCCAACCACTTGGGGTGAACATCAATGATAAGCAAGAACATGGAGCCCATAAATGCACCAGCGAATTCAATTTGTCGTTGCACCCAAGGTCAACTTAGCCAATCCTAAGGGTGCATTAGGGATGCAGATGGCAAGTATTGCTGCATTTGACACTGGTCACATTGTTTTACCAGAGTCTCTATGTTGATGCTCATCCCAGGTCACCACACATAACTGCAAGCATCTTCACCTTCATCATCCCAGGATGGATGCATTGTAACCCCTGTAACAATAGCTTCCTAGCAGGGGTGGGAATGACCACCCTAACTCCTCACAATAATACGCGTTTTCACAACTTATCTTGTCTTTTCTTATCTGAAAAGGCTGTGGCAATTCAGACTTGCTATCATAATGCAGGCCGTGAAGGACCATGTTCTTTTTTTTAAACAAACAATTTTATTGAGGTATTTTTTGGCGTTGTAAACAGTTACAGCTTACAGAAATATGCAAACATCAACAGAAAACTTCAACCGAACCATAGTGCACATAACCGATTCTCTCCCATAAACACTACCCGCCTATTTATCCCTCCTACTCTACTCTAATCTTCCCCCCCACCGCCCCCCCCTCCCGCTGACGTTCAATCTCCCGCGAAGAAGTCGATGAATGGTTGCCACCTTCGGGCGAACCCCAATACAGATCCCCTCAAGGCGAAACGGACTTTTTCCAGACCCAGAAAACTCGTCATGTCCGAAAGCCATAGTTCGGGGGTTTTGAGTCCCTCCATGCCAGCAGTATTCGGCGCCGGGCTATCAGGGAAGCAAAGGCCAGAACGTCGGCCTCTTTCTCCTCCTGGACTCCCGGGCCTTCCGAAACCCCGAAAATTGCCACCCCAGGACTCATCACCACCCTTGTTTTCAGCACCCGGGACATGACACCCGCAAATCCCTCCCAGTACCCCCTAAGCTTAGGGCATGCCCAAAACATGTGAACGTGGTTCGCTGGTCCTCCCGCGTATCTAGCGCATTTGCCCTCCACCCCAAAGAATTTGCTCATCCAAGCCACTGTCATGTGGGCCCGGTGAACGACCTTAAACTGAATCAGGCTGAGCCTGGCACATGTTGCGGTTGAGTTTACCCTACTCAGGACTTCCGCCCACAGCCCGTCCTCCATCTCCCCGCCGAGCTCCTCCTCCCATTTGAGTTTCAGTTCCTCCGTAAGGTCCCGCACTTTTAAGTACCTGAAGTCATTTCCCCATACCAGCCCAAATTTCTCCTCCAAAGCCCTCATGCTCGCAAAGTTCCCCTCCATGAACATATCGCCCACCCTCCTCACCCCTGCCTGCCGCCATGTTCGAAACCCACCATCCATGTTCCCGGGGGCGAATCGATGGTTATCACATATTGGAGCCCAGACCGATGCACCCACCTCCCCTACATGTTTCCTCCATTGGCCCCATATCCGCAGGGCCGCCCCCACTACCGGGCTGGTGGAGTACCGGCCGACGAAAGCGGTAGGGGAGCCGTGACCAGGGCTGCCAGGCTGGTGCCCCTGCACAAAGCCGCCTCCGCCCGCTCCCAAATAGACCCCGTACCCACCATCCATTTCCTTATCATGGCTATGTTAGCCGCCCAGTAATAGTTGATCAGATTCGGCAATGCCAGTCCCCCCTCGCTGCGGTTCCTTTCACGCATCGCCTTCCTCACCCGCGGGGATTTTCCCGCCCAGACAAAGCTCATAATAATTTTGCTGGTCCTTTTAAAGAAGGACCGCAGGATAAAGATCGGGAGGCATTGAAAAATGAACAGGAACCTTGGGAGGATTGTCATCTTTACCGTCTGCACCCTCCCCGCAAGTGATAACGGGAGTGCATCCCATCTCCGAAACTCCCTCTTCATTTGTTCCACCACTCTCGTCAAATTTAACTTATGCAACCTGCCCCAGTCTCGTGCCACCTGTATCCCCAAGTATCAGAAACTTTCCCCAACCAGCCTAAATGGCAGCTCCTGCAGCCTATTCTCCTGGTCCCTTGCCTGCACTACAAACATCTCATTCTTGGTCATATTTAATTTGTACCTTGAGAACCGGCCAAACTTTCTCAATGTTTCCAGTATATTGTCCATTCCGGCCAGTGGGTCCGACACGGACAGGAGCAGGTCGTCCGCCTAGGGAGAGACCTTGTGCTCCACCCCCCACCCCCTATTCATTCCCTTCCACCCCATTGCAGCTCTCAAGGCAATCGCCAACGGTTCTATGGCCAGCGCGAACAGCAACGGGAGAGTGGGCATCCCTGTCTGGTCCCGCGATGTAGTCTGAAATAGTCTGACGTTATCCTGTTCATCCTTATGCTGGCTTTTGGGGCTTGGTACAATAGTCTGACCCAATTAACCAGTCCCTCCTCGAACCCGAATCGTCCGAGTACCACCCACAAATAGTCCCACTCCACCCGGTCAAAGGCCTTCTCAGCATCCATTGCCACCACTGCCTCCACCTCCTTGCCCGTCGGGGGCATCAAAATCACATTAAGCAATCTTCTCAAGTTGGCTGTCAGCTGTCTGCCTTTAACAAACACTGTTTGGTCATCCCCAATCACCCCCGGTACGCAGTCCTCAATTCTAATCGGCAGGAGCTTGGCCAGGAGCTTGGCGTCCACATTAATTCAGGAAATTGGCCTGTATGACCTGCAGGATTCCGGGTCCTTGTCCCGCTTTAATATCAGCGAGATGGTGGCCTGCGACATCGTCGGAGGTAGGGTCCCTCTGTCCCTCGCCTCATTAAAAACCCTGGTCAGCACCGGCCCCATTATCTCCGAGAACTTTTGAAGGACCATGGGCGTCATTCTCCGACCCCCCGTCGGGTCGGAGAATGGCCGTTGGCCGCCGTGAATCCCGCCCCCGCCAAAGTCTCCGGTACCGGAGATTGGGCGGGGGCGGGAATCGGGCCGCGCCGATTGGCGGGACCCCCTGCTCAATTCTCCGGCCCGGATGGGCCGAAGTCCCGCCCAGAAATTGCCTGTCCCGCCGGCGTAAATCAAAGCTGGTATTTACCGGCAGGACCAGGCGGCGTGGGCGGGCTCCGGGGTCCTGGGGGGGGGCGATCTGACCCCGGGGGGTGCCCCCACAGTGGCCTGGCCCGCGATCGGGGCCCACCAATCCGCGGGCGGGCCTGTGCCGTGGGGCACTCTTTCCCTTCCGTCTCCGCCACGGCCTCCACCATGGCGGAGGCGGAAGAGACTCTCCCCACTGCGCATGCGCGGGAAACTGTCGGCGGCCGCTGACACTCCAGCGCATGCGCCGCATTTCCGCGCCAGCTGGCGGGGCAACAAACGCCATTTCCGCCAGCTGGCGGGGCAACAAACACCATTTCCGCCAGCTGGCAGGGCGGAAATCCCTCCGCGCCGGCCTAGCCCCTCAATGTTGGGGCTTGGCCCCCAAAGATGCGGAGCATTCCGCACCTTTGGGCCGGCGCGATGCCCGTCTGATTGGCGCCGTTTTTGGCGCCAGTCGGCGGACATCACGCCGTTGGGGGAGAATTTCGCCCCATGTTCTTGACTCAAGATAATAAGGGGTCCTTTTGGGTCCAAAGCTTGACCTGCCTTGCCGATACTAGCAACGTATCAAAGAAGTGCAAAGAAAGAACGGCCTCCTATGGTACCGGTGGAGGTGGTAACTCTGAGGTAGGGGAAGACGACTCAAAGTGTCCGCATTCGAAATGTGGGTGCCTGGCCTATGTTGAAACTTGTGCTCATAGGCTTCTAACAATAGAGCCCAGTATTTAACCCTAGCTGATGCTATGGAGGGAATGGTCGGTAACGACTATGAAATGTCGTCCATAGTCGTATTGGTGGAACTTTTTGACTCTGAATATAATGACCATTCCCTTCTTTTCCATTTGGGAATAAGCTTGTTCAGCACTGGTCAAAGTCCTCAAGGCATAGGCCATAGGTCTTTCGGCACGATTTTCCATTTTACCGGTCAAAACCGCCCCTATGCCATAAGGGGACGTGTCACAGCTATGGATGAACCAAGAGACTGGATGATTGTAAGGCTAATTTAACTTGTTCAAAGACTTCTTCCAATTCTCTTTCCAATACCATCTCTGATGAATTTTGGGTAGGGTATGTATGCCAACAATATCGAAAGATTAGGAATAAGTCTACCGTAATAGTTTACCATCTCAAAAACGAATTTCAATTCCGTCGTAATTTTCTGAGTCGCTGCATCATTAAGCACTTTGACCTTCTCCTCCACAGGGTGCAGCTCTTCTTAAGACTTCTTCGAGATTTTCTAGCTGCTCCTCTTCAGATGTTCCTGTAGTTAACACATCATCTAGATAAACAACCACCTATGGGGAGGTCCTGTCGTAAATTTTCCATCGCACACTGGAATATCACATAGGAAGATGACACTCTGAAGATAAGCCAGGTATATTGGTACAAACCTTTGTTGTTGTTTATGATAACAAATTCCCTGGAAGTTTCATCTAACTCTAATTGTTGGTATGCATGACTCATATCAAGTTTGTTATAAGTTAAGCCTCCTGCTAATTTAGTGTACAAATCTTCAATTCTTGGTATTGGGTAACAGTCCACTTTGCCTGCCTGATTCACAGTTAGTTTGTAGTCCCCAAATATTCTGATGGTTCCATCTGGCTGTACCACTGGCATGATTGGAGTCGCCCACTCAGAGAACTGTATAGATTTGGTGATACGTAATTCTTCCAATTGCTTGAGTTTAGACTCAACCTTCCCATTTAAGGCATTGGGATGAGTCAAGCACCGAAAAACTTGGACGTGACCACTGGACCCATATAATTTTTTCCTTTAAGACTTTCTATCTTCCCTAGCTCATTTTGACAAACCCCCTGACAATTTCTTAAGGCTTCCTTCATTTATTTGAAAGATCTCCAACAAAACAGCTGTTTCATTGCTTCATTCATCTTCTTCACTCTAAGTGCTGTAACCACAATGTTTACAAACATCAACCACATCGAAGACATTTGCGGTGCCAAGGGGTCGGTGGTCGGCTGCAGGACTTCGCTATCAGGCTACCCACTCAAAATGGCAGCCTAATAGTGGGATTCCCTCAGTAATTCCTCATATTCCTCCCTATTCCTAAATTTGTATGGCAAGGGATGTTGAATTGCTTTGTGCTTGCCTACCCAGTAGAAGCGCAAATCAGTAGCAATTCTCTTCTGGCAGGAGAACATAGGGCTGGATTCTCCATTTGCCAACGACAAAATCGTGAAACGTGATTTGGTGCAGAATAGCTTCCAATGCCAAAATCGCCACAGGCATCGGTTTAACGCCAAATCAGGATGCTCCGGCACCCCGAAAATAGCGTAAATGTGTCGCTCGCCACACAGGGTAAAAGTACAGTAGGCATATCATTAGCGGGCCTGACACCATATTTTCCAGGGCCTCCGAGATTTACCGCCGTCAATGGGCCGAGTTCCCAACGGCATGGTTCACTTGGGCTCTCAAATGGCGTGAACCTGGTATCATGGCTGCTGAACGAGAGTCAGAGGGGGTAGGAAATGGTGTGGAGTGACTGTGGGCTGCCGGCCTGGACACCGGGGGAAGGGAGGGGGGAGGTGAAGGGGGGGACAGGCCGAGCAGCCAGGGTGCCCCACTACAGGACTTGGGTGGTGCGCGGGCACCGACCGTCATTCCGGTGGCCATCTTGCTGCACACCCACTGACCACACAACTCGGCCCCTGGTTCTACACAGCAACACCGGCTGTATGGGTGCACCCACCCCTGAACACCCCGCCCAACCAGCCGCCACCCACAGGAGAACCAGCTAGGTCAACACCCACGGCAGACCCCAGTGAGGGCAGTGCCAGCCAACGGTACACCTGGCAGCAGGGATGGGCGCCAGGACCGATGGGGCCGACGGTCCTGGATACCGACAGGGCAGGGGGTGGGGGAGGTAAATGCGTGGGCGAGGCCCGAAGTGCCAACTAGGGCCAAGGTGTAGCCCTGGAACCTGGCTGGGCACGGCAGTACGCGCCACGCTAAAATGTTGGCCTTCCACTCCCTGCAGACAATGCCGTTTGCCGTTCAACCAGGAATGCTGACCGCCGTGGTGATGGTCACAGCTCTGCGAGATACCCTGCGGCCTCGCGAGCGGGGGCCGCTCGGAGAGGAAGGGGAGCTTGCAGCAGCAGAGCGGGCAGCAGCAGAACGGCCAGCAGAGGACCGGGCTGCAGAGAAACGGGCTGCAGAGGAAGGGCTGCAGAGGGGCAGGTGATGGCCGCACAGGCTGGAGGGCTGGCCGCCTAACAGGCTGAGGAGGAGGAGGTGCCAAGGAGGCGCCGCATGAGGCCTCATGTGTACCGACACCGCCTGTCATTCGAGGACCTGCCGGGCCGGGCATGCTGGCGGAGACTCCGGATGCGCAGGGAGACAGTGCGACACATCTGCCAGTTGATGGCACACCTGGCACTGTAGGGGTATGGGGGAAGACACCCGCTCCCGGTGACCGTCAAGATGACAGTCGCCCTGAACGTATATGCGACGGGGTCCTTACAGTCGGCGAGTGAGGATTTGTCTGGGGTCTCACAGACATCAGCGCACAGGAACATCCGCGCTATCACTGAGGCCCTATATGCCAAGGTGCCTCAATACATCCAGCTCCATGTGGACCAAGCCCACCAGGGTGCCCAGGCAGCGGGGTTCGCTGCCATCACCGGGATGCCCCAGGTCCAGGGGGCGATAGAAGGGATGCATGTCGCCCTACGGGCACCTGCGGATAACAGGCCACTCTACACTAACTGAAGGAGGCACCACTCGATGAACATCCAGCTGATCTCTGTATAGCTGTATATTTTTTAAATGAATTTTGAACATCACTAGCCTGGCATGTTGCTCTCGTGAGAGTGTGGCAATTGTGCAAATCATGACAACTATGCCTTTATTTGAGGAAGGTGGGACCAGTATCAGTGCTTTGTTCACTGTGAGATTGGGAATGGACTACATACCTGGCCCATCCACATAACTCCAGCAGTGACTGTTCATACAGGGTTATAGCAGGACTATTTTGTGTTATTTTCTGTCTGCTGTGAAAGGCATTAACCCCTGTTGGGTTATCATCCTAACTGTCCTCCAGGTCTCATTCCTAACAGGTGCACAGGGTAGATGAATTGCCCCTTAATTGGAAAAAAATTAATTGGATACTCTAAACTTATTTTTTTTTAAAGGAGTGGTACGTTTGTCAATTTTTCCCACTGGCCTGGGGTGCTGAGGTTAAACATAACACCCCTTATGCTGCGCTGTTGATGCATAGACTGGAGAATCAGATGTGGAAGCATATTTGAGACACAAAATAGCCCTTAAGTGGCACTGATGGAAATTAGAAATCCCAGGAATAGGGTCAGCAATCCAAGAATTGTGTCCCAGATACTATTTTTTAAAAGCTTGCAGGGAAAATCCAGCCCCGTGTGTGGCTGATTATGGTCTGGGATTCCTTTTTTTCATTGCGTGGCCAACCTCACAGAATTAGAAACAATAGTAAAATATAAACTTAAAACTATACTTACATTTATATAATACCAGTCACATTCTCATGACATCCTGAAGCACTACTTCCAAAGTGCAGTCATTGCTATATAGGCAAACATGGCCATTAATTTGACCACGACAAGATCCCATAAAACAGAAATTATATAAACATGAAATCTGTTTAGATAGCATTGAGTTAGAAATGAATTCTTGGCAGGATACTTGAAAAACTTTCTGTTCCTCAATAAAAGTGCCTTTGGATATTTGCCAACCTCAACAGGGTCTTGTTTCAATATCTGATCTGATAATGCAGTACTCACTTCTTGGGCGGGATTTTACGCACCCCGCCCCCCCCTCCCCCCCCCCCACCAACACCACAACCTTTCCGGCAAAGAAGGCAGTTTGCCATTGGCCACCAGTGGGACCTTCTGGTCCCGCCGATGTCTACGCTGTTTTGTATGGTTCGCCCACCCCGCTACCGGGGAAAACATTGTGGGCGGTCACCTTTGGTGGAACAGGAAGATCCCACCCAATGCTATTGAATGCCAGTCTTTTGTGCTCAGGATCTGGAGTCGGACTTCAACCCACCACTTTCTGACTCAGGGGCAAGAAGCATATCAACACAGCCAAGTTAGAAAACGTCACATTACATTTACAAAGCTCTAGCTATGGTCTAAGCCGAAAGAAAATGACATCTCATGACAACCAACACCACTGAAGTTTATGTTTGCCTGCAGAAACACAGTGAGACCTCTTCAATTGAGATATCCAGACAAGCAGAGGTACAGCTTCACCATATCGCTCTAATTCTATCAGAAGAGCTGGGTCAGCCTGGAAAAATGAACACACATGCAGCATTTGCATTATTTTCTGCAGCAGCTAGCTAGTGCTATCCTTGTTATCAGGAAATGATTCAGCACACTGACTCAGCTTCTTATCTTCCTGACAACATGGGCAGATAAAGAATAAGATAAATTTCGAAAACAGCACCGCAGGTTGTTCAGTTGCTGGAAGGTCAACTCCCTTCTTCCCTCCATGTGAGCTTCTGTGAAACACGGAAAACTCTTCAAACCAGCTGCTTTGGCTGAACAAAACCTTGCACAAGCTTCGGATTCTAAATGTGACATTGCATGACAGGACAGGGGTCAGAAAATGGGATGTGCCAAGCTGAAATGAAGAGACTGCACCACAAGTGCACAGCATCTATCCATTGATACCCCAAAATCAGGCTGCACAGGCAAAGGCACTCCATACGTGCTCCCAGAACAAATAAAGGAAAGCATTTTGGCAGTTTCCAGGAAGGTGAACGTTTGCCCTGGTATGCTGTAAGTCACAAAGAGCTGCACACAGAGAGAGTAGAATCTTTTTCTGTTGATCAACGCAGAAACAAAGACCTGTGTGCATGAAATAAATGACAATGCAGCAAGTTGAGCACCATTTCTCTTAATTGTGCAAATACATAAAAATCTTTCTGCAGTCCTTCAGCACAACACAATTTCCCAAAAACCAGAGAAATCAGAAAGATCTCACATTGGGGGCGAAATACTCCCCCAACGGCGCGATGTCCGCCAACTGGCGCCAAAGACGGCGCCAATCAGACGGGCATTGCGCCGGCCCAAAGGTGCCGAATGCTCCGCATCTTTGGGGGCCGAGCCCCAACATTGAGGGGCTAGGCCGGCGCCGGAGGGGTTTCCGCCCCGCCAGCTGGCGGAAATGGCGTTTGTTGCCCCGCCAGCTGGCGGAAATGGCGTTTGTTGCCCCGCCAGCTGGCGCGGAAATGCGGCGCATGTGCGGGAGCGTCAGCGGCGGCCAACAGTTTCCCGCGCATGCGCAGTGGGGAGAGTCTCTTCCGCCTCCGCCATGGTGGAGGCCATGGCGGAGGCGGAAGGGAAAGAGTGCCCCCACGGCACAGGCCCGCCCTCGGATCGGTGGGCCCCGATTGCGGGCCAGGCCACCGTGGGGGCAACCCCTGGGATCAGATCGCCCCGCCCCCCCCCCCCCCCCCCCCCAGGACCCCGGAGCCCGCCCACGCCGCCTGGTCCCGCCGGTAAATACCAGCTTTGATTTACGCCGGCAGGACAGGCAATTTCTGGGCGGGACTTCGGCCCATCCGGGCCGGAGAATTGAGCGCCAACCGCCGCGGCCCGATTCCCGCCCCCGCCCAATCTCCGGTACCGGAGACTTCGGCGGGGGCGGGATTCACGGCGGCCAACGGCCATTCTCCGACCCGGCGGGGGGTCGGAGAATGACGCCCTGGATCTCTGTTCAGTGTTGAATTAACTGATTTTATTAAGAGGGGTACTGCAATTGCCGTCACTATAACTGAGCTTCGGAAGAGAAAATCAGACAGGTTCCTGCTCCTGACCTATTTCTAGCATGTAGATGTTGCTGGAGGATAGGATAAACTTACAATTATAGAGTACCATTCGTATAATCGAATAAGATAGATGGCAAGGAGGAAATCAGGCAGTCAGAAGCGGGATACCAAAGGCCTAAGAGACTGAGTTAGAAGGTCTACGTAGAGAGTCAAATAGGTCCTGTTTAATACATATTTATACTGGTTTGGTAAACTTACGGAATAAGTCATCGTAATGCAAGACACCAGCTTTGATGAAATATGAAAAGCCTTTGACAAATATTTGTAATCTCGAAGATGTGGAGCGCGCTGAGCTTCAAAAGATGGATAGAACCCCCCTGCCCGCAGTAAAGTTATGTAAGGGGAAAAAGACATCTCCTGAGAAAACCATACAAAGGTGTCAGGGAAGCAAAGGATTTTGCAGAAGTCTCAAAAATATAATTTTTGGGAAATCACAGCACATTGCCCAAACTGCAACAGCATGTGGCAATGTGGAATGAGCAGCAGACTGTGAATGAGGAAAAGCTAGTCCAAGGTGCACAAACCCTGCAAAGGAGAATTAAATAAGGTCAGAAAAAGTTTGCATCAAAGTTGAATTGGATGATTTGAAACCCAAAATTCAAGCTGAGTTTTAAAATTCTTTAAATTAAATTAAATTAAATTTAAATTAAAAACCTTTTAAGATTCATGAAAAACTAAAGTATTCAATGAAGCAAACTGTTTAAGATCTGCACAAGCAAATGCAGGTACAGGAATAAACAACAACTCTGAATTCAAAGGTACCAGGAATAAACAACAACTCTGAATTCCTTTGTTGGAAAAATTGAAGATGGAGTTGGGAATGCTCAACCAGAAGGACAGCAGACAGAAAAGACACTCAAAGAAGTTGCAGCCTTGAAAGACTCTTTGAGGAACCAATATATGTCACTGGCAAAATATGATGAGTTCAAACAAAAAATGAATACTGCTTCAGAAAAATCTAAGTGGAGCTATCTGTAGTGACAAAGTAATGCACTAAAGCACTGAAAGAGAAGACAAGGGCTGAACAGGAAAATAAACAGTTGAAGGAAGACCTAACTGTCCTTCAAATTCAAATTCAAAAACTGTACATAACCCTTCAGCAAAATAAAGGAATAGGCTAACTTGAACAGCAGATTAGAGAAACAGCAGAACAAACTCAATGCAACTCTGTTAAATTACAAATACACTCAAGACGAAGGAATTGCACTTTGCAAAGGAAAGGAAAACCTGATAAAGGACGTTCAGATGTTTCAAGGATCCTTCAGATCAAAGTTTGTTCCTCTGGAAAATTACAAAGTGAAGCCAGATGAATTTAATGTCTCAAATGAAACTGGTGAATCAAATGGCAGGGAAGGTTCTGGAATGTTCTAAATTCCAGGAGGAAGCTAAGTGGTTTTTTTTTATTCGTTCTTGTGTTGTGGGCGTCGCTGGCTGGGTCAGCATTTGTTGCCCATCCCTAATTGTCCTTGAACTGAGTGGCCTGTTAAGCCATTTCAGAGGGGAGCAGTTACGAGTCAACCGCACCGCTGCATGGGTCTGGAGTCACATGTAGGCCAGACCGGGTAAGGACGGCAAATTCTGCCCTGAAGGACATTGGTGATCCAAATGGGTTTTATGACAATCAGCAATAGTTTCATGGTCATCGTTAGAACTTTAATTCCAGATTTTTATTGAATTCAAATTTCACCATCTGCCATGGCGGGATTCAAACTCGGGACACGGGACCCCAGAGCATTACCCTGTGTCTCTGGATTACTGACAATACCACTATGCCATCGCCTCCACCAAGAACGAGACCACAGAACTGAAGAAGGAGATTGGACATTTGGATGAAAACTTGGGAAAACATTGCAGGTGAGATTCTCTGGCTTCCCCAGAGCGTGTTTCTCAGCAGCAGAAGCCAGCTGCCATTATCTAGTGATTTCCTATTGAATTCATGCCGCATTACCAGGAGGGGTGTGCTGGGAGTGAGACTGGAAGATCAGGCCGGCGTGAACAGCCAGACGATCTCACCCTACATTTCCAGATATATATGAAGAAATGATTAAGAACATAGAATGGCAAGAGCAAGTAGAACTCCTCACAAAAGAACATGAAGCATCTCAGAAGCAATTGACAGAAGTGCAATCTTAGAATGTGAGTATGATGGATAGCACAGAGGAATTATGCTCTGCTGAAGAAAAACAGTCTCGATCAGCGTAGAAAGCCAACTTTTACATACAAAAGAAGGGTTTGTAAAGGAAAAATGAAAACGGATGAAAACACTTCGAGGAAGTAGAACGCTTGAAAGAGGACTTGAAATTTTTAAATGTCAAATTTGTAGAAGCAAACCCAACAAAGATAGATCTTCAATTAAAACGTGATGAACTTCAGCACGTGCAGTTTCTAGTATGCATCATGCAAATCACCTGGACGGGAGAACGATTTGCTGATGAATCAGAACAGTTGCTTGAAGGGAGCGGCATGGTGGCACAGTGGTTAGCACTGCAGTCTCACGACACTGAGGAACCGGTTTCAATCCCAGCCCCGGGTCACTGTCCATGTGGAGTTTGAACATTCTCCTCGTGTCTGCGTGGGTCTCAACCCCACAACCCAAAAAAGATGTGTAGGGTAGGTGAATGGCCATGTTAAATTGTCCCTTAATTGGGAAAAAAAGAATGTATTTAAAAAAAGGGAAAAAAAGGAACAGTTGCTTGAAAACAGAATTTGCAACGAAACTCATGGACCTCTTGAACTTCGGTCCAATCTGAACAACATGAATGATGAGATATGCAATATGGAAGAGCGAACTCAGACTTTGAAAGCAGATGGGAGAAAGTCTACAAAACAGACTGACGATCAGACGAGTGAATTGAAAGAGTCCAAGGAGCAATCAGTGACTATGGAAGAAAGATTGCAGATAGAACTGAATGCCCAAGAGAAGTTGTCAAACTTATACAAGAATTCTGCAGATAACGCTGAGGCAAAGACAACTCAACTGACCAGAATAAGTTGAAAATTTTAAGTTTGAAAAATATCAGGAAATGAAGAAAGCACACAAAAGATCTGGGTTAAATTGTGAAAGTAAAAACAAGGGTTCCATTTATGGAATGTAAACTCCCACATCCGATGTCAGAAATATTTTTAAAAATAAGTCCATCCAGCAAGAAACTAGTTAGGGTAGTGTCCCTTGGGTTGAGAGAATTAAGATTTTTTCTAAAATATAATATATAACATATCAGCATGGCTAATTTATAAAATGTTCAACACTGGACAAAGGTTTCACAGAAACTGAAGCCATTACTGACCATCACTCTCACACAAGGAACTTCCTGGCATTCAGAATAGCTACTATTTCGATATCCCTGAAGAGATGCTAAAAATCTTGTGCTTGCAGTGACTAAATTCCAAAGGGGCCAATAGAACAAAGAACCATCAAAAGTACAGCACAGGAACAGGCCCTTCGGCCCTCCAAGCCTGTGCCGACCATGCTGCCCGTCTCAACAAAAATCTTCTACACTTCCTGGGTCCGTATCCCTCTATTCCCATCCTATTCGTGTATTTGTCAAGATTCCCCTTAAATGTCACTATCGTCCCTGCTTCCACCACCACCTCCGGCAGCGAGTTCCAGGCACCCACTACCCTCTGTAAAAACCTTGCCTCGTGCATGTCCTCTAAACCTTGCCCCTCGCACCTGAAACCTATGTCCCCGAGTAATTGACCCCTCTACCCTGGGAAAAAGCCTCTGACTATCCATTCTGTCTATGCCCCTCATAAATTTGTAGACCTTTATCAGGTCGCCCCTCAACCTCCGTCGTTCCAGTGAGAACAAACTGTGTTTATTCAACCTCTCCTCATAGATAATGCCCTCTATACCAGACAACATCCTGGTAAATCTCTTCTGCACCCTCTCTAAAGCCTCCACATCCTTCTGGTAGTGTGGCGACCAGAATTGAACACTATACTCCAAGTGTGGCCTAACTAAGGTTCTATACAGCTGCAACATGACTTGCCAATTCTTATACACAATGCCCCGGCCAATGAAGGCAAGCATGCCGTGTGCCTTCTTGACTACCTTCTCCACCTGTGTTGCCCCTTTCAGTGACCTGTGGACCCGTACACCTAGATCTCTCTGACTGTCAATACTCTTGAGGGTTCTACCATTCACTGTATATTCCCTACCTGCATTAGACCTTCCAAAATGAATTACCTCACATTTGTCCGGGTTAAACTCCATCTGCCATCTCTCCGCCCAAGTCTCCAAACAATCTAAATCCTGCTGTATCCTCTGGCAGTCCTCATTGCTATCTGCAATTCCACCAACTTTTGTGTCATCTGCAAACTTACTAATCAGACCAGTTACATTTTCCTCCAAATCATTTATACATACTACGAACAGCAAAGGTCCCAGCATTGATCCCTGCAGAACACCACTGGTCACAGCCCTCCAATCAGAAAAGCACCCTTCCATTGCTACACTCTGCCTTCTATGACCGAGCCACTTCTGTATCCATCTTGCCAGCTCACCCCTGATCCCATGTGACTTCACCTTTTGTACCAGTCTGCCATGAGGGACCTTGTCAAAGGCCTTACTGAAGTCCATATAGATAACATCCACTGCCCTACCTGCATCAATCATCTTTGTGACCTCTTCGAAAACCTCTATCAAGTTAGTGAGACACGACTTCCCCTTCTCAAAACCGTGCTGCCTCTCGCTAATACGTCCATTTGCTTCCAAATGGGAGTAGATCCTGTCTCGAAGAATTCTCTCCAGTAATTTTCCTACCACTGACATAAGGCTCACCGGCCTGTAGTTCCCTGGATTATCCTTGCTACCCTTCTTAAACAAAGGAACAACATTGGCTATTCTCCATCCTCCGGGACATAGATTTTCATAGAATTTACAGTGCAGAAGGAGGCCATTCAGCCCATCGGGTCTGCACCGGCTCTTGGAAAGAGCACCCTACCCAAGGTCAACACCACCACCCTATCCCCATAACCCAGTAACCCCATCCAACACTAAGGGCAATTTTGGACACTAAGGGCAATTTATCATGACCACTCCACCTAACCCGCACATCTTTGGACTGTGGGAGGAAACCGGAGCACCCGGAGGAAACCCACGCACACACGGGGAGGATGTGCAGACTCCGCACAGACAGTGACCCAAGCCAGAATCGAACCTGGGACCCTGGAGCTGTGAAGCAATTGTGCTATCCACAAGGCTACCGTGCTGCCCGAAGACACTAAGGATCCAAAGATTTCTGTCAAGGCCTCAGCAATTTCCTCTCTAGCCTCCTTCAGTATTCTGGAGTAGATCCCATCAGGCCCTGGGGACTTATCTACCTTAATATTTTTCAAGATGCCCAACACCTCGTCTTTTTGGATCTCATTGTGACCCAGACTATCTACACACCCTTCTCCAGACTCAACATCCATCAATTCCTTCTCTTTGGTGAATACTGATGCAAAGTATTCATTTAGTACCTCGCCCATTTCCTCTGGCTCCAGACATAGATTCCCTTGCCTGTCCTTCAGTAGGCCAACCCTTTCCCTGGCTACCCTCTTGCTTTTTATGTACGTGTAAAAAGCCTTGGGATTTTCCAAAACCCTATTTGCTAATGACTTTTCGAAATCCCTTTTAGCCCTCCTGACTCCTTGCTTAAGTTCCTTCCTACTTTCCTTATATTCCACACAGGCTTTGGCTGTTCCCAGCCTTCTAGCCCTGACAAATGCCTCCTTTTTCTTTTTGACGAGGCCTACAATATCTTTCGTTATCCAAGGTTCCCGAAATTTGCCGTATTTATCCTTCTTATGCACAGGAACAAGCCGGTCCTGAATTCCTTTCAACTGACATTTGAAAGCCTCCCACATGTCAGATGTTGATTTACCCTCAAACATCTGCCCCCAATCTAGGTTCTTCAGTTCCCGCCTAATATTTTTATAATTAGCCTTTCCCCAATTTAGCACAGTCACCCTAGGACCACTCTTATCCTTGTCCACCAGCACTTTAAAACTTACTGAATTGTGGTCACTGTTCCCGAAATGCTCCCCTCCTGAAACTTCTACCACCTGGCCGGGCTCATTCCCCAATACCAGGTCCAGTACAGCCCCTTCCCTAGTTGGACTATCTACATGTTGTTTTAAGAAGCCCTCCTGGATGCTCCTTACAAACTCTGCCCCGTCCAAGCCCCTAGCACTAAGTGAGTCCCAGTCAATATTGGGGAAGTTGAAATCTCCCATCACAACAACCCTGTTGCTTTTACTCCTTTCCAAAATCTGTCTACCTCTCTGCTCCTCTATCTCCCACTGGTTGTTGGGAGGCCTGTAGTAAACCCCCAACATTGTGACTGCACCCTTCTTATTCCTGATCTCTACCCATATAGCCTCACTGCCCTCTGAGGTGTCCTCCCGTAGTACAGCTGTGATATCCCCCCTAACCAGTAGCGCAACTCTGCCACCCCTTTTACATCCCCCTCATAGGGACCATAGATGTCCTAGTGCTGAGAGAGAATACAGTGACAGAGATGCCTCATGTAGCTGTAGAGCCTGAAGGAAGGCCTGTTATTAAGAAAGGAAAAAGATAAAGACTTGCCCAAAGTATGGCTAGCAGAAACCTTCTTTCTGATAGCACAAATGGACTAAAGTAGTTCCCAGACTGATGAGCAGATAGGGAGTGAGATGCCTTCCCCCCCTTTGAAAAGCCATGAGGGAGTTTAGATGGAACTGCACCTCCACATGAGGGCAGAAGTAATCCAGGGGACATGGAACAAGTTAGGAAAGTACCCACTCCCAAGTTAAAGGCCCACTGGGGAGCCACTGGCTGATAGCTTTATGGAAAATTTAAATGTGGACCAGGAAAGTCCCCAAACTGGCCCGGAAAGATTGAGGGTGATGCCTGACTTAGTTGAAATAGCATCTCCCTCATTATTTCTCTCCATGCTTTTGGACTTCATTGGTTCCTATTTTAATTGGGGATACTTGCGGAATCTACTTTAGATTCGAGGAGTCTTCACTGGAGCCTGTTTCATTTTATTGGCCTGGCTTCTGCCATGCTACCTTCAAGCAGCTCTCATTCAAGATCTATTGATCTTGGCCATTTCATCTTTTTGGGCGTGAGGACCTCCTCGAGAAAGAACTGACCATCCACCAGAGGGCACAGTGTTCCAAAGGGTGCAACACCTAACCACCAACTGGCCAGCAGAGGGACTCAAACCAGTGTTGACCGTTTTGATCCCAATAGCGTTGCCAATACTGTTACTAATATTAATGATGTTGGTGAACCATAAGCCTTCCCTTATATCGATCAAATGACCACACAACCAGTTAGTTAGTTCAAAAGATGGTTTCTTTACATACACAAGGGTTACCTCGACATGCAAACACAATATCTACTACGAGTTAAACTACACCTATCAGCTACAATAACCTATACTTAACTTCATGGTGACCGGCACTGTGCAAATGGATAAGGCCTTTATCTGGATTTCACTTGGCTGGTTCGAAGGAAGTGGCTCTGTCTCTGCTGGGCTCATCGATCAGGTAGCGATCGTTGTTCTTGGACTTGGCTGGCTGTTCCTGCTACAGTTGGGCTGGCACAGGCCGGATCCAAAAGAGACAGAACACATGGCTGTGCTCTCTTTTATCCCTCTGGGATTTTGCGGTCTTTGGGGCGGTCCTTAACCTTGAACCCAATAGTTTGACAGGGCTCTGATCACTGTCTTCAATTTCGGCCAATAAGGGGCGGGTGCCTTGGTAGCTGGGCGGGTTCTTATCAGTCATTGACCTTGGCAGTTGGGCTTCCTGAGTAAAGGGAGCAGCGCTGATCAGTCTGTGGCTGTACCGATTGCTTGACTGGAGTTCTATTGTCCTGGGAAAATGAGCCATTGAAATGCAAACGAGTGGGGGTTTCGATCATGTCTGGTTACCTGTGTTTCAAATACACATAGAACTGGGGTTGTAAAGTGAAACCATTACTTGCTGACGACTGTGTACTCTACGGGGTGGATGGTTTTGTCAAAGCAGACTTTACTCTGCTTCCTTCTAGCGCCTAATCGGACAGCTGCAGCGAGTTGTGCCGCTTTAATGTTATCTGTAACCTGTTGGACTGCTTTTTCGTGGGTGAGGGTGGTTACTGTAGGGCTTGCCAGATCGAGGCCTAATAAATATTCAATACCCTTCATGGACCGTCCGGTCATGAGAGTGTGGGGGGATGAAACCTGTTGAACTGGAAACGTTGTTACGAATAAACATGAGAGCAAATGGGAGGACGGTGTCCCACGTGGTATTGTTCTGTTGCACACAATCCTGTTGCTTGCTTTTGCTGGCAGCTACAAAATGAAGGGCTATCTCCTCTATGATTTTGCACCCAAAGCAAGGGTATAGAGGGCATGTGACCTGCTGTCTGCCCCCACATCAGCGGCAAGACTGCATTTTTTTTAAAAATCTGGTCCTCGGACAATTTTAAATGTGGAGTTTGAGCCCTGCCTTTTTCGGAGTGTTGGACAAGTCAGAATTGAGAACGAGAATGATTGTGGATGCGTTGGGCTTTTGCCTCATTGCTGACTTGGCGGCAGATCCTGCTGAATTGGAGGCAGGTGGCACCATCCAGTGCCACAGAATGGCTGTGTGATTTGATGGGAGTTTAGCACTTCGAGAAGTTTAAGTTCATGATGAGGGAGCGATTGAAAGGCTCTATCGTAGATGGCGTCCATTTATATTGCATTTCAAGGATCTGGTCATTGTTAGCTATTGGGGGGTCTTCAATTGCTGGTTTAGCACAGTGGGCTAAACAGCTGGCTTGTAATGCAGAACAATGCCAGCAGCACGGGTTCAATTCCCGTACTGGCCTCCCCGAACAGGCGCTGGAATGTGGCGACTAGGGGCTTTTCACAGTAACTTCATTGAAGCCTACTTGTGACAATAAGCTATCGTTATTATTATTATCTATGGGGAGGAGTGTGGTTATAATTGTTGGGGGGTTTGTTTTTGCTACGTATGGTTTGTTGAGTTGTTGATACATGCTTTATTGTTTGACTGTTTATGTGTAAAATGTTTTAAAAACTCAGTAAAAATATTTTTTTTAAACTATCTCATGAATCAGACCGGCAGTGGCATAATGTAGGGGGAAGACGCGCACGAGGTAGCTCCCACTGGAGTACTGTACTTTTTGTCCCTTTTCTTAGTGCCACGAATTGTTTACTCTGGAAAACCCACATAGTTATTGTAATAAGTATCTTGTATGACTGAAATGCCCCAAAATAAGAAGGCTAAGAGCAGAAACTCGTCGATGGGATCTGAGGCCTCTCGGAGCTCATCAGCAGGTAAAGTGGCGAAGTCAGGTTCTGGTGCTCTGTCCACTACACTAACAGGCAAGGTGCTTTCTAGTACCGTGGTGAAAGAATTTGAAAAGTACCAACGAATTGTGTCGGAAGACCTCGAGAAATCAATCGAAGAGGCCTTGGCACCCATTCGAGAGGATCTGGAGAAAACTAATCAGACCATGGACGCCAGGGGCCATGATCAAAGATATGGAAGTGGCCCAATCGGACCACAGCGATCAGATTGCCTCTCTGGAATCAGGGCTGACTTTGCTGGCCATAGCAAATAAATCGTTGGGGGCCAAGATGAATCACTTAGAAAATAGGTCCAGGAGGCATTATATTCAGATTGTGGGTCTGCCAGAGGGGATGGAAGGCCTAACTCCCATAGAGTATTTCTCAGGCATGTTCGGTAAAATGGTGGGTGAGGGTGGATTCACATTCCCGCCTGAACTGGACCGAGCCCATCGTACACTCTGGCCAAGGCTTCGTCCTGAAGATCCAGCGGATGCGGTGATAGTAAGATCCCACAGCGTCAAGGAAAAGGAGAGGGTTTTGAGATGGGCGTGGGAACTTTAAGTGGGAAGGACACCCTATCAGGTTCTATCAGGACATGGGTTTGGAGCTGGCCAAGCAGAGGGCGCATTCAATGGAGTTAACGCCGCCCTGTATATAAGTGGAGTCCGGTTCCATTTGGCCTACCCAGCTCGGCTCAGAGTAATTTTGGAGGGAAAAGACTATTTCTTCGACGCACTGGGAAAGACGGACTGTTTAGTTAATAAACACAAGTTGGGCGCGGTGTAGTTGAGTTTTCAGTTCTGTTGACGGGGATGTTGAATTCTTACATTGTTGGGGTTTCATATTTGTTCTTGCTCTTTCTTGTTCTTGTTGGGGTTGAGTTCTTATAGTTCTTGTTTAGGTTTGTGGTTTTGAACTATGTGGGGTTCTGTTTGTTATGGTAATATCTTGCTTCCTTTCAGAACGCGAAGCTCATGAGGTTTTGATATTTTGTTGTTCATAACTATTTTTTCTTTATCTCTAGTCAAGAACCTCCCTTCTAACTTAAGAGTTAGCTGACGGGAGCAATTTTGAAGGGTTCGCCGCAGTTCATTGTAGAAGCTTTTTAGATAAAGAGCTTAGAGTTCTTGTTTTGCCTTGGTTTGTTAGACCTGGGCTTCAGTAGTTTTTGTTTGCCTTGCTTCTATTTGTATTTATACTTGGGTGTGGTTGTATTCAAGGGCGATGGCGTTGTGGGAGGGTGTGGAGTTGGGTTTGCTGACAATGTCTGTAGATTTTTCTTTATCCAGCCTTTTGATATGGTTGGGTGGCCAACTTGGGTGGATCTATTTGCTTTACCTTTTAAGTATCCCTTGGGTAATCTCTCTTGATGGATATGGCTGATTCTGGATTGAGGGGGGCGGGGAGGTGGGAAACCCCAATTCAGTTGGTCAACTGGAACGTTAGGGGTTTGAATTGCCCATTGAATAGAAAGAGGGTGCTGGCTCACCTTCAGAGTTTAAACTCCAATGTGGTGGTTTTGCAAGACACCCAATTGCTGGTTAGAGACCAAACTAGGCTGCACAGGGGTGGGTAGGGCAGGTCTTCCATTCGGGTTTGAGGGTAAACCAAGCAGTGCAGTGATTTTAATTAATGAAAGCGTTCAGTTCTCTGCATCTAAGATTTTGGCCGCCCCAACAGTAAATACGTTATTGCCCATGGCTCCCTGGTGAACACCCAAGTTGTTATGGTTAATATTTATGGCCCAAACTGGGACAATATGTATTTTGTATTAATACCCTGATGGCCTCCCTCCCCAATTTCGACTCGCATCAGCCTATTTTAGGTGGGGACCTGAATTGTGTCTTGGAGCCTAGATTGGATTGTTTGAAGCCTAAATCTCTTGCTCCGTTGGAGGTGGCCAGACCTTCGTCTTCTTTCATGATGGGGGGATAGATCATTGATGCTTTTTGCAGCCAAGTGATAAAGATTTTTCATTTTTTTCCATATGTTCATCAGGTATATTCGCTGCTTGCTTTTTCAGTTGTAGATAGGTCTCTCCTCCCTTCAGTGGTGACGGCTGAGTGCTCAGCGATTGTTATTTCGGACAAAACGCCACACTTTGTCTATTTGACATAAGAGTCTGGCCCCACCCAACGTCCACCATGAACATAACGCAATTAGTGGACAAGAAATGTTGTGAGCGCATGTCCACTGCCATAGAGGACTATATAAAGCTTAACAAAATCGAGTCAATCTCACCTTCCATATTGTGGGAAGTCCTTCATTTGGTCCTTGGGGGAAAATTATCTTCGACAAAGCACATTTGGTGAGGACAGCGAGGATGGAACAGCAGAAGCTGGTGGATTCTATTCCTGAGGTGGATCACCAGTACTCGCTTGATCCTCCCCGGAGTTGCTGGCAAGTAGGAAAAAGGTGCAAACACAGTTCAAACTATTGTCGACTGGCAGGGCGGTAAGCCAGTTGTGATGCTCATGGGGAATGTTTTACAAATATGGGGAGAAGGCCAATCATCTTTTGACTCACCAGCTTAAAGGCGGCCTCCTGGGAGATCACACAGATTCACAATTTGAGTGGTAACCTCGTTTCTGCCCCTTCTCAGGTTAATGTGGCTTTTGAATCTTTCGACCGTGATCTTTCTAGATAGGAGCCTCCTGCGGATGGATTGGTCACGTCTGACTTTTTGGATGGTCCACCCACCCCAACTGTTGAGATGGAGAAGGGCAGTGAGTTGGAATCCCCATTACATACTGATGAAATTTTGAAATGTATTGGATTGATGTAACCTGGTAAAACTCCTGGTCCAGATGGCTTCCCGACTGAATTCTATGAGAGGTCCTCAGAGCAGCTTCTGTCTTTAATTCTGGGCATGATCAATGACTTCTTAACCCAGGATTCATTGCCTTCTACCCTCACACCAATTTTCAGCCTCACACAGGCTCTCTCTCTTTGATTCGTAAGAAATACAAAGACCCAACCGAGTGTGGTTCGTACCGTCCTATTTCACCGTTGAACACAGATGTCAGGCTACTTTCCAAGGTGCTGGCGCTTCGGCTGAAGCCTTGCCTCCCAAATATAATCTCAGAGGATAAGGTGGGCTTCATGAAGGGTTGACAATTGTTGGCCAATATGCGTCGCCTGTTAAATTATGTCGTCTTCCCCTCCTTGGTGCCCGAACCAGAGATGATTGTTTCTCTGGATGCCGAAAAGGCATTTGATAGAGTGGAGTGGAAGTATTTATTTGAAATTCTTGGGAAGTTTGGTTTTGGCCACAAATTTATTTATTTGATTTGGCTATTGTATAAGGCCCCCACTGCCAGTGTTCGTACAGATGTTGTGAACTCTGGTTACTCTAGGGGCACAGGACAGGGCTGTCCATTGTTCCGGTTCTTGTTTTCTTTGGCAATGGAGCCGCTGACTATAGTGCTGATGTACTCTGTTAAGTGGAAGGGGATAAATCAGGGAGGGGTGGAGCATCAGGTGTCCCTTTATGCAGATGACCTACTTCTCTATATTGTGGACCCAGTACCCCATGGACGTCATAATGAAGTTGCTTGGTATTTTTGGCTCCTTTTCTGGGTGCAATGGGTACAAGTTGAATGGGACAAGAGTGAATGTTTCCCGGTCAACCACACTGAGACAAGAGCTCAACTGGGGATGTTACCTTTTCACCTTGCCAAGACTAACTTTCGTTATCTGGGGGTCTGGATGGCCCACAACTGGGCCTCGCTTCATAAATTAAACTACACCAGTCTGGTTAGCAGTTAAAACAGACTTGCCGAGGTGGAACAGCCTCCCCATATCCTTGGTGGGTAGGGTTCAGACAATTAAAATTAACATGTTCCCGAGGTTTTTGTTTCCCTTTCAGCATCTCTCCATTTTGTTCCCAAATCCTTGTTTGTTAAGGTCAACAAATTGATTTCTTCCTTTATTTGGGTGGGTAAGACTCCCGGAATCTGTGGTGTTCTGCTCCAAAGAGACAGATAGTCCGGGGGCCTATTACTATTGGGCAGCCAATATCAGAAGATATTGTTCCATTTGAGGATAAATGGAAGCAAGCTCCTGCACTACTTCTTGTATTCGTGCAATAGTTACTGCACCTTTGCTTTTTCCCTGGTTAGATTTTCCTCGAATCCAGTGATGGTCTCCTCCCTGAGAATTTAGAAGCAGTTTAGGCAGCATTTCAAGCTCCTTTCCCTGTATTCGCTAGCCCTCTTTTACAACAATCATCTTTTCCTACCAGCTGGTTTAGTCTCAACATTTAAGTCTTGAGTGGGGAAGGGTCTGGAGAGGTTAGGGAAACTATTTGTGGAAAGGAGGTTTGCCAGTTTTAAGGAGTTAGATGAGAAATTCCAACTAACTCGTTCCAGTCTTTTTACGTATTTGCAAATTCACGATTTTTTGCACAATGATTTTCCCTCCTTTGGCACCACCCTCTTCCCTGTTGAAGAAGATTCTGGGTGAGATGTATCAGCCTTGCCACCCCCGACTCAGGACATAAGAATGAGGAGCAGGAGTAGGCCATCTGGCCCCTCGAGTCTGCTCCACCATTTAATCAGATCATGGCTGATCTTTTTGTGGACTCGGCTCCGCCTACCCACCCACTCACCATAACCCATAATTCCTTTATTGTTCAAAAATCTATCTATCTTTGCCTTTAAAAACATTTAACGAAGTAGCCTCAACTGCTTCACTGGGCAGGGAATTCCACAGATTCACAACCCTGTGGATGAAGAAGTTCCTCCTCAACTCAGTCCTAAATCTGCTCCCCCTTATTTTGAGGCTATGTTCCCTAGTTCTAGTTTCACCCGCCAGTGGAAACAGCCTCCTTGCTTCGATCCAACCTATTCCCTTCATAATTTTATATGTTTCTATAAGTTCCTCCCTCATTCTTCTAAATTCCAATGAGTATAGTCCCAGTCTACTTAGTCTCTCCTCATAAACTAATCCTCTGAACTCCGGAATCAACCTAGTGAACCTCCTCTGCACAGGCTCCAGTGCCAGTACATCCTTTCTCAAGTAAGGAGACCAAAACTGTACACAGTACTCCAGGTGTGGCCTCACCAGCATCCTGTACAGCTGCAACATAACCTCCCTGCTTTTAAACTCCATCCCTCTAGCAATGAAGGACAAAATTCCATTTGCCTTCTTAATTACTTGCTGCACCTGCGAACCAACTTTTTGAAATTCCTGTACAAGGATATCCAGGTCCCTCTGCACAGCAGAATGCTGCAATTTTTTACCATTTAAGTAATTGTCAATTTTGCTGTTATTCCTACCAAAATGGATGACCTCACATTTATCAACATTGAACTCCATCTGCCAGACCCTTGCCCACTCACTTAAACTATCTATATCCCTCTGCAGACTTTCAGTGTCCTCTGCACACTTGGCTCTACCACTCATCTTCGTGTCATCTGCGAACTTTGACACATTACACTTGGTCCACAACTCCAGATCATCTATGTAAATTGTGAATAATTGCAGACCCAACACTGATCCCTGAGGCACACCACTAGTAACTGATTGCCAACCAGAAACACACCCATTTATCCCCATTCTTTGCTTTCTGTCAGTTAACCAATGCTCTCTCCATACTAATATGTTACCTGTAACGCCATTCGCCTTTATCTTATGCAGCAGCCTCTGTGCGGCATCTTGTCGAATGCTTTCTGGAAATCTAGATACACCACATCTGCTGGTTCTCTGTTGTCCACTGCGCTCATAATGTCCTCAAAGAATTCCACTAAATTAGTCAAACATGACCTGCCTTTCATGGACCCATGCTGCGTCTGCCCAATGGAACAATTTCTATCCAGATGTCTCGCTATTTCTCCTTAACGACAGATTCAAGCATTTTCCCCACGACAGAAGTTAAGCTAACTGGCCTATAGTTACCCACCTCTTTTATTGTGCGCACCAGGGGTTACGTGGTGACACTCCCTCCCTGCGTTCGAGTGTGTGTAAAATAAACAATATGATTTACCCTATATGGAGTTTGATTGGTATTATTAATAGAGGATTGGGTCACTCCAAACTGAAAGGTTGGGGATAATACATCATTGCTTATAAAATGGGAAGTGAAAAATTTTAAATGAGATCCCAGATGAAGCGGGGTGAGGGGCAGTTGCAACGCACTGGCCAATGCAACAGCTGAATTGGCCAAATACAGTTCAACCTGAAAGAATGGAAACAAAGGATGAGAACATACCCAGATGTCAGAACAAACTCCAAACTTACAGGAAGAACCAGCAGCAACAGAGGGTTACCTGCAAAGACTCACATTCAAAGTGTCATCTTGCATCATTGACTTTGTGTATGTTTGTGTTTGCAGAACCCACCTCTTCACTCACCTGATGAAGGAGCTGCGCTCCGAAAGCTAATGATTCCAAACAAACCTATTGAACTTTAATCTGGTCTTGTAAGACTTCTTACAGCAGCAACAGAGCCTGCCACTCTGACGGTAGTGCAAATGAGATATATGACTCCAAGCCACCATAATCTTTGAAGTCAGGTTAATGTGGAACTGTACTGCCAACACAGTAAGAGAGCACGTGATCAACACCCAGGGTCAATTGAGCGTTCCACAGAGCCATGTGCAGGCATAGAGACAAGTCCTAGCTTGTACCCTTTACAGTATATTTGTAAATAGTTCTAAGAGTAAATAAGTTACAGTTAACCTACGTATGACTATGAAGACATCTTCAGAACCACCACACTGCAACCAACATCCCATAACAGATGGAGGCTTGGTGAGTGAGGGACATTAGGTGAAGAATGTCTGAGAAAGGACGTATCTGGATTAGCTGATATTTATGAATCATGGAGACCAGCGGGAGAACTATTGAAGACATGGATAGGGGGTTTCAGCAGCGTTGGGACAAGGATGTGGCAGGGCATTGCCCCAGAGCTGAATGAAGACAACTTTGGCAAGGAACCAGGTGTGAAGTTGAGAGGTGGAACAAACATCCTGATTGAGCACCATTAGTTTCAGCCTGATCAAGCAGACAGGCAGAACCAGAAGCACATCGGAGCTAGCTTCAGGATCAGACATGGCCTCAGTCCAGACCTCCCTACCTACCTATACAGATGAGCAAGGCATCTCAGACGTTGCTGGCTGCACATAACTTCCCGAGTCAGCAGGAAAGAGATCAGTTAAAATGTTTGTGGCAATCAAACCATTGCAACACAGCATATTACATAACCACTTTAAGCAATTATAGTTCTGTAATATAAACCTGACATCAGTAACTAGAGTGACCTGGAATACCAACGGCAAATGCATTTGTAAATAATATTTTTATGTTTGTTTAATAATTTTTCTTGAAAGGGAAATGCTGCTTTCCAAATGTCTTATAATTAATGGGCGGAAAACTCCCCTGATAGCTGGTTCCCAGTTCCAGATCATTTTTCATCCTTTCGCTTGCTCAGTAGAAACAAAGTTTATAGTTACTTGCGGTGGGAGAGAGAGCTGATTTCCAGTTGCTGGAAACAGCCATTGATTTCTGGAAGAAAAGTCATTCATTAGATTACAATGCCACACTGCTTTCTCTGGCTAAAAGTGGCGCATTTTATACTTTTTCTTTCAGCAACAGTTGGGAATACAACTGATTTGCACGAAGGCGGGCCGACATAACTGTTTCAAACATCGACTTTAAAATGGTATTATCCAGCTGGACTCTGAAAATACACATACATGAGCAAGATCTGGCTTGGCTGCAATGCTGCTCCAGCTGAATAGTCCACCGCTCCTCACAGGTGCTGTCTCTCACATGATGATTAGCCTTTTGGACAAGGCAACCAGAAGACTGCCAGAACTGGGCAACCACACCCTAGCAACCTTCAGAAATGGAAGATCAAACCAAGATTTAAAGTCCAAGAGGGCTGACTTTTGAACAGCACCCTGGGGATAGCAGAGCGCAAGTAAAAAATGTAATTTGAAAAAGAGTTTTATTAAATAAACATGCCGGTGCTTTCCACGAAACGTTTAGCGAGAGGAATTTTTAATTATCCGAGCCCTGAGTTCCAAGTCAAAACAATCCATGCTATGTATCCGCACACTGTTTTCCTTTCCACTGGAGAAAAGGAAACTCTGATGATGAATGAAATAGAGAAAGTGGAGAAGTGCCAGTGTCACATTTCACAGATTTTCAGCGGAAACATTGTGAGGAGACACAATCTGAACCCTTTTTCATAGTCAAATGACAAATGTCCTTTCTCTCCAAATGTTTTTTTTAAGAGAGTTGTCAACGCTGGTTTAACTCTACAGGATATTCGTGTTTATTTATTTAAAGGGGTGAGGGCAGTGGTTAAGGCTGGCTTTCTAATTAACACATTAGAAAAATCATTGTGCAATGTGAATGCTAAATAGCTTGCCTCGCAGCAAGCCGAAGAGGCTCAGAGTTAAACATGGGAATTGGCGGCACTGAGTTACATGGAGCAGAAAGATCACGGGTTCAAACTCCCAGTCTGTGCTGATTTAGCCCACCCAGAGCAGTAACGAGATCACTACAATTGACCTCAGAGCTCTAGGGTTAGCAATGGAGGGGTAAAACTAATCAGGGAAAGTTCTCCCTCCTGATCCTAATCCAGCGCCCACTGGTGGAAGTTAGCCTGTGTGAATGGTCAGTGAGAGTATTGTTCCACTTACCATCCCAGAGTCAAATAGCCTAAAAATCCTTACTGTGGAGGCTCACATACAAATCAAAGGCAATTTTGGTCATGAAGGCACCAGGATGTGGCCACCTGTGGAGGATTTGGAACTGAGGGGTCAGGGGACAGAGGTCGAGCAGAGCAAAAAAAGAAATGACAGAATGCACTAATATAAGCATTGCGAATGAATAGCTAATAATCCCTGGAAAACTGACATGCAATAAATCAACATTAAAGGACCACGCCAAATTCATTCAAATGAAAGGTAAACATAATATCAGAAAGTGTGTCAGCAAATCCAAGGTGGTTTATAAGGTCATCTACCTGCACCACAGACCCAATTTTGTGATGTGGAAATGTTGGGTGCAATCCTCTGGCCACGCTGCGCCGGAAAAGCAGCTCACTACGGTACAGCATGGTCAGTGAAAACCGGGAGACCCTGCTCCCAGGATCTACCTGGCTCGCAACGCCTCGTGAGATTCAATGCAATTTTGCGAGACTTTGCCAAGGGAATCCCGCCCACGATGGCCGGGATCACATTGCAGCAAATTTGCATATCAGAGCAAGGCAGTAAGCCTTTCTCTAATGTGCAGGTTCCCAAGGGAACTGTGGCTTTGAGATTTAATCCCATTGCCTCGGGGACCTTGGGTGAGCGCCGTTTGATCCCCACAAATGAGGACAAGATGGAATGACACTCGTGACGGTTTCCAAGGGGATCGGAGGCCCTCAGCTGCATTCCTTTGTGCAGGGTGGTGCCCTCCCACGGCTGGTACCTCCTGGGTACACTGGCAGTGCCAGCCTGGCACGATGGCAGTGCCATCTGGGTGCCAGCCTGGCACTGCCAAGGTGTCCAGGAGGCACTGCCAGCTGGCAGGGGAACTGCCAGGGTGCTAGCCTTGCACTGCCAAGGTGCCAAGCTGGCATTTTTTGCAAACGATCGGGCCGGGGTTGCCAGGCGTGGGTATTGGGGGGGTGGCCGGGGGACTCTCCCATATTGCATTTGGGCTGTTGGGGGGAGGTCGGAATTGTTTTGTGGGCCTTGGAGATTGGGATGCTATTGAAAAATATCTCGCTACAATGGGGAGTTCTGGCCAGCGGAGCTCCCCATTCTAAAAAAGGGAGCTATGTATGGCCTTGGCCTCGGCCTCAACCGCGCGTTCCCCGTTCAGGTCACTTTTCAAAACGAGTTGTATTGAACAGCCATGTGTTTCGTGGCACTGCGAGTGCCGGGAAACACAGCTAAACATGCTCGCTCGGTGACTTTGTTCCCTTTTCGGAAGATCGCGCCCGTTATGTGTATGCATGCCCACAGTGTGGAGACAAATTGTGACACACTTTGCAATAAAACTTTCATCCTCTGTTCTCACCCCCTTACGTCCCACACCCTCATTTTGAATTGGTTGCAGGGACATAAAAAGCTTGCCCAAACAGTGTTACCTATAGTGCATACAGCTAAGGATTACGAACTCCAGCAAGGCAGCAGCTCTTAAACCCTGCAGCTTGCTATTAATGAAGAAATGATAGTGAGACATAAAAGTTGCCTAATTATTCATACAGAAACATGAAGATAGCAGATTCCTTTTGATTCTGGAAACCAGGGGCTGGTTTAGCACACTGGGCTAAATAGCTGGCTTTTAAAGCAGACCAAGGCAGGCCAACAGCACGGTTCAATTCCTGTACCAGCCTCCCCGAACAGGTGCTGGAATGTGGTGACTAGGGGCTTTTCACAGTAACTTCATTTGAAGCCTACTTGTGACAATAAGCGATTTTCATTTCATTCATTTTTCAAGTCCTCCTCCAGAAAGTTCTGGAAAAGGAAGAGGTTTGACCTGAAGGCCAACCTTCAATAGAAGCAAAGGTGCATAAAGGAAGGTTGCCAATCTAATTAATAATGCTTACTTAGTTCCCTTGCATCTGGCAGTAAATAAGGAAGAAGTGTATGAGGAAGAAATGGGGCAGCAGGTTGCATTGTGGATAGAACAATTGCTTCACAGCTCCAGCGTCCCAGGTTCGATTCAGGCTTGGGTCACTGTCTGTGCGGAGTCTGCACATCCTCCCCATGTGTGCGTGGGTTTCCTCTGGGTGCTCCGGTTTCCTCCCACAGTCCAAAGATGTGCAGGTTAGGTGGATTGGCCATGCTAAATTGTCCTTAGTGTCCAAAATTGCCCTTAGTGTTGGGTGGGGTTACTGGGTTATGGGGATAGGCTGGTGTGGACCTTGGGTAGGGTGCTCTTTCCAAGAGCCGGTGCAGACTCGATGGGCCGAATGGCCTCCTTCTGCACTGTAAATTCTATTAAAGTGTCTTGCTCACAGGAATGAGAAAAAGGTAGTTACAGTCTTCCCATTTACCGAATTTGTGTTGATGGACACAAAGCTATGGAGGCCTTGATGGGGGAGCTAGGGAGTAGGAGTCCTGCATCCACAAGGGAGCCAGGAAACCCTCCAGAACACAGGTTCAAAAATGAATGGGGGCAGATAGACATGGAGGTAAGTTAGGATATCCTACTCCTTTGGATTTATCAGTTCAAACATTGTGCACAAGTACTGCCCTTTTGTATAAATCTTGTCACTGTGACTGAACTGGTATGGCACATTTTTCTCAAAGGTGAAAGTCATTCGAAACAAAAGCAGAAGTCTGGGCCAATGTACTATCCCTCTCTTACAGAATTCGCAGTGATGTCAACAGCCGTATGATACAGTTTCCTGAGAAACATCCTCCCAGTATTTCTGTTCCTTCATGTACTGCAACACAATGATGGCCTTGTCATTGATTCCTGGACAACAGTGACTGACTTGCATGATATAACCATCTGAAAAGTAACCCAGTGAAATCCCTTCTCTTAATAAGGTTACGTGGTTGAATGAAGATGCCTGATACCTTGGCATAAGCCACCCTTTGCACTAAATGAAATCTTCTCTTCTGAAGAAAGCTGTGCATCCTGTCTAGCTGATGGCCCCATTCCATAACAAAAGGGCTATGCAGATAAATCACAGCTTAAAACAGTCCATTAAGCCCAACTAGAACATTTACTTCCCATGCAAGCAAATACAGTCCCATTACTTCAAACACTCATGTTTAAAGTTGGCAGTCATTTATGCAGGCCAAATAGCGGTAGCCATTGTCCATTTACATTAATATTAATTTCAGAGCAATCCAAGGAAAACACTCTGTGGGCTAAGTTGCACAGTCCCTTTCAATGCACTTCAGGCAGCATGCCAACTGTTGCCATAAGACCATTAGACATAGGAGCAGAATTTGGCCACTCGGCCAATTGAGCCTGCTCCGCCATTCAATCATTGTCACTACAGCTTGGTCCAAAGTTGGGATGGAAATGCTTCTGGAAGATCTAGGTGGGATAAACCTTCCCTCTGCCTTGTGGTGGTGTCTGTTATATCCATTCAGCATTGTGTGATTTGGAAATATTAACATGACAAATATCCAGGAATAGACCACAAGCATTAAGGGTTTGTCTTGCTGGCGCTGTGTTTAATGTTTCTTAAGAAAAGATGGACTTGCCATCAAAGCATGGCAAGGCTATTCTTTTCCCAATATTTGGTCAAGGACCCACACACGGAAGCCATTGTGCAGGTTTTTATTTTAACAAACATTTTATTAAGGCGTTTATGGTTTTATAACAATAAAAGATATAAATACAAATCTAAACACGGTTCAGTGTGTAACACATCCCTCCATCTCCCACTGTTCCTGCCTAATCTAGTCAAAAAATAGCCTGACTCCCTCCTACCACCCCCTTTCTCCTTAACACCCTTATTGAATCTGCTGACAGTTTAGTTTTCTCCGAAGAAGTCGATAAACGGCTGCAAATGAACCTCCAAATGAACCCAAACTTTGATCATCTCAGGGCGAACTTAATTTTCTCAAGTCTGAGAAACCCAGCCATGTCGCTAACCCATACCCCTCCTGCACACCTCACATACCTGTCTTCTACCGCAGAAAACCTGCACACCCCACACCCCGGTTCTAGAAACTACCCTGTCCTGTATCCCTTGCGGCGGTAGGAGCGGGAAGGCCGAAACCTGCCTTCGCACAAAGTCCCGTATCTGCAGATATCGAAACCCATTCCCTCCCGGCAATTCAAACTCCACTTCCAGATCCTCCAAACAGGGAAAGGTCCCCTCAATAAATAGATCCCCCCAGCCTCTCATTACCTGCTCTCTGCCACCTCCAAAACCCCCCATCCATCCTCCCCGGGACAAACCGGTGATTACCACAAATTGGAGCCCACACTGATGCTCCCTCCACTCCCATATGGTTCCGCCACTACCCCCAAACTCTCAGGGCTGCCACTACCACCGGGCCTGTGGAGCACCGGGCCGGCGAGAACAGCAGAGGAGCCATTACCAATGCCCCCAAACGTGTGCCCTTACACGAGGCCGCCTCCACCCGCTCCCAAACCAACCCCTCAATAAATAGATCCCCCCAGCCTCTCATTACCTGCTCTCTGCCACCTCCAAAACCCCCCATCCATCCTCCCCGGGACAAACCGGTGATTACCACAAATTGGAGCCCACACTGATGCGCCCTCCACTCCCATATGGTTCCGCCACTACCCCCAAACTCTCAGGGCTGCCACTACCACCGGGCCTGTGGAGCACCGGGCCGGCGAGAACAGCAGAGGAGCCATTACCAATGCCCCCAAACGTGTGCCCTTACACGAGGCCGCCTCCACCCGCTCCCAAACCAACCCCTCCCCTACTACCCACTTCCTTATCATGGCTGTATTTGCTGCCCAGTAGTAGTTCCTAATGTTTGGCAGTGCCAGCCCTCCCCCAACTCGGCTCTACTCCAACAGCACTTTCTTTACTCACGGTGTTTTATCCGCCCACACAAACCCAGAGATCACCCTATTCACCTTTTAAAAAAGGCCTATGGTATAAAAATAGGGAGGCACTGGAAAACAAACAAAAATTTCAGGGCACCCGTCATCTTTACGGTCTGTATCCTCCCCGCCAGTGACAACGGGAGCATTACCCACCACCGAACGTCCTCCTTCATTTGTTCAACAAATCGGGCCAAATTTAATTTATGTAGCTGCTCCCAACCCCGTGCCACCTGAATACCCAGGTAGCGAAAACTCCCTCCCACCACTTTGAACAGCAGCTCCCTTAGTCTCCACTCCTGTCCCCTCGCCTGGATCACAAACACCTCGCTTTTACCCATATTCAATTTGTACCCCGAGAACCGGCCAAATTCCCCTAAGATCCCCATAATCGCCCCCATCACCCATATAGAAATATATAGTAGGTCATCTGCATATAACGAGACCCTGTGTTTCACATCCCCCCCCCCCCCCCCTCCCCCGAACTAGTCTCTTCCAGCCCTTTGACACTCTCAGCGCCATCGCCAATGGCTCTATAGTCAAGACTAACAACAGTGAGGTGAGGGGACATCCTTGCCTTGTCCCCCGATGCAGTCTAAAGTAGACTGAACTCACCCGGTTCGTCCGCACACTTGCCACCGGTGCCTGGTACAGCAACCGAACCCAGTCAATAAAGCCCTGCCCAAACCCAACCGTCCCAGGACCTCCCACAAATAATTCCATTTCACCCGATCAAAGACCTTCAAGTCCATAGCGACCACCACCTCCGCCTCACGCCCTTGGAGGACATCATGATCACATTCAGGAGCCTTCTAACATTGGCCGTTAGCTGCCTAACTTTAACAAACCCGTCTGGTCTTCCCCTATCACCCCCGGAACACAATCCTTTATCTTTGCAGCACTGGATATCAGCACGGTAACACAAGTGGATAGCACTGTGGCTTCACAGTGCCAGGGTCCCAGGTTCGATTCCCCGCTGGGTCACTGTCTGTATGTTCTCCCCGTGTCTGCATGGGTTTTCTCCGGGTGCTCCGGTTTCCTCCCACAGTCCAAAGACATGCAGGTTAGGTGGATTGACCATGCTATATTGCCCTTAGCGACCAAAAAGGTTAGGAGGGGTTATTGGGTTACGGGGATAGGGTAGACGTGAGGGCTTAAGTGGGTCAGTGCAGACTCGATGGGCCGAATGGCTTCCTTCTGCACTGTATGTTCTATGTTTGTTCTTGAGGCCAGAATTTTGGCCAGCAATTTGGCATCAAAATTCAGTCGGGAGATTGGTCTGTATGACCCACATTGCTCTGGGTCTTCCTGCCGCTTCAGGATTGATGAGATGGAAGCCTGTGACATTGCTGGGGGAAGAACACCCCGCTCCCTTGCCTCATTAAATGCCCTCACCAGGAGCGGGCCCAGCATCCCAGAAAACTTCCTGTAGAATTCCACTGGGTACGGGACAGCACAGTGGCATAGTGGATAGCACTGCTGCCTCACGGCGCCGAGGTCCCAGGTTCAATCCCGGCTCTGGGTCACTGTCCGTGTGGAGTTTGCACATTCTCCCCGTGTTGCATGGGTTTCGCCCCCCACAACCCAAAGATGTGCAGGGTAGGTGGTTTGGCCACTCCTTCAACAGCCCTGCCTCCGGGACTTCTGAGTTCCTTCTGTCCACCTGGAGTATCTCCTTAACCAGCCTATCCATCTCTGCCCGCTCCACCTTCTCCCTATGAGCCGGTATCTAAATTAGCTCCCCGCTGACCACTGCCTTCAGCGCTTCCCATACCGTTGCTGCCACAACTTCCCCCGTATCATTTATCTCCAAATAATTCTGGTTGGCCTCCCTCACCCGCCCGCACATCGCCTCATCCACTAACAGCCTACATCCAATCTCCATTGCGGGCGCTAACCAACCTCCTTGCTCACCCGTAAATACACCTAGTGTGGGGTGTGGTCCGACACAACAATCGCTGAATACTCGGCATCTACCACCCCCGCCAACAAATCCCTGTTCAAGATGAAAAAATCAATCCGGGAGTACACTTTGTGAACATGGGAGAAAAAAGAAAATTCCTTCGCTCTTGGCCGCCCGAACCTCCATGGACCTACCCCACCCATCTGTTCCATAAACGCCTTTAGCTCATTCGCCACGTCTGGCACCCTCCCTGTCCTTGAACTCGACCGATCCAACCTCAGATCAATGACCGTATTAAAATCCCACCCGCCCATGATCAACCTATACGATTCCAGGTCCGGAATCTTCCCCAACACTCGCCTCATAAACTCCGCGTTGTCCCAATTTGGTACGTAAATATTCACTAATACCACCAGAATCCCCTCCAGCTTCCCACTCACCATGACATACCTACCCCCTGAGTCCGCCACTATATTCACTACCTCAAATAACACCCGCTTATTGGTCAAGATTGCAACCCACCTAGTTTTAGAGTCTAGCCCCAAATGAAATACCTGCCCAATCCACCCCTTCCTCAACCTAGTCTGATCCACTATCCTCAGGTGAGTCTCCTGTAGCATTACCACGTCCGCCTTCAACCTCTTCAAATGCGCAAACACGTGATCCCTCTTGACCAGCCCATTCAGCCCTCTCATGTTCCATGTGATCAGCCTGGTCGGGGGGGGGGGGGGGGGGGGGAAACACCCCCCCGCCCCACCGATCAACGATCACCCTTCTTAGGCCAGCCTCCAGCCCGCGTCCCATACCTCCTCAGGCCTGCCCTCGGGTGTTCAGGGCCATCGACCTCCAATTTGTCTCCAAGTGCCAGTTTCTCCTCTGTCAGCAGAACAATTCCCCCCTCCCACCCCCTCCCCCCCACTAACAAAACAACAATCCCAACTCCCCATAACAAACTGATCACCTGCTCGCCCCCCATTGCACTTCCATGAGCTAGTCTGCCCAGCTAGCCTGGTAGCACCCTCCCATGGTGCCAAGCAACCTACCACCCACTGATCTCCCTCCCCCCCTGCTCAAACATACATATGCAAAACCTAACAATCCCCAACAAACACAAAGAAGAAAATTCCACCCACCATCCCCCATTAAGAACGAAGTTCACCCACATACAAAAGTGAGCAACAGCCCACGAATTGATACAAAAACACTACATGCACAGCCAAAAGAGATAAGAAATTTAGCAGCATTGGTACAGAATTACTCGCCCACAAGTTCAATGTCCTCCATCACCTGCCAGTCCCCTGTCCTTAACAAAGTTCATCGCCTCATTCGGCGATCCGAAATAAAGTTCTTGACCCTCGTAAGTGACCCACAAACGAGCTGGGTCCAGCATGCCGAACTTCACCTCCTTATTGAAGAGGGCCGATTTAACCTAGTTGAAGCTCGCCCTTCTTTTGGCCAGTTCCGCACCCAAGTCCTGGTAAATTGTGCAGCTCGTTATCTTCCCATTTGCAGCTCCTCGTTTGCCTAGCCCACCTCAACAACAGATCCTTGTCCAGGAACCGGTGCATTCGTACCAGCATCGCCCTCGGCGGTTCATTCATCCGCGGCTTCCTCGTAAGCGCTCTGTGCACCCTGTCCACCTCCAAGGGTTGAGTAAACGCACCTTCACCAAGCAGCTTCTCAAACATACACGCCATGTATGCCCCTGCGTCTGATCCCTCGATCCCCTCCGGGAGGCCAACGATCCTCAAATTCTGCCTCCGCGATCTGTTCTCCAAATCCTCCACATTCTTCTGTAGCCTTTTCTGGTGGTCCCTCATCAGCTCCATCTCCGCCGCTATCACAGTTAGCTGGTCCTCGGGCTCAGCCACCGTCTTTTCCACTTCTGGATCGCCTGTCCCTGGACTTCCAATCTTTGCTCCATCCGGTCAATCCCCGTCCTAATCGCGTCCAGGTACTCTTGTCTTTGCTTAGCAAAGCTCTCCTGAAGGAATTACACCAGCTGCTCTGTTGACCATTGGCCCCGCAATCCCAGTCCCTGAGCCTCCGCCATGTTTTCCTGTGCTGCAGACTTCACTTCCTTCTTTGCCCAACGATCTCTCCTTTGCAGACCACCTCTGGACCACGACTCCATAAACTGGTGGGGGATTCTTCTCCTCCAACTCTACAGTCTCCAATTTTACCGATCAATCCCCCATAAGTTGGGGGAAAAGATCCCAAAGGTCCACCACGAGCGGGAGCGACCAAATAAGCGACCTCTCACTCCATGGCCGCCACCGGAAGTCCCTCATTGTGCAGGTTTTTAATATTCCTAATATTGGTCTATGTAATTACAGCCACAATAGCAACTTTCAGTTTATTTTACATTAAGTTCTCTCACCTCTGCTGAGGATGCTAGTTCCTGTTTTGGTTTCAGTTCAAATGGTGCTGCCATCCTGCTGGTATCTCCTGGTTGATTCTCAAGTTGAGCACAGTGGGTGTTGGAAGCCTATTCCACTTTGGAATGCACCCAACTACTCTACACCTATCACAGCTGTATTGCATATCTTAGCAAATCGGAGAAGGAGCCTGTTATAACCTGCCCCAAGGCCATGGGGTCTGTACCATCAGGTTCCCCCACCTGAGTATGGTATCCCCCAGTGAGGGGGAGGGGCTACACTCTTAACCAGGCGTACCCTAGGACATAAACACCCCGGTCCGAGTGTGGCCTGGCGCTGGAGACCATTCAGGGAGTGGAGAGTGTATTGAGTAAGTTTATTAAATCCTTTTGTTTTTTACCCATCATCGCTTCCTCATAGTCACTCGCTTGGATCTTACACTGATGTCGAGGGTAAAGTTGAACTGCAGGAGACGTCATTTCCTCCAGACTCAGCACACCTTGAAGGGCCTTGGGAGGCCTCCCTCCAGGATGCAGGTATGCCACTAATTGGGAGGTTGGAGGCGTTTGACGCTGAGACGGACGATTGGAACCAATGTGTGGAAAGGATGCAGTATTTTTTTTTGTCTAAACACCATTATCGGCAATCAAAGGCAGACAATGACCCTCCTAGAGGTCTACGGCTGCCACAAACAGCATAATCAAACGTTTGACTTACCCGACACACATTCCTTCACAGAGTTGGTCTCGTTGCTGAGTAACCACTTTTATTCAAAGCCACCGCTCATAGTGAAAAGTTTTAGTTTCCACACAGCCACCCCGTGGAGAATCGTGACCGGGTTCCTGAACCGTTTAAAGCAGCTCGCTGAATTTGCGAATTTTGGCCAACTCTGTTGGAATCACTCAGGACCGGTTGGCCTGCAGCATGTGAGATGCGACGACCCAAGAGCGCTTGCTGGGTGACGCGCAGGTGGACTTACAGAAGGCATCCAACATTACCCTGTCCAGGAAGGAGCAGAACAAGGGGTGCAGGAGCTGCACGGGATGGCTATCCTGAACCTAGAGTGCGGAAATGAGCCCAGAGCGCCCCCCCCCTGGACAGCTGTTCCGGACTCCCACCATTGGGGTCGCCCTCTCCGAGGCCCGGACCGGCACTGGCAGGCTCCTGAGGAGCAGCATCAGTATTCCCCCACTCATGAGGGCTCCAGCCAGCAGGACAAATACGCCAGGGCCCAGAAGAGCTGCAAAGTGCGCGCATAAAAGGAAGCCTGCCGACCGCTGCTACAGCTACGATGACCAGCCCCAGGGTTCGACACATTTCGTGGACGACAAAGTCGACAACCACCAGCATCTTCATGAGACCCTTCAGGGAGTAGAGAGTGTATTGTGTAAGTTTATTAAATCCTTTTGTTTCTTATCCGTCATTGCTTCCTCGTGGTCACTCGCCTGGATCTTACAGAACCAGATCTTAACTTTAGCACCTGTAAGGGATATGGATTGGTATAGAACTTTTCCTCAGTCTGGTGTTTAACAAAGACCAGAGACTGTGGTCTTCTACCATGTATGATACATCACAATGTATATTCAGTTCGTTTGTCGACTGAGCTATCTGGGGAGCATACAAATCCCATTTTGAAGGATAGGATTACAAGTGGCACCAGACATTAATGTAATAGCACCATATGCTGAGGTGTAGCAGAACATATGTTAATGCTAACAATTTTGCAAAGGGAGAAGTTCTCAATCTCAGTGAAGTGCCGAGTGATGGCAATGACTGAAGGTTGAACATCTTATCTGTATAAGAAATCAAAAGATCGAGCAACATGCGGTTACACAGTGGGTGGCCAACTCAACTTCCTTAATAGGACAGATCAAAGAACAGATCTCCGGCTCAACCTTGACCAGGCTGGTCAGAATGATGTGTGCTGGAGGGGAGTGGAAAATAAAGGAGGACAGGATAAATTACTTTTACACCATGGAACAGAAAGAAGATAAACAAGTGCTTTGGTATTCTTTATTCATTATAATGACTTCCTACTACATTATCTACCTTGCAATAGGCCAGTCAGTGTACTAAATGCTCAGACCTCATCTCAGAGAAATCCAATTCCCAGATGGATCTGGCAATGGAAACACAATCCTTTCCAGAATAGAGGAACTTGTTGCGACAATGCAGAAATCAGAAGTTCCACACTGTACAGGAAAGTCACACCTTTGTCCATATGAAATACTGATTCCAATGTCACAGGCCTACCTCCTCTTCAAGTGCAAGTTAGCCAGAAATGGTTCTTGCATGTTAACGAATGTGAGCTAATGTCACCCTGCCTGAGTATCTCCTTTCTCCATTAACGTAATGAGGAGGTAACTGTTATAATTTCATAGAATTTACAGTGCAGAAGGAGGCCATTCGGCCCATCGAGTCTGCACTGGCTCTCAGAAAGAGCACCCTAAACCTCCACCCTATTCCCATAACCCAGAAACCCCACCCAACACTAAGGGCAATTTTGGACACTCAGGGCAATTTAGCATGGCCAGTCCACCTAACCTGCACATCTTTGGACTGTGGGAGGAAACCGGAGTACCCGGAGGAAACCCACGCAGACACGGGGAGAATGTGCAGACTCTGCACAGACAGTGACCCAAGCCGGGAATCGAACGTGGGACCCTGGAGCTGTGAAGCAATTGTGCTAACCACCATGCTACCGTGCTGCCCAATAGAGCTGCCACATAACAGATGCAGCCACAATGTGTGTTATGTGAAAGATCATTGTGTGTTACAATGTTGTAACTACCATAATTCAAATAAGTACTTGACTATTTTGTGGATGATAAGAAAAAGTAACTGATCGTTACTCTCCAGTGAAATGCTACAGAGAGAAACTATGCAGGTCTTTGGTAAACAAGCTATTGTTATGAATTAATAAATAGATAAATTCCATTATTAATCATAGTAAGGAGCTTTGGCATGGAATGCAAGCAACTAATGGATTTGTTAAACTTAATGAGTAACATAAATGGTTATAAAGTGCAACTGTGGGCGGAATTTAATTGTGGCATCTCTTTAGTCTCAGCAGTGCCACTGGGAGGAGTGGTCACTGTTGGTACTGCAGCCGGCCAGTGGCAGCAACCATGGAGAAAGAGCAACCAATATTTAGGGTGTTGTTGCTGAGGGCAGGGCAGATGCTTTTCCCTGCTTGCCATTGGGGTTCCCTCCTTAGGCAACAGGGTGTCTGATCAGGTAGTTGCCAGCTTTCCCTGGGCAGCCTCCCCATGTGCCACAGAACTGCCCCATGGTAGAATGCCAGCTGTAGTGGGATGAGGTCTTTAAATGGCCCCTAATTAACTACTTAAGGGCCTCAATTGACCTCTCAGCAGAAAGGTCATCATCAAGCATCCCTGCCGCTGACTGAACAGCAGGGAGTCAGGAAATAAATGGGTACTTTACTTTCAGACTTCCTTTCTGATTCTTCACACCGCCCCATGCCACCTCCCAGCCTGTTCCCATGGGTCAGATTAAATTCCACCTGCTATGTTAAATATCAGTAATCTTAGTTAGTAAATATGGTTCACTATGTAATTCACTAGAATAATCTGTTAAATAAGAAAATGCTTTTAACTGGAGTAGATTATAAGAAGGGGATTAAGACGCTAAAAGACTTGTTTCTTAGGGGTCGGTTTGCAGGATTGAAGGAGCTGGAAGCGAAGTATGGGCTGGAGCAGGGAGAAATGTTTAGATAATGCAGGTTTGGGATTTTGCCAGAAAGGAGATACAGAGCTTCCCGGAGGAACCGGCTTCCACATTGCTGGAGGAGGTGCTAATGACAGGGGGACTGGAGAAAGGGGTAGTATCAGCGGTTTACAGAGCTATTTTGGAAGAGGATAAGGCACCACTGGAAGGGATCAAAGCAAAGTGGGAGGAAGAGTTGGGAGAGGTCATAGAGGCAAGGGTCTGGTGTGAGGAGCTCCGGAGAGTAAATGCCTCCACCTCATGTGCGAGGTTGGGGCTGATACAGCTGGAGGTGGTATACAGAGCACATCTCACGAGGGCGAGGATGAGCCGATTCTTTGAAGGAGTAGAAGATGTGTGTGAGCATTGCGGGGGGGGTCCCCGCTAATCACGTCCATATATTCTGGTCCTGTCCGAAGCTAGAGGATTACTGGAAGGAGGTTTTTAGGGTAATTTCCAAGCTGGTGCATGTGAAACTGGACCCGGGTCCCCAGGAGGCCATATTCGGGGTGTCGGACCAGCCAGGGTTGGAAACAGGTGCAGAGGCAGATATCGTAGCCTTCGCCTCGTTGATCTCCCAAAGGCGGAAACTGGTGGGATGGAGAGCAGCCTCTCCACCCTGTGCCATGGCGTGGCGGGGGGACCTGTTGGAATTCTTGACTCTTGAGAAGGTTAAGTTTGAACTGAGGGGAAGGACGGAGGGGTTCTACAAGTTATGGGCATTATTCATTATGCACTTTCAAGAACTGGATACCATCGAACATTAGATGGGGGGGATGGGTGGGGGGGGGGGCGGCTGTGTGTATTAAGGGTGACTATGGATAATCCCTGATTCCTTTTTGTCATTTGTTTATGTAAACATGCGGACTAATGGTTGGGGGTTGGTGGGAGGATGGGACCGTTGTTATTATTATGGGGATTGACATATTTGTTGCTGACTATTGTTTATTGTTGGTGAGTGTAAATTTGGGAGAAAATGTGAAAAAGGAGGAGAATAAAAATATATTTTTTTTAAAACTGGAGCAGGTTATAGAAGTTTGCAAAAGTTGACCATTTTGCCAATTGTATTTAGACATGAGCGTTTTGCTGTGCTGTTTTAAAATTGGATTAAATATGTTTTTCAAACTGCTAGAAATTTTTGTAAATTAATTGATTGTTTCTGTTCGGCAATACTGTGCATTCTCATCTTTAACTTGAGGTGTGCATTACATTTTAGATATAACTAGTACAACTATCGTCTGGTGTTTCACATGATAATTTGGGAAAATATAATGGGTGCGATTCAATGGCCTCATGCGTCTAACTTGGTGACGAGGCTGTTGAATCTTGCGGGAGGCATCTCACAAGATTCACGATGCTTGAAATGTCTCAAGATCCAGATTAGCATATTTAAGTGACCAATTAGGCTAATTTAAATATGTCTGCGCCACATTTTCCTGACATCCGGGATCTAACAGCCTCACCTCGGAGACCTCACCAAGGTTTCCACAGACATGTAGCAGGCATAACACACCTGGGTTGGGTCTCCTAGCACCTTGGCACTGCCAGGGTGCCAGTGTGTTGCTGCCAGTCTGGCACGGACATTGCCAGGGTACCATAGAACATAGAACATTACAGCGCAGTACAGGCTCTTCGGCCCTCGATGTTGTGCTGACCTGTGAAACCATTCTAAAGCCCATCTACACTATTCCCTTATCGTCCATATGTCTATCCAATGACCATTTGAATGCCCTTAGTGTTGGCGAGTCCACTACTGTTGCAGGCAGGGCATTTCACGCCAGGCTGGCATGGCAAGGTGTCCAGGTGCCAGGGTGCACATGCCAGGGATCGGGCCCGGGGATGCCTTGCCTGAAGAAGTGAGGTGAGGGGGGGGTGGCTCAACGACCCCGTAAGAGGTACGTTGGGTGCAGTTGGGGGGTCGGGATCGTTGGGGGGGGGGGGTCCGGAGGCCACAATGGGCTAGCTGAGGTGGGTCAAAAGATCGGGGCGAGTCGTCTTCCTGCACTGGCGAGCTGAGGTTAAAAGAAAACGGCAAAGTGCCGTTAAATAGCCGAGAAACACCCCGCTAAACGCGCCCAAAACCGGACTCTGTTTTGTCCTATTAAATCGAGCCCATAGTCTCTCCATTAATTGTCTGTTGATTTTGTGTTGGTGTTTCTCTCTGCTTCTGTCCATCTTTTCCTTTTCCAAGTCCTACTCCCTGTCTCCTTTTGTTTCTCTTTCTGTTCTTTTCCGTCTTTCTACCAATTCATACACCTATCACCATCATTACCTCTTCCTCTCTGAACTGCCCATCCGATATTCTCCCATTCCATTTGCTCCACAGTCTCTCACCTCACTCTCAACCCTCCATCTATTCTCATTAATTCCTAATTAACATCGCCCACCCACCTTGGCGGCCCCCCCCCCACCAAGGACAATGGCAAGAGGCTTATTTTTATTCCCTCCACCCTTTCCTACATGTTGCCTTCATTGCCATTTGCTGCTTTCAAAATTCAAGCTTTTTTTTTAAATAAATCAAATTGCGATGAGAAAATACGGCCCAAAGCTTTGCCTCTCTACAGATATGACATATTTATCAATTTAGAATGTTGACAACTTCCGTTGACATAACACACAAGATAATTAGAGGTTTGCCCCAAAATATAAAAATGTTTGTTCAATGGACATAAATTATAATGTGGCAACGTACTCTGGTGGAATTCTTCCTCAGGAGCATGTCTGAAGAATCACAACAGTAAACACTGGAAAATTAGGGTAAGGAACCTTACTCCCCAAGCAAGATTACCCTCTCCCAGCCCACTGGAAAAAATGCTGCCTTTTTTTCAGCCTTACATGTGAAAATTACAGCAAATGGACCAGTTTTCTTGCTGTCTGATATACTTATCATTGGTTTAAAGGCCACCGTGAGGCCCGATATGGCAGTGGTAAATATTCAATGGAAGAAGGTGATTTTCTAGTTAACGCCTTCTCCTAACAATCCCTGAGAATTAACTACCTCACCCAAAATCTTCCTTGGAGTGAAACATTGTTCAATCTCTGCCCCTTTTAGGTTTCTTGTTGAACGTACAGCGTTTACAACAATGGCCCCAGTGCAGTAGTGAATGCTGAGAATCTATGTTCTCGACTATTGGATACAATTTTTTTCTGCAGAAACCACTCAAAGCAAGCTGTGAAGGAAAGATAATATAGCGCCATCACGTGGCCCAAGCCTGTCATAACAGTGTGATTGGTGCAAGTCTAAGCGAAAATTGAACAGTGAATGTACACATACGATTTTTTAAAGTCAACGTGCTGCACATTATGTCCAAAAGAGGTGAAATCAGGAAGTAAAATTCCTGCATAGGAACGGCCTGATTTTTGGTAATGAGCTGTGAAAGTCAAGTCAGGAAATTACCCCACCGACAGACGAGCCTCCTTTAACAGGGCTCCTGCCCACCATATTTTTGTTTTGGAAAGGGGATCGAGTCGGGCCCACTGTGTCCGGAGCCAGTTTAGAGGCAGCACAGAAACGAGCAAGTGCTGAAGTGTGCTGGTTAGGAGACAGGTCTTGGTTCCATGGAACTTTGACCAAGCTGTATTAAAGGTTTTTAGTCCTTCTCGCCCTCACCCCACACATCTCCTTAACCACCCCCACCATGCTCTCTCATACCCCAATGTACCTTCCGTGTCCCTTCATACCCATATGCCCCTGTGTCCTTAATGTATCCGCCAAAGCCACTCATCCAGTATCCACTATGGACAGACATCAGTGTGGTGATATGCATCACTGTATATACACAAGGGGTTAATGTAAATACACTACAATTAAGTAACCACTGGAGGGAGCACCAGCGATGTCATGACATGCAGACATATAGCCTGGGTGATTAGCAATGGGTCATTACAACAGGACACAACCAATGGGTAATCAGCACACCCAGAGGTGGCAATACCACAAGGGGGCAATTCACAACCTATATAAAAGGACAGGGCACACATGCTCTGCCTCTTTCCACAGACAGACATCTAGAGAGTACACCAGGGTTGATCAACAGCATCACATCCAGCACGTGGCTTAGAGCAGGCTGGTAAAGATAGACTGAGTTACTACAGCGAGATTAGCTGAGAGTTGAACTCATTTAAGAACTGTGTTAATAGTTCAATAAATAAGTTGAACTCATTTCATAATCTGGAGCTTCCTTTGTCAAAGCATACATCAAGGAAGCAGCTTATGCTACACGAAGCAGCATAACACAACACTCAGGAGGTTTTAAAAAGTTAACTTTTAACACTTTATTAGAGCTCTCACTCAAACACATTTGATACTGATAAAAACTCTCATTCATGGAACCCTTTCAAAAAATGCAAATCCCTTCAAGTGGTCAATCGCTTGCTAAAAATAACCTACTTCACTAACACATAAAAGGAAGCAAATCCTTTAATAACCCCTTAAAACTGTCAATCCAAATGTCTATATAGCCTCCTGCTAATATAAGTGGTCTGGGCCTTTTGCAACTTAGCAAGCATGCATAACGGACTCAGCTTCTCACAGAATCACAGATTAATACAGTGCAGAAGAGGCCCTTCGAACCATCGAGTCTGCACCGATGCATGAAAGACATCTGACCTGCCTACCTAATCCCTTTTTCGAGCACTTGAACCATAGCCTTGAATGTTTTCACGTGCCAAGTACTCATCCAGGAACTTTTTAAAGGATGCGAGGCAACCTGCCTCTACCACTCTCCCAGGCAGTGCATTCCAGACCATCACCACCTTCTGGATAAAAAGGTTTTGCGATATAACTGATAGACCATCCTGTCTATATCTTCCTGTAACCCAAGATACTCAACCTCACTGTTAACCACCCGGCCTGTTATAATAACTAAGTCTGGGTGTACTGGAGTCCATTGAAATTGCAAAATCAAATGGTGTATGTTTTTCTAAGCTACACCAGATGGCCTGTCAATTAATGCACTCCATCAGCAAATGTCTGTATTTTCACTCTGAATGAAAGCTGCCGGCTGTTTTTTGTTAAATTTTAAAGGGCTAGGGACTTAAATCATTTTAGATATTACACTTAAATGGACCTTCAATCCACTCTTCACAAACCTCCTCCTTAAAATTGTGGTTCCCACACTGGATTAAGACTTTTGAAACAGCAAAATTAAGTCTGTTTGAACTCAGCACAAATTTCAAGATATGGCCTGAAGAGTCCGCAAGTCTCAGACTTTTTGTCAATATGCACTGGGGATGTAAGATTTGGGCGATCCACCATTCTCCCATCTTGCTCCTGCTTGCTACTTGCAGCAAGGCGAAGCACTAAGACAGAGTTGCAAGGCATCACAAGCACAAAATTACATGGCTCCATAATACCTTGTGCTCGTTGAGCGGCAGCCAATAGCATTGTTCAGTCATGTTGCCCAGTGTATCGTATTAATATCCTTGTGTCACTGTCATAAAGCATTTGACGATTCATCAGAGGGCGAAGGTGACAATGTAGTACAAACCAAAATCAGCCTTAAAAAGAATAACTTGGAAAAATCCCTTTAATTACTCTTGCGCAAAATACCATGAATAGATATATGTAATTTAGCTCTGCTGATTTGAAGTTCATTTTTAGGTCAACAGTCTCCAGGATGACCACAACTGTGGCACAGAATAACTCATGCGCTGAAGCACCAAACCCTCACTCTGCATCTCACACTGACAGCGCAGCTGAAGTTCACCTCTCACTGTGCACAATGTTTGGAGCAGATGTTAGAAGCTGAAAGGGATGAATAAAAGTCTCAGTCGGCGTTCAAGCCACAGTTTATTATCTCTCAGTATATTCTTTTTGTGGTGTCATGAGTTACACAAGATGGGAAACAACAATTGCAACATTTTTTGACATATGTCAAGAACACACACACATGGAAAGCAAAATCTTACGACCAAATATTTTTTTACCCACAAAGATATTAAAAATGACAGTGAAGTTTGGGACAATATGATTAATGAGTAAATCCTACAATCCTGCAGCAGGGAGTTGACTCAGTCGGAGAACAGGTCATTGCCATCCTGCATTCCCATCAGGCCATTATAGCTCAGCAGGGTCACTGAATTAACCCTTAAAACTAAAAATAGGCATATTTCTGGAAACAAAATAATGTTAGGCATACCAAAGTTAAATGCAGAGGAAAGCTCCATCAATTCTGCTCCAAGTACATTCCTCAGCTTCAAACTCTGAACCGTCCATTAATGCCAAATTATGGATGGATTTGTCCTAGGGCTCACTACTAAGCATAGAGGCAATCATTCTGAGCTACAATCATAAACCAGTTTACAACTATCCTCCTCATTCCCACAATCATTTCAGTTCCTTTGCTCCATTCAACAATTTGCAATCATTGGACAAGAAATTGTCCCATTACTCAATCTCTGGTATTACTATATTGCTAAGTGCCTGCCATGGATTACTAGTAGGAGTACTCTTGCCTCTGGGTTAGAAGGTTTTTAAGCTGTTTAAATCAAGATCTTCCCTCGCAGATGTAAATGATCCACTTGCACGATCTGAACAGCAGGGCAGTAGTTTTCCTCATGGCCTGGCAATCATTTCTCACTGAACCAAAACCAATTACCCCCAAGTCATTTGGCCATTTTTCTATTGTTGTTTCTGAGAATAGTAACAGCGCTGTCATTGAAGCATTGTGGGGTATAACCACCTAAAATGGCTGATTCCCGAGTAAAATGGTCAAACCCCGATCTAAAATGGCGAACGAAAAAGGCTGATGGGAAAATCAGCCAACAGGACTCAAACGGACAGCTGCAGGCAAAACAGTGTATTCGGATCTGGGGAAGTCGGCCCAGACCGATACCTGCAACCATTAACAGCACATCAACCCAGCCATCTGCATACTAACCAGTCATCCCCGGGAACAATTGCTACAAATTAGCAATTGAAAGCCGATCCAGACTTTTCGGCGCCAGCAGTGGCTGAGACAAAGAAAGGTGGACGACCACCCCCCGATCAGGAAATCGCCCCATTATTGGAGCATATCGAACCCAGTGATTGGGACCAAGTCCAATCACTTGGAACCAGGGTCAAGGTTCGCCCCGAGAGGTGGAAAGCCCCTAGGAACTATAAAAATAAGGGGCCAAGTTCAGATCGACCCTTCTTCTCCTACTCGCAACCTTCGAGACCCTTCGACGAAGAAACAAGTAAGTGTTACTCCAGCGATCGCTGCCAGAGAGGTGCTCCAGACTATCGACTCGTACCAGCCTTTTTGAATCCCGCAGGCCAGACCCAATTCGATAGACCATTCGTTTCCCTGACCTGGTGGGCCATCACCAAAGTTAAGTATTGGCCTTTAGTGGTAGGTAATAGTCTAGAAGTAGGATTATTGTATAAGTATTTATTGCTGTATATAATAAATGATTGTTGATTTAACTTTTACTAAGCGGTGTGCTGCATTATTAATCATTACTTGAGCTTGAACCACGTGGCGATATCAGAAAGATACCTGGCAACTCGTGAGCAAAGGTGACAGAATTAGTGCTAATAAAACTAAGGCTAATAAGAGCAACATTTTGGCAACATCCTGACGGGACCCGATCTAGAAATGGAAAACCACTCCGGGAGAACCCAAGAAATTTTGAAATAGAATCCAATTGGAAGCAAAAAACCACAAGTGTTCAAGCGGTTCTGATTAATAATTCATAATTCGGAAGTGTGTGTATGCATGCGTAACTAACAGGGCTATAAGGTAAAACTGATAGATTGTGTTGCGTCAAAACTGTCGGAAGTCTGTATTTTCGGAAATTAGCGCAAGCCGTACCCGCATCTACGACACCACCTTAGCCCCCTGTTCCAAATTTAACTGAAGCAAGCGGATAGGAGAGATGGCCATGCAGGCAATGCAACGTCTCATGAACCCCGAGGAATTTGCGGTCGCAGCGACCAGCAGCAGTAGAGTGGGACAGTGTCCCATTTGGGAAGAGGAAATTCGGAAATACCTCAAGGGCAAAGGATGGCCCATGTGGAATGATTTCTGTAATACTGACGACTCAGGTCCCGGAAGTATAGGGCATACTTGGTGGGAGAACATGAGTGAGAGCCATAAAAAGAACTTAACAAAAGCTCGCAAGCCGATGGCAATTGTGTCCTGTCTGGCACAATTGCGAGGCACAGAGAAGGTCGTCAGGACACTCCGCAAAGAAGTAGAGGGCATACATCGTATAAGTAAAGTCGATGTATGCGAGGTGGAGAAAGAGAATCTGGAATTAAGGCGGAAATTAGCAGCAAAGGACGAAGAGGTGGTTGACGCCAAACGGGGTCACCAGTCGTGTCTGGCGCATTTGAGTAGTTTCCAGTCCCAGTACGAAAAGGCTTATCAGGACATGCAGCGTGCAGTCCTGGTAAAGAAAGAGACAGAGAAGCAGGTGGAGACACTACAGAAGCAATGTAGTGATCTCAAGGCAGCCTTGAGAGCGCTCCACGCTGCAACCACAGAACAAAGGCAGAGCACCATAGACCATGCAAAGTGCCGGAAGCAAATTGCAGACCTGCAGTCACTGCTTTCTGTCCAAAAGGGATTTTGAGAAACCTTTGGGGAAAAATTAGACCAGGAAGACGGCCCTGATTGGGAAGAATTACAGGAAACAGCGCAGAGATATGTTCAGGGAACATGTGCGCAGGGAAAGCCCCAAAGGAGAAAAGCATCCCCACCCCCCACACAGCAGGTAGTTCAGGCTCCGATGAACCCTGTAACAACCCACCACACAGCCACATCAGACGAGGCGGAATTCCTATATTCCACCCCCCTCACAGTGACCCAATTACGGGATGCGTGTGCAAAAATCACACCGTTCCTCCCCGCTTCAGACCCACACCATTTCTTTGCCACCGTCAAACATCAGGCGACCATGTACGGCCTGGATGAGAGAGAGAGCATTTAAAGCTCATGGTTCTAAGTTTGGATCCATCGGTAGCAGCAGCCCTTCCCAATCCACAGAACGTAGGAGGAGGCACCCATGCAGAAATGCATACCGCGATCCTGGATGCGATCGGGTATAACCGGGGTGACCCCGTAGATGGCCTAAATAAGTGTAGGCAGAAGAAGTCTGAGCACCCCACAGCGTTTGCAGGACGCCTGTGGATTCACTTCGAAGCCGTTTTTGGAGACGTAGACCGTGCCCATTTGTCCCCAGACAATATGGCCAAATGGACCCGCACCCTTATCTCCCATGCCACAGAGGCAGGACAGAATGCCTGTAGTAGTTATGATCCCTCGGAGGAGGCTCATAACGAGAAGTGGGTGGTGAAAAGATTGTCCCGCGTTTGGGAGCAGTCTGTTCACAATAGACCCGCCGCTAAAACCACCGAGGAAAAGCAAGCCGCCGCAGACATGCAGGCAGTAAAAGCCACACCTCACAACCCCGCCTGGGTAAATGAGGGAAAGAAAAGCCCCCCAACAAAATCACAAGAATGTTACAACTGCGGACAGTTGGGACATTTTGCAAAAGAGTGCAATGGCCCCAAAAATCCACAGAGAGCCCAACAGACAGGCACTCTGAGTAAGAAAAAAGCAGAGCCCATCCATAGTGTTAGCGCCCATTCGGATCAGACGGACTTGACCGGAACAGACTGATGGTGTACAGGCTCCCCCAGTTGGGTCTGCGATACCCTTTGGGATAGGTCAGGACGACCCGTAGTCACAGCGAAAATTCGGGGACAGCCTATCGAGTTTCTTTGGGACACAGGAGGGTCCCGCACCACCATAAATTCCTCCACCCTTTTTCAGGACACGTGGCCCATTACAGCCACTATCACCCTCAGCGGCTTTACAGGCCACTCACAGCAGGGATACATCACGGCCCCTGTACCCATTCAAATAGGAAACATTACCACAAAAAAACCCGTAGTTTTAGTAGACCTGCCCCCAGAGCTGAACACATTCTGGGAATCGACTTTATGAATTCCCACCACCTATCCTTCGATCCAGTCAACCAGTGTGTCTGGAAGATGGCGAAATCCACTAGAGCCCCCGCAACGCTCAACATAGGGGACTATATGAACAAAATTAGCGCAGTAGGCGAGTTTTGGTTCAACCCCACCACACTCAGCACGGACCAACAGGTTTAGGCAGTCCTGCAAAAGAACAGGGCAGCATTCGCGACCCACAAGCACGACTGTGGACGGATGACTGGCTCCGTACAAGTAACAGGACCGGACCCTAGACCCCAAAAACAGTACGGAATCCCCCTAGCAGCAGAGGGAGAAATCCTCAAAGTTATAGAGAGCTTATTAGAGCAGGGCGTACTACGACCGGTAGCCTCTACCAATAATGCCCCGATTTGGCCAGTGAGAAAGCCCGACGGATCATGGCGCTCGACCATTGATTATCGGGAACTCAATAAAATCACCCCCGCAGCAGCCCCCACCGTAGCAACAAGTCCCGAGACCATGCTCAAACAGGGACTCAATTCCCGATATTTCACGGTTTTGGACGTCAGTAATGGATTCTGGTCCATTCCATTGGCAAAGGCGTGCCAGTATAAATTTGCCTTCACTTTTAGAGCGCAGCAGTACACGTGGACATGCCTGCCACAAGGCTTCCACAACTCCCCCTCCATTTTCCACCGACAGCTGGCAAATGGACTAGCAAAATTTTCTCGCCCCGAATGTCTGGTACAGTATGTAGATGATCTACTACTGCAGACAGACACAAAGGAAGAACACATTGAGCTTCTGTCCGAACTCCTGGAATTGTTACATTCCATTGGCTGTAAAGTAAACCCCAAAAAGGCCCAGATTTTGGAAGAAAAAGTGGTATATTTGAGTACAATTATCACACACGGCAAACGCGAGATCGAGCATAAAAGAATTGACTCGATCACTAAATTGCCCCTTCCCCAGAAAGCTTCAGCCCTCCGGTCGTTTTTAGGACTGGTTGGCTACTGCCGAAACTACATTGACGGTTTCGCCAGCAAGGCAGCGCCCCTCTCAGACCTCCTAAAGAAAGGAGCCCTCTGGGAGTGGCTTCCGCAGCATACGGATGCTGTGGAATCATTAAAACAGGCGTTCATAGCCGCCCCCGCACTACAAGTTCCAGACCCGCTTTCCCCTTACACCTTAGAGGTAGCGGCCACAGACCGCACCCTTTCAGCCGTGCTCCTGCAGGAACGGCACGACCAGTTAAGACCCGTAGCTTATGCTTCCCGACTTTTAGATGCTGTAGAGCAGGGATTTTCAGCCTGTGAGAGGCACCTGCTCGCAGTTTTCTGGGCAGTCCAGTACTTTTCATACATTACCGGACTGAACCCCATCACCATTCTGACCGAACACACCCCCACCCAACTTTTACTGGACGGACGACTTAAGGACGGTACCGTCAGCCAAATACGCGCAGCTAGGTGGACCCTTCTCTTGCAAGGACGGGACATCACAGTCAAACGGACAAAGACCCACACATACTCAGCGGACAATCTACAGTACCCCGGAACCCCCCATGAGTGTGAAATCATCTCTCCCCACCACAACACAGGCCCCTTTATAGCAAAAACACCCCCCAGGAAAATAGTAAATCCATCTCAGAGCCCCCCTCACCCGGACACGTGTGACCCCATTAAGATTTATGTGGATGGATCTTCCACAGTCTTAGATGGGCAACACATAACAGGTTGCGGGATTTATGTTGAGGACGCACAGGGACGCGCCCGCGAGGAGATAGCATTAAAACTCTCCGGACACTTAGGCGCGCAGGCAGCAGAGCTTGCGGTCATCGCGTACATAGTAGACCACCCAGATTCCTTCCCCAGCCCAGCAGACATATACTCAGACGGCCTCTATGTCTGCAACAGCCTTACAGGATTTCTGCCCCTGTGGGAAACAAGAGCATTTGTTTCCGCGGATGGGCAACCCCTCCCCTCAGCCCCATTACTCCGCCATATTTTACAAAAAGCCCAGAACAGGACTTTTGGCATCATAAAAGTCCGCAGCCACCATCGTTCCTCCCCCCTGGAAATGTAAAAGCCGACGCACTGGCTAAGGCAGGATCCAGGTATGGGTATTTCTGGAAACCTCCCGAAAGCGCGCCAGTGAGTGCAGTTCAGGTCACGCAGACTAGGATCGAGGATCTAGTAGAGGCCCAGAAGTAGGATAGCGCTCTCACTGAGATTGTGAAAGGGAAGTTTCCAGCCTCCTACGAGAGGTTCAGAAATACACTGACCACACATGACGGTGTGGTGTTAAAGGACACCCTTTATGTAGTTCCTGAGCAGGATAGGAACCAATTAATCTGTTTATTCCATGATGGTCATGGACACCAGGGAATCGATCCCACTACAGCCCACCTCAAACAGCTTTGTTGGTGGCCAAATCTCAAGGAAGATGTATCCCATTACATTGAGAATTGCCTGATCTGTGCGCAGAACAACCCCGATAGATATGCCAAAAAGGCCCACCTCAGCCACACCCGACCCGTTAACGGCCCCTGGACTAACCTCCAGATTGATTTTATAGGTCCATTGCCCCCTTGCAGGAATGGCTATAAATATGTTCTGGTGGTCGTAGACACTTTTACAAAGTGGTTGGAAGCATTTCCAGCCCGCACCAACACCGCGAAAACCACAGCCAAAATCCTAACCCACCACATCTTTACAAGATGGGGACTCCCCCGCAGTATTGAATCGGACCAAGGTTCTCACTTTACGGGACGGGTCATGCAGAACGTCCTCACGATATTTGGCATTACCCAAAAATTCCACATTGCGTACCACCCACAGTCAAGTGGTATAGTGGAGCGCATGAATCGGACCCTAAAAACCACCCTCCGATAAATGGTCCAGCAGAACACCACCACTTGGGACTCAGTCCTCCCTTTTGCGCTGATGTTTTTGCGTAACACTGTTTCCACCTCCACAGGTTACACCCCACACATTCTTATGACCGGACGCCCCATGAAAAGGACAGAATACTTGTTAGGTTTAGACCTGACCAGCCTTGAAGTAACGGCCCTCGCCCACGAGAAAGCCATGGAGCAATTAGTTGCTAATGTCAAAACGGCTCAGTTAGCAGCCGCAGTTAAATTGGGCACCAAAAAGAAACAGAGCAAGGCCTGTTTTGATAAGGCAGTGCATGCAACGGAGTATGATATAGGACAACAAGTGATGTTTTCTGCATATAACCCCAGCACATTCCTGTCTCCAAAATACTCGGGTCCGTACTCCATTACAGATAAAGTAAGCCCATTGGTATACAAAATAAAATACCCAAATGGTAAGACTGCGTGGTTTCATATAAACCAGTTAAAGGCTTATGGAACACAGTCAAACCACGCCCACCACGTCATGCTTGACGCAGCAGACCACACCCCGCCCACAGCCAACGTAACCAGACCAACCCCCACCACGTCCAGCCCAGACACGGACTCGCCATCGACTCCACCCCCAAAATCTACACTCCGCCCCGGAACGCCCACAGACTGCAGCAGCAGAGACAGCGACTGTGACTCGGACGATAGCCACAGCACGCCTCCCTACTATCCCCATACAACCGGACCCACACCCAGCGACTCCGATTTCGACTCCAGTGATCCCTTCATGATCACTTTTCTAAACAAATCCCACCACCGACCACCGAACCACACGGACGACCCCGACTTTGTCCCCACACAACTCATTGGCACCGCGACAACTCCTACAGACTCGTCCGGAAGGACGAAAGCAACCCGAACTCACACCACGCAGCCCTTTCAGCCCTAATTCACTCCAGAGTTTGGCACCCGGGAGAAGGGGACGACCTCGAGTCCGACTCCCAAACCGCCAACCCCTTTGCGACCCTGTTCGCAACAGAAAACTGAGGTGTCCACATGATGTTTAAAGGAAACGCTTGGGAGAAGTGTTGTCCTTCCTGGTGGAACCTGCAGGATGTTGTATGTTGTTCGTACGTTTGTTTTATGTTGTTCGTCCGACAGGAGAATTTTCTTTTTCTCACTGCCACACGCCCATTCACCTGAAACTTCTGAGCACTTGCCCCCAAAGACCCACCGCGGCCAGCCGCTTGTTCAGCGGTACCAACTTATCTGCAGATACCTGGTCAGCAGATCAGATGCTTGTTCAGCGGAACTAGCTTGTCTGCAGACACTTCAGCTGATACCGGTTCGGGTACCAGACACCCGATCGTAGCTGCTCTTGTGATTCAAGGATAGAATCACTGTAGCAACCACACCACGATGACTACATTTTTGCCTGTTCTTGTCGGTTGCTCAGGCAGTGGAGAAACGGCGTGAGACCCGCCCTGCCTGGGGACCCCCCCCCCCCCCCCCCCCAATGGTCAAACACGCTCGGGCAGGGGAGATACGGCATTGGTAGCCGTCCTATCCGGGGACTCCATCCAAATCTTACCCGTCGCGGCCCATACGCACCTCATTTGACATTCTTTCATTTCAAAACGTTTTTACTTGATTAGGCGACCTTCAGGTTGCTGCCATCTGCTATTTATATCCTGGAACATTTGGATGGTAAATCAGCACTGGTCCGTCATTGGGAAGTGTGCCTTGTCCTAAAATTTGTTTTGGGGAAAAAAATGAGGGAGTCACACATAGTGACCAATTATAAGGGAATAATTGGCCCCAAAAGGACACACACACTAACATACCGGATATTGAACCAAGGTAGTTACAGATACTATGCTTGTTTTCACAGAACTCCAGAGGCTCCAGGACCAGAGAAAACAAAAGAACACAAGAAGGAAAAGGAAAGAGGACAGCCAGGACAGCCATGAGGACTTCTTTCATCGTGCTCAACACTCTTTTTGTGGACATTTGGTTGCGCGGGAACGCGGAGCCCATTACTTCAAACCTCCCTGCCGTTAATGTTTCACTGCCCCGCAGTACCCAAAGCCCAGTCACCAGCGACACTGCATCTTCCTGGTGTGCCAGGTTCATAACCTGGTACTCTCTGTCCTACGTGATTGAAGCACTGTTAGCGTTGGCGATACTCTGCTGTGTAGTGCAGACTATGCACCTCCGCAAATGGAGAAGGAGAGCGTACCGTGCTCGAACCCCGGTATATCGGATCCGAATCCCTATATTCGGTTATGACCAGACCCCCGACCCCCGCGACCTATAACAAAATAATAAAGAGCATGCACTTGCGTTATTACTGTAAATAAAAAGATGTACAAAACTTTTCATGAACAAAAAAAATGTATGATCCTGAGCTTGACTGCCAAGCCAGGAAAGAGTATATTAAATGTTGTGATTGTTGTTGTATGTTTTAGGAAGATAGGGTAATGTAATGTTTAGTGAGTATAGTGTATTTAGGTAAAATTAGAGGTTCCAAGTTTGTTATTTTGTAAATGCATGTCCATGCCTGACATAGCGCCCTTAGAATTGTTTAGGTAAAAAAATTTGTGCATAGCTAGGGTCAGAGCAGTGGCCATGTAGGAGGTGTCCCCCCCGGTCAGGGAATGGAAAGAACAAAATTTATGTGATCCTTCACGCTTTGCGTTAGAATCACAAGGAGGAAATGTAGCCACCTAAAATGGCTGATTCCCGAGTAAAATGGTCAAATCCCGATCTAAAATGGCGAACGAAAAAGGCCGATGGGAAAATCAGCCAACAGGACTCAAACGGACAGCTGCAGGCAAAACAGTGTATTCGGCTCTGGGGAAGTCGGCCCAGACCGATACCTGCAACCATTAACAGCACATCAACCCAGCCATCTGCATACTAACCAGCCATCCCCGGGAACAATTGCTACACATTAGCAACATAAAGCCGATCCAGAATTTTCAGCGCCTGCAGTGGCTGAGACAAAGAAAGGTGGACGACCACCCCCCGATCAAGAAATCGCCCTATTATTGGAGCATATCGAACCCAGTGATTGGGACCAAGTCCAATCGCTTGGAACCAGGGTCAAGGTCCGCCCCAGGAGGCGGTAAGCCCCTGGGAACTATAAAAATAAGGGGCCAAGTTCAGATCGACCCTTCTTCTCCTACTCGCAACCTTCGAGACCCTTCGATGAAGAAACAAGTAAGTGTTACTCCAGCGATCGCTACCAGATAGGTGTTCCAGACTATCGACTCGTACCAGCCTTTTTGAATCCCGCAGGCCAGACCCAATTCGATAGACCATTCGTTTCCCTGACCTGGTGGGCCATCGCCAAAGTTAAGTATTGGCCTTTAGTGGTAGGTAATAGTCTAGAAGTAGGATTATTGTATAAGTAGTTATTGCTGTATATAATAAATGATTGTTGATTTAACTTTTACTAAGCGGTGTGCTGCATTATTAATCATTACTTGAGCTTGAACCATGTGGCGGTATCAGAAAGATACTTGGCGACTCGTGAGCATCGGTGACAGAATTAGAGCTAATAAAACTAAGTCTAATAAGAGCAACAGGGGTATCCTGAGGCTGTGACAGGGGCAACATAAAACCAAGTTTGTTCTTTCAGAAATCCGTCTGGACAAAATGGTGCCTATTCTCCTACGACTGTGTCAGAACACAGTGTTCAAACTCCTGTCTCCACTGCTAATCATGGGGCTCAACTACAATGTTAGTAATTAAAGAGTCTCTGGCACTATTGTATATTCTTCCCAATTCCTCCCTCTACTGAAGGCACAGATCCCTATGAAATGCATCTTGGCTCTTGGCTACCTCTTCCTAATAACTGCTCATATGTGAGCTGGCATGATGTTGACAGGCATTTGAATCACCTGGAGGAACCACAGACAAGCCAAATCTATTTTACATAGTAGAGTTTAGGATCTGGAATATATTGCATGAGAAGGCAGATTCACTTACGGCTTTCAGAAGGGAATTGGATTAGCACCTAAAGCTTAAAAAAAGTACCAAGGTTAGGGGGAAGTCATTGAGGAGTGGAACGAGCTGAATTGCTCTTTCAGAGACCTCAATTGGGCAAATGGCCTCCATCAGTAACTATTCTATGATCCCATCCATGCATACCTTTCAGAGAAAATGTTGGATAGCATTGAGGATTTCTATTTGTTTCCAGTCTTCCCTATCTTCACTTCAACTAAAGTCTGGCTGACATTCCACACCTTGATGGGACGTTCTTGATTTGTATGATTCAGCTGTACACAACACACAACATTTATGACTGGAAATTCTGACTAAACTTACCAAAATGGGGACCAGTGTAACATATAACTAACCAAGAAGACAAAAACTGTACCACTTCCAATTAAGCATCCGGTACAAAGTGATATTGGATGAACAACTCAACCTTAGTGCATTGTTTCTTCCTTTACACCTACTTCAGGGTAACTGCTTGCCACCAATTAATTTGCACATGCAATTAAATTAAATAACATGTGATATTATTTTGTACATTGGTTGCAATCAGTATTTTTTTTTAAAAGCTCAGATGTAAGGGGGCTCCCCCCACCCCCCCCCCCCCCCCCCACCCCCCTCCAATAAAGCAACTGAACAAACCAGGAACTGGTGTTATGGACGCCTGGTCTGCCCTTAACAAAGGTTAAGGTACTGAACCAGGCGCATAATGTTTTTAAGAAAATGCAGAAAAGATAAATTTGTTCTGGGAGTGATAATATCAGAAATTGGAAAATTGGGCTTAGGATTGGGTAGGGGGGGGGGGGGAGAGGGGGGGGGGGGGGAGCAAACCAACAAGGCATGCAGGAGCCAGAAGTAGATTCAAAATTATAGGGCAGAAAAAAAGTGTCGGCAGAATTCTCCATTAAGTGCTGACGCCGGGACAGGATTTGTGGAGTTCAATGACAGCGAACCTGGCGCCGGAGACGTCCAGTGGCGGATTGTAGGTGGAGGTCACACGTTAGGTGGCTCTTGCTGGAGTCTCTGGTTTATGGACTTTTATGGCCAGTTTCTGGGATAGTTTGTAAATGAGTTGGTGTGGGAAGGTATAAGGAAGGTGTGAGATGTCGAAGACCCAGAAGAAGGGCACTGGAAAGAAGGGGGTGAGCGAACGTCCGCCATCGAATGATTTGGTGAGTCCGGCAGGAAGAAAGATGGCGCAGACCGGGTCGCTGGTTGGGGCCGCTCTCCGCACCGAGTTGGTGTCAGGGAGTTCGAGAGGCAGTTCGCCAAGCATATGGAGGTGCTGAGGAGGGAGTTGGTGGCTGTGATGAAAGAGTGGGTGAAGGAGGCGATTGCCCCGGTAAAAGCGGCAGTGATGAAGACATCTGTCAGGATACAGGAACAAGGAGAGAAGTTGAAGGAGGTGGAGGAGGCTCTGTCGCAGCACAATGACCAGCTCATCTTGATGGGTGAGGAGCTGCGGAGTGTGGCGGAGGCCAACAAAGGGCTCAGAGCTAAGGTGAAGGACCTGGAGCTCAGGTCAAGGAGGCAGAATCTGTAGATTGTGGGCCTGCCTGAAGGCGTGGAGCGTCCAAAGCCGGCCAAGGACTTTGTTAAGATGCTGGTGGAGTTGATGGGGGAGGGGGAAGATCCCTCCCGCCACAAGTCGGACAGGGCATCTTGGTCGCTCAGACTGAATCAAATGAGCCAAAAAGGGCGGTCATAATCTATTTTCATAAGTTCCATGTGAAGGAGAAGGTCCTGAGTTGGGCGAAGCAGAAATGAGAGGTGAAGTGGGAAGGCGTGGGTATCCGAATATACCAAGACCTGACGGCGGAGCTGGCGAGAAGGCGGGGAGACTTTGAACGGGTGAAGGCGGAACTGTATAGCTACGGTGTGTGGTTTGGAGTGGTCTACCCTGCGAAGTTGAGAGTGACGCACAACTCGAGGGATTTCTATTTTGAGCCGGTGGAGGCAGCTGAGACGTTCGTGAAGGCTGAGGACTGGGACTGAGATGAAACTTGGGACTTGGTCCTGGTTTGTGGGGACGAGGATTGTAATATTTCTTGTGGAAGATTTTTCTATTTGATGGGGGTTTTTGTTTTTTCTGTCTTTTGAATGGGGGCCTGTTGTTTCCCTTTGTTTATATTTGTTCACAAATGTATTGGGTTTGGCTTTATATCTTTTTTCTGGGGATGCGGTTTTGCATTGTTCTTTAATATGAGGGAGGTGGGCGATTGTTGGGGTATGTGGGCTGAGTTTCTGAGAAGGGTGATTGGAGAAGGGGGAGGGCTTTGTCAGGGGTCACCGGACTGGAAAGTGAACATAAGCTAGTGAATAGGAGTGTGGCGAGGGGAGGGGCCAAGGTCATTAGAGCCTGGTCAAGCAGGTTTTGATGGGCCTGGGAGGTGCGAAAGGTGGGGGAAGGAGATCAATACTGGGAGAGGTGTTTGCAAGAGGAAGCGGAGGGGGATTCTGGGTGGGGGGAAGTGGTTCGATGGCAACAAAAGGATGGGGTGGGGCAGGCCAGATGGGCAGGGCCCAAGGTTATGATGATGCGGGATAGGAGGGACGGAGGGGGTGAGAGACTCCCGGTCAGAATAGTGACATGGAACGTTGATTGTGGGTCCGGATCAGATTAACAAAGTATTTGTGGAATTTTATAGGGACCTGTAAAAGTCAGAGCCACCGGAGCAGGAGATGATGGAGTTTCTAGGTGGGCTGGAGTGTTTGAGGTTGGGAGAGGTGGAGAGGGCAGGGTTGGAGGAGCTGGTGGGTGAGTAGGAGGTGAAGGTGGTGATTGGCACGATGCAGGCAGGGAAGGCGGTGGGGCCTGATGGGTTCCTGGTCATATTTTATATTTTATAAGAAATTTAAAGACAGGCTGGTGCCATTGATGGTGGGAATGTTTGAGGCCGCGATGGGTCAGGGTATCTTGCCGCAAACAATGGGGCAGGCTCCCATCTTGCTGTTGTTAAAGAAGGACAAGGATCCGGTTGAGTGTGGGTCGTATCGGCTGAATGTAGATGTCAAGATACTAACAAAGGTGTTGGCATTAAGGTTGGAAGGGGTCTCCTAAAGGTGATCGGGGAGGACCAGACAGGGTTTGTGAAGGGAAGACAGTTGTTCTCGAAAGTAAGGAGGTTGCTGAATATGCTCTCTCTCCGGCAGAGGGGAGACAGATGGAGGTGGTGGTGGTGGTGTTGGACACAAAGAAGGCGTTTGATCAGGTGGAGTGCAGTTATTTGATGGAGCTCCTGGGGAAATATGGGATTGGGACAAAGCTTGTGGCGTGGGTGCAGCTGCTGTATAAGAAGCCGATGGGGAGCTTGCGCACAAACAGTATGAATTCAAGGTATTTTGCATTACATCGGGATACAAGGCAGGGATGCCCCATGTCCCCCCTTTTGTTTGCATTGGTCATAGAGTCCTTGGCCATTGCGCTGAGGAGCTTGGGGCTGTTGAAGGGGATAATGGAGAGGGGTGGAGGGTGGAACATAAGGTATCCCTATATGCAGACGATTTGCTACTGTATATTTCGGAGTAGAGCCTGTCATTGGGGAGTATAATAGGGTTGCTCCAGAGATTTTGGGACATTTTTGGAGTACAAACTGAATTTAGGCAAAAGTAGTATTTTGCAGTCTCCCCGTCGGGAATGGCGAGCATCCAGCAGGCGCAGGTGGAGGAGTCCAACCACGTGCAGGAGCAGGCTGTGGTGCCGGCCATGCATGCCACCCAGGTCAATACCACATGGGTGGCGCCCGCGGTGAAGGCCTAGGTGGCGAGGGTTTCTGTGCAGGTGGTGGCCCTCTTGCAAACAGATGCATCAGCAGTGGCGCTCCTGAGTGTGGCCCAGTCACAGAGGGCCATGGCTGAGAGCATTAGCAGCATTGCTCAGGCGCTGACTGACATGGCACAGACAAAGAGGGAGCTGGCGCAGTCCCAGAGGGAGATGGCAGAGTCAATGGGTGATGTGGTGCAGTCCCAGATGGAGGTGGTCCACGCCTTCTGTTCCATGCAGACCCTGATCGCGACAGCAGCGTGCATCCAAGAATGGCAGTGCCAGGTAGCGAGGGAGCCTCAGTGGTTACCTCAGCTTGCACTCCCGTCCCATCGAGTAGCCTGGGGACCATCGGGCATCCCGAGGGAGGAGAAGGTGATGGGGCGCATGCCGGTGACTCCCACGGGGAAGATATAGGAACACCACAGCGCCTCGGACTCCCCCACCCCATCCCTGCCGTATTTGGTGGGCAGCGGGCAGAACCCTCCGACTTCCTGCGTTGGTTCCCATCCCCCTGCCTTATTCGTTTAAACCCTCCCCAACAGCACTAGCAAGAGGTGTGAATCGCCGAGCAGAAATTTATAGCCAAGTTCCACACACAAGAGTGCGGCCTCAACCGGGACCTGGGATTCATGTCGCATTACATTCATCCCCCACCATCTGGCCTGCGAAATCCTACCAACTGTCCTGGCTTGACACAATTCGCACCTCTTTAACCTGGGGTTACCCCATCTCTGGATCTGTAAAGATTTAATCACCTGCTAATGCTCGCATTCCAAGCATTGTCTGGCATCTTTGAATCTGTCTATATATATGTTTCTGGAACATACCTCTTCATTCACCTGAGGAAGGAGCAGCGCTCCGAAAGCTAGTGACATCGAAACAAACCTGTTGGACTTTAACCTGGTGTTGTAAGACTTCTTACTGTGCTCACCCTAGTCCAACGCCGGCATCTCAACATCATGGTCTTCAAAGTGCAGCTTGAAACACAATACTGACTTTAACCATTTCCTAGTTCAAACTAAAAGTTATGTCTCAATGCAGAATATTTCAACACAAATGCTTCCAATTATCAATACCAGCTATACATAGCTCAAATCTACAACCCACAGAGTAGGAACCTTATCTGTAAGAACATGTGCTTTATGTTCATTACAAGCTACAGAACATACTTCCTGGTGTGGTTTGCAGGGTAATTGTATCCTGCAGTTCTGAACTGCTGCTTGTCTATCCTCTCTCCTTCTTACACTGGCTTTACACCATATCCCTTTGATCCCATTGCACCCATCAACATTTTACTACCCACTTTGCTTCCTAAGACCCTTCATGGTCCAATTGCTCGCCCTGTTCGTTCACATCATAATCTCTATCGCCACTGCTTTGAACTGTCTCTGCAATCCCAATGTCCTGCTGTCCCCCTGCTTTGCTGTCACTCGCCTCTTCTTCCAAGTTACTTTCCTCATGCCAAAAGTATCCCCACTCAAATACGCTGTTCCTTCTTCCTCAGTCTACTCTCTCCCATCTATTTCCATCAGTGGCAACTGGAAGCTGAGGAAAAATATTCAAGCCTTTCAACTGACTGAAAGGTACTGATGTCTTTTGGAAATCTGATACCTGGCACATACTCATACTGTATTATTGGTACTCAGGTAACAAAACCACAGACCTGAGCAAAAATATCAGGGGCAATTTTCCATTGGCCCCACACTTTCTAACTTGAAAATTGGATTGGGAACCTCAACCTTCACATTTATGCCCAGTGTCCACCTGACACCATTTTTACGCAGGTTTTCTAGGTGGGCTGTAACCAATGAGCCATTTGTATCATTTAGGATGGAGTGGGGCCTGCATCCATCAGGTATAATCCTCTGGTGGACATAAACCCAGTGTTCAGAGGCAGTGGCCCAGTCTCTGCTCGCTGGGGTTCTCCGGATTGAAACTTGAGCTCACCACCTTCTGATTAAGGACACTTTCATTACGCTAAAGGATCACATCTGCTGGGAACAGTGATACCTAATTAGACGGCCACCTCCTGGTGTTACAGGGAAATGAAACTAGGTAAGTGTGGACATTTTAATGCTAGAATTTCCATAGGATTTCTTTACACAGCAGTTATCAGTGGAGTACACAAACTATGTCAAATTTTATTATACAATTTTGTTCATTCTATTCATAGTCTCTTTAGAATTCTATTCATAATTCTATTCATACACACTATATACCAGTGCACATAATCTAGGAGAAAGAGCATCAATAAAATAATTAGAATTAGAATTTCTGTTAGTTATTGATGTCTGGGTTATTGCTATCTGGTAAACAGAAAGAAGGAGTTGTTTGCAATACTGCTGGGAAGAACTAGTCTGACTTGGAGATGTTGGGGACATATCTAAGTTTAAAAGTTGTGCATAAAAGAAGCTTTACTGCTGCTCACAGCTGCTCCTACATGTCTGTCTATTTTGAAGTAACCCACATAAATATTACTGAGATATTACAGTTCATCGTTATCCCTTTTCTCTCTCCTTCTCCTTCTCTTGGCTCTTGTTGGATACTTGCAGCCTCTCGCACCTTGCCCAAGTACCCATTGTCTACATGTGAGCTTAAACAGCAAATGGCAGGCAAACTGCCTAATCCGCAGATTAATCTGATCATCCAATACCTCCATAGTGCATTGTTCAACAGAGGTCACTCAATACTGATCAGGCTTTCCCCAGTGCACGAGGCTAATTTTAATGCTCCAGCCAAGACTGCATATGAGGATCAAACCTGAGACCTTGTTGTACCATTTGGCTCAGTACTACAACTGGAAGACATATATTTATCCAGCACAATCGGTCTGGATACCCAGTAGTGAGAGGCAGTGGTCCAGACTCTGATTAGGGAGAGATTCGCAATATTTTTGTTGAGCAAGGAGCGATACCCCTGCTTCTTGTGGTCCATAAAAACTTACTGAAAAGATAGTTTTGGATCGTTTTGGCAGTATCCAGCAACAGCTTCTTTAGGTTGCTCAGTACGACCCCATTGGAGGATCGTGCGCAGTATACATTACACCCATGTGTCTCTGTAAATTGTAATCAGAGTCTAAACTTGGGCCCCATCTGAAACAATACAGAGGCCTAGTACCTAAACAAGGTGAACCTTGGTGTTGCCGTTAGCTGCTGATACGTTAAAGTAGTCTACATATATAGCACTGAGATATTGGAGTTCATTCTTACCCTTTTCTCTCTTTCTTTTTCTTGGCTCTTATTGGATACTTGCATCCTTTGGGCAGCACGATAGCATAGTGGCTAGCACAATTGCTTCACAGCTCCAGTGTCCCAGGTTCGATTCCTGGCTTGGGTCACAGTCTGTGCGGAGTCTGTACGTTCTCCCCGTGTGTGCGTGGGTTTTCTCCGGGTGCTCCGGTTTCCTCCCACAGTCCAAAGATGTGCAGGTTAGGTGGATTGGCCATTCTAAATTGCCCTTAGTGTCCAAAATTGCCCTTAGTGTTGGGTGGGGTTACTGGGTTATGGGGATAGGGTGGAGATGTGGACCTTGGGTAGGGTGCTCTTTCCAAGAGCAGGTGCAGACTCGATGGGCCGAATGGCCACCTTCTGCACTGTAAATTCTATGATACTCTATGATATCTCGCCGAAGTGCCCACTTTGTACATTTGAACAGAGACTGCGAGTAGCAGGCTAGTGGCTCATTCATTTTGTTGGCTACCAAAGAAAAGGCCCCATTAAAATTGGCGGAAGTTGGAGCATTGGCAGATAAGTCTATCAACCCCATTTTATGGTTATGGCTGCTACCACCTAGCTCATGCCGATTGGCTTATGTTCAAATCAGCGCTATTGTCTAAGCTTCCCCCAAGAAGGAAGAAGTGCCAAAGGGTAACTGGTGCCTGTATCTATCATACGACAGCCAGAGCCAGCAAGTCCAATATCCCTGTGCTTAGGTGAATGCTTCTAAAATGTAAACCAGGTTAGGAGAAGGGAAAGCTCTTTGTTTGCCCAGACTCGGCCAAACATAAATCTGAGCACCTCGCAGTTATGTGTGTGAACATATTTGTAATATCAGGATGAATTCATATTTCAGGAGCTTTTTATGCACAAAAGAGCCAACTGGAGCGTCTTTTTACTTTCATAAAAGGCACTTGAAAATAGACAAAGGGATTAAACAAGTGTTTTCGGGAGCGAAAAGAAACCTCACATGAGCCATTGATATAGTATTTCAAGCCCTTAGTTCTTACGTGCAGGAGCCCTCCAGCTGCTGGGTGAAAGTATCAGATGAAAACAGTATTTTGTTAAGCGGACCAAAGAGTGCAGTAGAGGCTGTAAAGAACTTTCATCAGTACCTTGAGGAGTGTTGCCTCAAACTGTTACCTGATAACCATTGGTTGTGGTTAGCGAGCCTAAAGGTATCAGCAGCAAATCAGCCTGATGATCTTCGCAGGCCAGCAAACGTTTCATTTTGATACTGTCTGGAATGTGGGAAATTAACGAGATTAACAGTGAATTTGAGATGAAAATAAAATAACAGAAAAGTAACAGTACCAGCAGGCACCTAGAGGAATAATGAGATGTGATTTGCCCAGTAACAAGATTACCAGGAGTTTAGAGGCATTAAGGTGTGAATGGCCATGTCATACACATTGCTTACCAGAGATCAGTGAGGCTATACAAATGGTAATTTCTAAAGGAAAGGGATTTTATCGAGGTAGATAGCAGAATCCACAGAGGGGGGAATCAAAGAGACTGATCAATATTACTACTAGCACCCTCAATGAGGAATCAGGCTAGTTCTCCATCTAACTACTAGACAGGCGGTTCCATCTGTGAGGATTCCCCCTCTGATGCGTCCTGTGAGCCATGGAGACCCCTTGCGGCTAACATTTAAAGCCACGGTAAACTGTAGATATTCTTCTCTAAAAGACGCAGTTTTGTGCCTTCGCTGAACCAGGAAGTCACATTTTCCCAGATTTGATTACCTAAGCAGTATTGTGTGGTAGAGTTTTGTGGTAAAACCTATAGAGTTTTAATATGCAAGCAACACCCAGAGTCAAAGCCATGGGAGTCCAGAACCAGGTAAGTGGGGAGGATGTCTCAGGCCAAGAAGGGAAAGTGAGGCATAGGGATGTGGGCAGAGGGGGGGGGGGGGGGGGGGGGGGGTCGGGTTTTGTGGAGAGGCCATGTTGTGGGGGGAGGGGGCGGGGAGCACTCATTTTTTTCAGACTTCCATCCTGCCCTGAATTGCTCCAACCGTCCTGAAAACTGAAGCTGGGCAGGGAGTAGCCGTTAAGTGATCATTAATTGGTACAGTACGAAGTCTTACAACACCAGGTTAAAGTCCAACAGGTTTGTTTCGATGTCACTAGCTTTCGGAGCGCTGCTCCTTCCTCAGGTGAATGAAGAGGTCTGTCTTCACAGTACACCCCAGTCCAACGCCGGCATCTCCACATCATTAATTGGTACTTACAGGCATCAACTGGGGCAAGTGCGAGGTGAGTGGCTGAGGCCTCACCCACCCCAACATAAAATTACAGAGAGTTCGAGATAGACTGCAGGTCAGCATTTAAGCCATTCGAGAAAATTTACAGTCCACACCACCTACAAACGCACCAGCAGGGAATCGTAAAATTCTGCCCACTGCTTTGTATTCCATTTCAGGCCATCGACAAGACTTTTTTTAAAAGAGTTATTAATTTGAGTTACAAAGGGTATTTAGGGGAATATGGATAGGTTTTTCTGCCTCCTTTACTGACACTGAGTGTTGCTTGACAGGACCACCGTGAGGGGAAACAGGGGCGGGATTCTCCAATAATGGGGCTATGTCTCCACTCCAGCGTGAAAATGCGGGCGAATCACTCTTGACTTTCCTGAAGAAAGCCCAGAGTGATTCTCCTACCTGGAGGAGGTCAGCAGGGCCCCTGAGTAGTCCTCACAGCTCCGGCTGCCAATATGGGGCCCTGCACTTCCGGTCGGGGGTCCGCGCATGCGCACGGCAGCAGCCCGCGCGGACCCACACCGCAGAGCGGCACCAAAAAGATAGGTCGCCCCGAGATCGTGCGCGCCCACGGACCAGTGGCCACGATCGATAGCCTGGCCATCTGTGAGGCCCCCTCGGTGAATGATTCCCCTGCCCCCCCCCCCACCAGGGCGGCCGCGAACTGAGTCTGCAGCTACCACGGCAAGTTCCCGACCATGAGAGAACCACGCCATCGGGAACACGACCAGTTACATTTGGACAGTTGCCGCGGGGGCGTCTGCCAATGGCCCCCTACCCGTGGCGTGTATACCACACATGCGATTCGCGGCGATTCTCCGGGCGGTAGTGGCGTTGCGCCGGATTTCGGCATTGACACCCATTCTCCGCCCCCATGCCGATCGCGATTTTGCCGCGAAGGCTCAGAGAATCCTGCCCCAGGTCTGTGAAACAGGGTGCTCTCAATTTTCCAGTGATTCATTTTAATCAGTCAAGTGCCTTAAAGATTCAGTTAATGGATGAAAAATCACGCAGGTTGAAAATTGAGTACATTGACCCTGGCATTCTGATAAATTGCTCCCATTCCATGAAGCTCTCCGCCAAGTGCACTAACTCGTAAATTTACCTCACAATAAAAACATGCCGCTCATAGGTGTTCAACTAAATCATATCTGTTTCATTAGAATATTTTAATTGATCATTTTTTAATTTGTCTATACAGTAAAAGTCAAAAATATTTGACAAAGGAACTTGAACTCATGATCAACAAGGGACAAAATGACATGGCAATTAATTAGGTAGTAGTCCTCCCCAGTGCACAACATGCCTTTTATTTCCAGTTTCCCCCCATTTCTCCCGAAGATGCTAACGTCTTGCAGCGACTCATGTGCCACATACAGTAGTGTTGAAGTTGCATGCTCCAACCTCTAAGCGTGGGGTTTCTTGTCTGTCTTGCTGTTGAGTGGTGCAGATTTCCAGATGTATCAACTTGCTCACATCTGGCTCAAGAAACTGTGGACTTGTGTTTCGTAGAAAGCTGATGATGAAAAATGGCTTCTGCAATGGTTTACACAATAATCACTGTCCCTCAAAAAGCAACTTGCAGTGTGCAGTTCTTTGAAATGTTTTATATATGATATATAAATTGCAATATTTCTTCTTTTCGTAGAATCATACAGCACAAAAGCTCGTCATTCAGCCCATCAAGTCTGCAAGGTTTTTCAAAGAGCAATACAGCTAGTCCCACTCATAGAGTCATTTACAACATAGAAGGAGACAACTATGTCCCATCAGCAAATACGAGGGTAAGAACTAGGAGCAGGATTAGACAATTTAGCCCCTCAAGCCTGCTCTGCCATTCGATGCGATCATGGTTGATCTCATCTCGGCCTCAACTCAACTTACTTGCCTGTTCTCCATAACCCTACTAATTAAAAATCTGTCTATCTCTTCCTTAAATTTACTCAATGTCCCGGCATCCACCACACACTGGGGATGTAAATTCCACAGATACATGGAGGAATTGAATGTCTCCTTAAACAACTGCCACTGCTCATACATTCAATGAACCCTCCCTCGAGGCAACCTTGCCAATTTGATTAATCCAGCCTATATGCATATTAAAATCACCTATGATTATTGCCATACCTTTATACTGTGCCCCATTGAGGAACAACTGTTTGGAGACATATAGATTACTCCCACAGGGACTTCTTTACCTTGTTATTGCTCATTTCTTTTTTTTTAAATAAATTTAGAGTACCCAATTCATTTTTTCCAATTAAGGGGCAATTTAGTGTGGCCAATCCACCTACTCTGCACATGTTTGGGTTGTGGGGGCGAAAAACACGCAAACACGGGGAGAATGTGCAAACTCCACACGGACAGTGACCCAGAGCCGGGATCGAACCTTGCACCTCGGTGCCGTGAGGCTGCAGGGCTAACCCACTGCGCCACCGTGCTGCCCCGCTATTGCTTATTTCTACCCAGACAGAATCCACGAGCGGGATTTACCAGCTGTTCACCCCGGTGGAAAGTTCTGGTCCCACATCGGCACATGGGAAATCCCACTGGCGGGCCGCCTCCGCTGCTGAAAACCACATGGCGAGGTGGTTAATAAATCCCACCCCATGCCTTGATCTCCAGTGCCTATATAATTTCTCACTGCAGAACTGATCCCTTCCTTTACTAGCACCTCCTTTTTCCATTCTACCTTATCCATTCCCCCCTTCCATACCCCCCCCTCCAACTATCAGGGCCTACTAGTCTGGTCTAAAAGCCTGGGCTCCATTGGTTCTCTTTGGGATTGTATGCAGTGGTTGTCACCTACACAGAGATGGAACAGAGCAGTCGGATGACCATGGATGTTGTTATAACCTGCCTGATTACCATTGGCTGGGGACTAATGACAATCCCACAATCCTGTGGGAGTATGAGCTTCCCCAATGAGGGGGGCGGAGAAACCATTAGTAAACTCCATGTATAAATAAAGCTGGCCAGTTTGGAACCAGCAGGAAGGAGTGTGCAGCAAGGGAAGTTGCTGCTGCTGTTATATATATATATGTTATTGTAAATAAATGTTATTACTTTGCATCCTTAAAACTCGTGCTGGATTCTTCGTGGCCCTCACAAAAGATATAGATCCCTAATTACCTCGTCGCTAAAGAATGGCTTCTATTACAGATATCCTCATTAAGTTCCTCATTGGAATTCATTCTGTTGCCCACATAAGGGATAATATTTTGTGGGACGCGTGCTCCTTAAATGCATTCTCATTTCCTATATCCTGCCCTGCTTCTCCTCTGCATGTAAGCAAAGGTAAACGCATAAGGGATACCAGAGCTACACTTCGGAAACCCCCACTGTGGATGAAAGAGAATGCAATATCTCAGAGTGGACTTATACTCCCAGAATCAGGTTAAGGACAGTGTATGCTAAATAGCATGCTGATTCTCCCACCTGCTGTATTTGCTGGCGAAACCCTCAGGTCGTCATACTGCAATTAGTGTGTGTGAATACTGGGAATGGACTGCATTAAGATCATATGCAATGCCATTCCATGTTGCAGGACCTACTAACATTCAAGCAAAGGTTTTCTATCCTTCCTTCACAGGGTTCTTACCCAGTTATATATCTGCGACTTCCCATCAAAAGTGATGGATTCAGACGACACGGGGCATCGTATGTAGCACTGCTGCCCCACAGCGCAGATGACCCCGGTTCGATCCCGGCCCTAGGTCATTGTCCTTGTGGAGTTCGCACATTCTCATCGTGTCTGCAAGGTCCTCAGCCCCACAAGCCAAACATGAGCACTGTAGGTAATAATTGGTACTCTAAATTTATTTTTAAAATGATGGATGATGTAAGATATATGATAGGTCAGCCTAGGCTTGTGCATGTTTATTGTTGTGGTGTTTAAATACTGGAATTGTTTCTCCCCCATATTTTCTATTATTTGCACCAGAGCAACAGTAGGCACAAGAAAACCTAGTCCTCAATGGCATCCAGTGTTGCCATGTGAGGCAATGGAGGCATTTTAACTTCTGAAGTAGAAAGAAAGCACAGGCCATCAACCTCTGCAGCTATTATCAGTGTTTTCCGCAAGAAACCTCTCCAGCAGAGGTCAGAGATCTTACCAAGCAAAATGGCTGTGGTCCTGGAAGAAATTTCGGTGCACCTTGCAATGGATGGAGGCCCCGCACATCGCACACTCATTGGCATTATTATAACCAAGAGGAAGATCTATGCATCAGTGTCAAAACTTGCATCCGGCAATGCCCATGGGTTGGACCCAAAGGGCAATAAGTGCCCAAGGCACTGCACCCCAACTAAAATTGGCATCTTCAGGAGATATGGGGATAGTTTATATATGCTTGACAATCATGCAGTTGAGCTTTCACTGGTGAAGGAATTAAATGCAGCATTGATGAGGTGTCTCCTCTGCAATAATTCCATTGAGAAACATGAGTGAAAGGCCATAGCAGTGGCACCACCAATGTTGAAAAGTGTAAAAAATCAATATCAATGAGGAAATAGTGGTTATGTGATTCCAAAAGCCATTTTTGATTGTACGAAGGAAGGTTGAAGAAGGTAAGGAGTGCTGCAGTTTGAGTCGAAGTACAAAATGAGTTGGAGTAGGGGGAAGTTTTGGGGTCTTCAACAACAGTACACTGAGGATGTTGGGAGGAAAAATAATATCTACTGTTCATCAGAAGGGCGGCACGGTGGCACAGTGGTTAGCACTGCTGCCTCACAGCGCCAGGGACCTGGGTTCAATTCCAACCTCGGGTGACTGTCTATGTGGAGTTTGCAAATACTCCCCGTGTCTGCATGGGCTTCCTCCGGGTGCTCCGGTTTCCTATCATCGTCCAAAGATGTGAAGGTTAGGTGGATTGGTCATGATAAATTGCCCCTAAGTGTCCAAAGGTTGGGTGGGGTTATGTGTATAGGAACTAAATAGGGTGCTCTTTTGAGGGGTTGGTGCACTGTAGGGATTCTATAATTCTATGATTCTAAGGATAGAGAATTCAGAGGAGCGGTAAAGTTTAAGGTCCCGTACCAACCGACTCAAGAACAGCTTCTTCCCTATTGCCATCAGACTTTTGAATGGACCTACCTCCTATTAAGTTGATCTTTTCTCTACACCCTAGCTATGACTGTAACATTACATTCTGCAGTCTCTCCTTTCCTATGTACGGTATGCGTTGTCTGCATAGCGTGCAAGAAACTATACTTTTCACTGTATACTAATACATGTGACAATAATAAAATAAAATCAAAATATAATAGTATCCGCACAATTGAAAGCGAGACAAAAGAAAGCTAGGTTAGAACTAATGAGACAACACAGGTCTGCCTTTTGTTGCTTTCAATTAATTTGTGAAACATTACTGAAGCCTGGCTGGTGAAAGGTCATTTAAAATGGAGGTCTGAAATCTTTCACTTCAACCGAGCAGAATTTCCAATTCCGGACAACATATCATGTGGGTGGTAGGAACTGAGAGTGTTTTGTGTCGTGGAGGCCAAGTGGGAATTTGCATGATGCCTGCCTAATTAATTGTGCAGTCAAGGGCTTCCTGACATTTTGAGCAAGGAGGGGGCTAAATGACGCATGGCCCACTATCATATCCGGGCACCATATTTAAAAGGCACCCGACATCAACCTCCCCATCATTGAAGAAGGAAATGATCCACCCATCACAGGGACCTCCAGACCCCAGAATTAGTGGCATATCGCTAGACGTCCTGCTCAATGGAGTGGAGGCCAGGAGGGTCATCCTCTACCCCAAGGATAGAAGGAGGAGGCCGAGCCATCACACCAAGGAGGAGGTTTCCAGGATGGTCAGTGTCCAGGTGCTCCACACTGCCCAGTATGAGATGAATGACATGCTCCTCTCTATCAGGGTCAGTGAACCCTCAATTGCTCACACTCACCTCACTAAATGATAGAGATGACATAGACCTCAGTGATAAGGGCACCATCCATGCGGCACATGCATAAATTAGCTTTTCGATGGGATAAAGTGATGCCTCAAAGCCCCACCACAATCCATCTAGTCTGCAGGTGGAGAGGCCTGATCCTTCCACAGAGAGAGCTCAAATGCTGTCAGGAGGTGGGTAGGGGCTGGGTGGTTTTGGCATTGAGGGCACCAGCAAGCACCGCTAATGACATGCCTCTGTCAGCCTTATCCTTCTATCTGCATGGGCTCACTGCTCTGGAGCGCCCTGCCACAGAACCGTTCTGGACAGCATTAATCAGATACCACACAATCTAGTGGGTTATTTGTACGATGTAAGCATGAGAAAGATACCCAAAACCCAATTTCTCCCAAGCCCACCTTCTCTCTTTGCACAGGAAAAGTTATGGCGCAATAGGGGGGTGAGAGAGAGAGCGAGAGAGAAGATGGGAGGTGGCAGGCCTGACTTCAAGAACTTCACTGATTTCAAGGAATTGGTGGGGAGGAACTAGACAAGGCCTGTGGAGATGGTTAGGTCAGCAGGCGTCCTCCGCCCAGAAAAGATCCATATATGTGATAGAAACCTAAGAGTCATGCATTCCTCTATATTGGGGGCAGTTCCTGCATTCACTCATTCTCTCATCTCTCACTTACAGGTGCCACAAGGAAGAGGGCAAAAGAAGAAGAGGAAGCCCTGTAAAGCAGTTCCTTCAGCCCACAGAGGACAGAGGCCATTGGGGAAGAGGAAGAAAGTGCAAGTGCACCCTCCACCAACCTAGAGGTACACATTTCAGGAAGTCCTGTTAGGATCCCAAACTATAACCCAACTCATTGAAACTGAGGAAACTTTACTGCATCACAGGAATGATATTACTGACCCATAGGTATCTTTTATGTTAAAACAAATATGAATTTAAATATAGAATTAACCCCATTAGCAACAAAGAACAGTTAACAGTTACAACAGTTCTTAAGTAAAAGAGAACGCCTTACCTGACTTCCTAAATCTGCCATTATATTCCAATTAAGAAAACCAATATATTTCAAATACCATCATGAATAAAATTAATAACCAGATTTCTACTTGCTTTTTTCTGTGCAGAATCTTTGGAGAGAGAACATTTCAGGACCAAACTGAAGCACCTCTGTTCAGATGAGAGTTCTAGCATCAACTGACTTTTCCAACTGACCTGGCAGTTCCCATTAACTACATGTACTGTACCCAAAGCATGAGGCATTCCTTTGTCTCTTCTTACAAGATGGCCCTTGACTTGTCTAGCCAGGACCAAACACAATGCCCCTTATAAATCATCTACATCCCAGGGGGCCTTCAAATGTGAACATTATTCCATTAGCTAGCTTTCTGTAAAAAAAATTAATGGTTCTCAAGATATTTTAGCAGACACTTCACCTGCAAATCAATGATTATCTCACTTTTACAACATCCCAATCACAGTTCTAGCAGTCATACATTCTGTATGCATCTTAACCCATGTTTAAATAACATTACTGCAAAAAATATAGCATTTAAAATCTGACAATTTCTTACATTCATCACGGTACTCAATGTAATTCAGGCAGCATCTCACATTCTGGTGTCACCACACGGACACATGTCCACAGCAGGAGGTGACCATGTTAGAAATGCAGGTCTCTTTGAGAATACACCATGGCCGAGCTTCAGAATGAATTGAGAGCAAGTATTGCTCATGAAGCCTGTACTTAAGAGCTGGGATTTTATTTCTTGTTGGTGCTGATTTATAGGCAGGGAGGGGTTCCAGAAGGAAGAATAAAAACTGGTACTTGTTCTGTGTCACAATAAAGTAGTTGTGAATCACACCATGTCTTATTCTGCCTGATTCGATAAATAGATATCCCCCTGTTAAATGGGAGGAAGCAGAGTCAGCCAAGCTCACCAGCACTTGGGAGGTCATCTGAGGAAGAGGAATCTGTGATGTCCAAGCTGGATAACAATCCTGTGGAATGGGCCATGCATGAGATACTAAAGAAGTAGCAGAGCGTTAGGCAGAGGAGTCAGAGGTGCCTGAACAGAGTGGCACTGAGGCGGATGAGTCTGTCTGCCAACTCTCTGATGAAGTGGTGCCACGAGAGGGTGACTGGGCACCTCAACCTCCCTCCAGGCATCTCTTCCCTTGAGGAGTTAGGCAAGAGCCCTCAGACCCCTAAAGGGAGGAGGAGCAGTATGAGACACCCCTGAACATCCACTCAGGACCCTCTGAGGGCATCAGGCCGTTTAGCAAACCCCTTTCATGTGACTGCTTCAGCTCGACCCTCTGTGAACGCAGAGGGAGCAGATGTCCCAGAGTAGGACAGCAAAAGTAAGCTAGCATCATCGAGGCTTCAGATTTCCAGAAGTAGCCTGCCAAGGTCATCCAAGATAACAGGACAAACTAGTCAGCAGGCTGCCTCCAGCCTTGCTGTGTACATTGGGGGAGCACTTAGAAAAGGTGGAAGGGAACATAAGATTAAGCAGTTTTGATTTCACATGTGGTTGCATGGGTGCACTATGATTGTTAACGTTGTGGCACCTTTGTGGCATGTTCTCCCCGTGTCTGTGTGTGTTTCCTCCACGTGCTCTGTTTTCCTCTCACAAGTCCCGAAAGACGTGTTGTTAGGTGAATTGGACATTCTGAATTCTCCCGCTGTGTACCCGAACAGGCGCCAGAGTGTGGCGACTAGGGGTTTATCACAGTAACGTCATTGCAGTGTTAATGTAAGCCTACTTGTGACAATGATAAAATGATTATTATTATTAAACAGAGTACCCTTACACTTTAACAATCTCTGTTGGGGTTTATTTGCGATTTGTAGTCCTTAATCCAAGTGTCATGCGAGAGTACCTTTAAGAAATGGGTGTTTATAAATGGGTGTGTATATAAATATCTGTAGTGAGAGTGCCTTTAAGAAATGGGTGTTTATTACTGCAGTGATGTCAGAGAGTATGTGGGGCTGGGCTGTCTGTCAGCTTTTTACTTTTGTTTTAGGCTGTTTGTTGCAGGTGTGTTTTAGTTTCGTTTTCAGAGCTGGATAGCTGCACTCACAGCCAGAAGGGGTATTAGTCTCTCTCTGTAATCTAAAGACTGTAAATTGATCCTTTGGTGATTTAAAACTAATAACTGCTCTCATTAGTGACTTTAACTGATGTGCTTCTGTTTAAAGGTTTTGTTTAAGTCTTTTGGATGTTAAAAGGAAAGCTTAAAGGATTACTTAGTGTTGTATTCTTTGGGGGTTGTATTTGAATTAATGGTTGCTAAGTTGTTCACTGTATGTTTTATAAAGGTTAACTTGAGTTCATAGAATAAACATTGTTTTGCTTTAAAAAAATACTTTTCAATTTCTGCTGTACCACACCTGTAGAGTGGGCCGTGTGCTCCCCATACCACAATCTATTAAAAGTTGTGGGTCAGATGAACACCATGATACACTTTGGGGTTCTCTAAACCCTGGCCCATCTTCAGAGGGACACCCTCTGCCCCTGTATTTAAAAGTGTGCAGGGAGACAAAGGTATTTGCCAGGCCCCATGTGCACGATGAGCTTTTGCCCTTCACACGCTCCTCTGTTATCAGGAGTATATGTTGCGCTCCCCTTTGGCTGGCCAGTTGAGATGACCTGCATCTCTGCCACCTCTGATGACCCAACACCCATACAACATCTCGAGATCTCCACCATGATTTCCCACATGGTTTTGAGCAACCATGGTTGTTGCTATCTTCAACATACAGTCAAATATCTTTACCCCACCCTCGTGACCCACAACCTTACCCGTCCCCATTCAGTGCAACATTTGACCTTCCCACAGTTACCCTTCAACCTACCCCTATTACAGTTTGTCCCGTGTAGACCTTCCCGAGGAGCCCACTCCTGTGACAGTAGATCTGCCCGCCCCCCCTCATTCTGCCAACCCTAGAATCTGCTTCTCCTTCCATATCCCCTCTACCAAACTTCTGTGCCCTATCATCCATCATTGCCAAACCCTCACCCTCCCACCCTACTGGCTCCCACAGTACCCTCTAACTCTTGTTATCCCTTCCTATCACTAATTCACTCAATATGTCCCCCTAGGACTCATCAGTTGTCACCACAGATCTCTCCCCCTGAATCCCTCTTCTACCATTGCCATTCACAATTGCACAATCCTCCCGCCGCCCACACTGCACTATGACCTTTCCACATTCCTGCTCCATACTAGCTCACTCAATCCATGACCCCAGCAGTATTTCTCTCTTTCCCCTACCACACCCAACCTCACCTGCCACCCTCTAGGCCTCCATATCTATCCCAACATGTGCAGAACAAGGTGGGTGAGACATGTTCTGGACTGTCAGTAAATCCCCCTAGTGGCGTTGTTGAAAGGGTGGGGGAGAAGGGAAATTCCTGTTGGGCCTTCATCCGCATCCCATTAACGGAATGCAAAATAGCTTCATGCCGCCCTCTGGTGGGGATGGTGACCTGCCATGAAGGACAGGATCACGTGTCTCTGCCATCATTTCATATAGGGGAATCTGATTTTTCTCCTGCCACATTGGGCTTCCACCGCCAGTAAACCCCACTGCGGTAGGGACTTGGAAATTCCACCGTTCGCAACAATGAGCCATTGGACACCCGAAGTATGTTGACTTCCACAGAATAAATATCCCATTTAGTCAGTAACACTTTAGTATTCACACTTTTCCCCCCAAATCTCAATATTGATATCTGAAGTCACCTTTTGCTCTTTCAAGTGAGAGGACTAAAGGAGATCTTCAATTATAGAATCATAGAATCCCTACAGAAGGAGGCCATTTGGCCCATTGAGTCTACACTGACCCTTAGAAAGACCACCCCACCTAGGCCCAATACCTCCCCTTTTCCTGGAACCCCACCCTAAGGGGCAATTTAGCATGACCAATCCACCTAAACCGGCACACCTTTGGACTGTGGAAGGAAAACGGAGCACCTAGAGGAAACCCACATAATCACAGGGAGAATGCGCAGACTCCACACAGTCACCCGAGGTCAGAATTGAACCCGGGTCCCTGGCGCTGTGAGGCAGCAGTGCTAACCACTGTGCCACCGTGCCACCCCCTTTAACTAATCCGCGAACTAATGATTCAGTAATAGATCTGCTTCTTAGAGGTTTGGTTGAACGAGTGCCTGTCAACAAAGGTTTATTTCAAGTACATTATTTTTCTTTACCTATACAGTGTTTATAAGGCTCTTGTGCAAAATTAAACTTCAATAACTTTGAATGTAAACATGGTGGAAGGAAAATGTAAATGGCATATAAATGCATAATTCATGACATTTTTAATGTTAATGTTGTTACGGCTATATTCATGATTTTTTTTTTCCTTTTATAACAAATATTGAAACAGGGCTTACAGTAGGAAAAAAAGTGTGTTATGTCTCGCTGAAGTGAAGTTCATAACATCTGAGATAAGAACATTCTTTTTGGGAAATTATGTTTCCTTCAGCCATTTTAAGTATGTTTCTATCATTTGTGCATACAAAGTTAGTGAAATTTAAAGATGTACAAGGACTTTATAAGCATCTTGTACGCAAAAGACCTTGTATCCTTCCCAAGTTTTCTCCTGTTTTGCCCCGAATGAAGTCTTGCTGGGACCTGCTATTTTGTTGGCTGCCCTCCAGTATCTCACCTAAGCAATCATTCATCATGTATAACCCTGCACATTGACCCTCAGTAGTTTTCTCAACCTTGTGGGGTATCCTGACGGGTTTTAATCCTGTCAACTGGCATCAATAATTATACAGACCATCAGGAGTTACTAGTTGATTCTTGTTCTTCTCTAGCCTGTAGATACAAAGGCCACATCCAACTGAGATCCAGGATTGAACCTTGATCTTCCTATTCTGAATGGATTTAAAAAATATTTCCAATCCTTTCGATCTGCACCTTGCCAAACTCCTAAGTTTGATGAAATTTGAGGCGAACAACCACATAGTTTAAAAAGTCAATGAGGAGGTTTGCAATTTATGTCTAGAAAATACAATATGCAAAAATTCAAATAAGCAATTCGGCAAGCATATGACTTCAAAACATAAAATTTGTTTCCCGCTCTTGCAAAAGTGGAACAAAAGACAGCTTGAATTAAAGGAAAAGCAGAAGGACTTGGAGATTCCCATTATGCAGATGCCAGAAAAACTAACACACTAACAGAGTTCACAAATAAACCACCAAATAATTATCAAATCACACCTTTAAGCTTCTTTATTTTGCCTTAATTTCCTCTTTAAAAGCAATTAATAGCTGCTGGAGGGCTAGTATTTCTCCAGAACCACATATTACATAGAATTATACAGAATCTAGAGACAGAAGCAGACCATTTATCCCAAGTGATCCATGCCAACATTAATGTTCTACCCAAATTTTCACCACCCACCACTTCATCTAACAAGCTCAATAGATCCTCCTTTTCCTTTCTCCCGAATGTTCTTATCTCGCTCCTCTCTAATGCATCTACCTTCTTTACCTCTGCCTGTACGGGTCCTTCATGTTGATTTCCTTATTCCCCCCTTCTTTATTTTTTTGTTGTTATTATTTTGATCCATGGACACTTAATGGACATGCATCAAGCAGCAGATGGAATGTGGAAGTCAAAAGTTACAACATAGTATATGGTGCATAGTATATAATTTCCGAGCAACAGAACTCAAACTTTGTGCACCTGAGTGATGGGGTGGGACTCGGTTCGATTGGTTGTCAATGAATTGGCCAAAAGGCCATATTCTGTCCGGTAACAGGTGGTGATTGGATCTTACTCGAGTGGGATGATTTCCAAAGACTCAACGAAAACAGAGCTGGAGGCCTGGACACTGAGAGACAAGGACCTGCTCTTTCTCATCACACTCCATCTCTCTCTTATCAGAAATGCTGTGAGCTGCTGTATTACTGAACCGACAGAGAACCTCAATGAATGAATCTGCAGTGAAAACTATTACAGACTAGAAACAGAAATCTCGAACTGAAAGCCTTGAAGAATAGTGTGCTTAACGACAACCGTCAGAAACAAAGACTCTTTATCCTTTTATTATTACCTTCACCCCACTCTTCCCCTCTGTGTTTGTTTTTCATATGTGTGTGAGTGTGTATGTAGAGAGTGGGACGAGTTTAAGTGGGGGGTTAGAAATTAGATAGTATTTAACCTGTTGTTTTTGCTGCATATTTAATTATAGTTTCTATTACTAATAAGCTATATTGTCAGAAATTAATTAATAAACTTACATTTACAAACCTGGTGACTGTAATTATTGGGCAGCCAAGGGCCAAAGACTTTGGGTATTTCTCTTTGAATTATTTGTTAATTCAAATGTGTTACGATATTTAATGCTGGAATTAAACACTCTAGTCCATGGTCATAGAATCATAGAATTTACAGTGCAGAAGGTGGCCATTCGGCCCATCGAGTCTGCACCGGCTCTTGGAAAGAGCACCCTACCCAAGGTCCACACCTCCACCCTATCCCCATAACCCAGTAACTCCACCCAACACTAAGGGCAATTTTGGACACTAACGGCAATTTAGCATGGCCAATCCACCTAACCTGCACATCTTTGGACTGTGGGAGGAACCCACGAGCACCCGGAGGAAACTCACGCACACACGGGGAGAATGTGCAGACTCCGCACAGACAGTGACCCAAGCCGGGAATTGAATCTGGGACCCTGGAGCTGTGAAGCAATTGTGCTATCCACAATGCTACCGAGCTGCCCTAATTGGCAGGTGAATTAAAAATAGAGGTATTGCCTAAAGCTAGGAAGGCAGAGGGAGCGATTGCTCAGCATTTAAATTTGAAAGAAATGCTAGAAACACAATCTGGGTGGCAACTATCATTGGAATTAGTTAAAATCTAGTTACAAATGAAACAATTAGAGATGCAGCGAAAAGAAAAGGATTTTCAACTTGAAATGAGAATGTTGGAATTAGAGAAAGAGGAAAAAACATTTGAGTGAGAGGGGAAACCAAAAGCGAGAGAGAGTTCCAGCTTAAGGCACTGAAAATTAAAAGGGAGCTTCCAGGAGCTGGAGGGGAGCTTAATCCCAGAACTGAACCTAGTGGCGATAGGTTTAAATTTATACAGGCCCTCCCAAAGTTTGAAGGGAAGGAAATAGAAATCTTTTTTGGGCATTTGAGAAAACAGCAACTCAAATGGAGTGGCCAAACTAAAACTGGACACTACCCATGCAGAGTAAATTGACAATGCTGGCACCGGACGTTTATGCTTCCCTGTCAGAGGAGTGTCTAATAATTGTGATGTTGTAAAGAAGGTTATTATGGGTGCGTATGAATTGGTTCCCAAAGCATATCGTCAAAAGTTTGGAATCTAAGGAGACAGTCGGGAAGGACGTATGCCGAATTTGAAAGCAGAAACTCTGGAAAGCAGAAGGTGGGACATGTTCGTTCAGCATGTTGGAAGTTGCAAGGAAAGCCCATGGGGTCTGTTGGAGTACTTTTTCAAATTAAGAGGCAATTTAGTGTAGCCTGTTGACCTACCCAGCACATCTTTGGGTTGTGGGGGTGAGACCCTCGCAGACATGGGGAGAATGTGCAAACTCCACATGGACAGCAATCCAGGACCAGTGTGAACCCAGGACCTCAGCGCGTCCGGCAGTAGTGCTAACCACTGTGCCACCGTGCTGCTCCTTGCTTGTTGGAGTTCATAAGGAGGCTTCTGAAAAGGGAACAAAAGTGGAGAGTACTCCAAGGCAGACTGTAGCTCTAACTGGACTCAGGAAGTAAACATTGCTGTAACAGCAGGTATGATGAATAAGGTAGATGAAAGATATACAAGATTTTATCTAAGGGGAAGATCACCTAGGGAGGGAGGTAAAAGAGGAGGGGGAGTGGCCCTGTTAATTAGAGAGTGCATCACAGCTGCAGAAAAGAAGGTCATCGAGGAGGGGTAGGGTGGAAGTCAGAAACAAGAAAGGAGCAGCCACTTTATTGGGAGTTTTCTATAGACCCCAATAGCAGCTGAGAGATGGAGGAACATATTGGGCGGCAGATCTTGGAAAGGTGCAGAAGTAACAGAGTTAGTGTCATGGGTGACTTCAACTTCCCTAATATTGACTGGAACCTCCTTAGTGCAAATGGTTCAGATGGAGCAGATTTTGTCAGGTGTGTCCAGGAAGGATTCCTGACTCAATATGTAGACAGGCCAACTAGGGGGGAGGCCATATTGGATTTGGTGCTTGGCAACGAGCCAGGTCAGGTGGCAGATGTCTAGGTGGGAGAACATTTAGGTGACAGTGACCACAGATCCTTGAGCTTTACCATAGTCATAGAGAGGGATAGGAACAGACTGTATGGGAAGATATTTAATTGGGGAGGGGAAATTATACAGCTATTAGACAGGAGGTGGGGAGCATAAATTTGGAACAGATGTTCTCAGGGAAATGCACAACAGTAATGTGGGTTGTTTAAGGAGCACGCTGTGAGTGCTGGATAGTTTTGTCCCACTGAGACAAGGAAGGAATGGTAAGGTGAAGGAGCCTTGGATGGCAAGAAAGTGGAGCTTCGAGTTAAGAGAAAGAAGGAAGTTTACATAAGGTTGAGAGGCAAGGATCTGGACCGCCTCTAGAGTGTTACAAGGTAGCCAGGAAGGAACACAAAAATGGATTTAGGAGAGCTAGAAGGGGGCATGAAAAAGCTATGGCAGGAAGGGTTAGAAAAAACCCCAAGCGTTCTACACTTATGTGAGAAATAAAAGGATGATCAGAGTGAGAGTGGAGCCGATCAGGGATAGTGGAGGGAACTTGTGCCCAGAGTCTGAGGATGTAGGGAAGGCCCTAAATGAATATTTTGCTTCAGTATTCACTAGAGAGAGAGACCTTGTTGCTCGTGAGAACAGGGTGAACCAGGTTAATAGGCTTCAACAGGTTGATATTAAGAAGGAGGATGTGCTGGAAATTTTGAAAATCATCAGGATAGATAAGTCCCCTGGGCCAGATGGAATATACCCAAGATTACTACGGGAAGCAAGAGGAGAATGCTGCGCCGTTGTCGATGATCTTTGCATCCTCAATCTCCACTGGAGTAGTACCGGATAATTGGAGGGAGGCGAATGTTGTTCCCCTGTTCAAGAAAGGGAATAGGGAAATCCCTAGGAATTACAGACCAATCAGTCTTACATCTGTGGTGAGCAAAATACTGGAAAGGATTCTGAGAGGTAGGCTTTATGATTATTTAGAGAAACATAGTTTTATTAAAGATAGTCAGCATGGCTTTGTGAGGGGCAGGTCATGCCTCACAAGCCTCATTGAATTCTTTGAGGATGTGACGAGACATGTTGATGAAGGTCGGGCAGTGGATGTGGTGTATATGGATTTCAGTAAGGCATTTGATAAGGTTGCCCATGATCGGCACATTCAGAAAGTCAGGGGGTTTGGGATAAAGGGAAATTTGGCTGTCTGGATACAGAATTGGCTGGCCGAAAGAAGAGAGCGAGTGGTAGTGGATGGAAAGTATTCAGCCTGGTGGTGGTGACCAGTGGTGTCCCGCAGGGATCTGTTCTGGGACATCTGCTCTTTGTGGTTTTTATAAATGACTTGGATGAGAAAGTGGAAGGGTGGGTTAGTAAGTTTGCTGATGGCACGAAGGTTGGTGGAGTTGTAGATAGTGTTGAGGGCTGTTGCAGGTTACAACAGGACATTGACAGGATGCAGAACTGGGCTGAGAAGTGGCAGATTGAGTTCAACCTAGATAAATGTGAAGTGATTCATTCTGGAAGGTCAGATTTGAATGCTGAATACAGGGTTAAAGACAGGATTCTTGGAAGTGTGGAGGAACAGAGGGATCTTGGGGTCCACGTTACATGGATCCCTCAAAGTTGCCACCCAGGTTGATAGGATTGTTAAGAAGGAGTATGGTGTGTTGGCTTTCATTAACAGAGGGATTGAGTTTAAGAGCCGTGAGGTTTTGCTGCAGCTTTATAAAACCCTGGTTAGACCACACTTGGAATATTGTATTCAGTTCTGGTCGCCTCATTATAGGAAGGATGTGGATGCCTTGGAGAGGGTGCAGAGGAGATTTACCAGGATGCTGCCTGGACTGGAGGGCATGTCTTATGAAGAAAGGTTGAGGGAGCTAGGGCCTTTCTCACTGGAGTGAAGAAAGAAGAGAGGTGACTTGATAGAGGTGTACAAGGTGATGAGGGGCATGGATAGAGTGGATGGCCAGAGACTCTTCCCCAGGGCGGAAATGGCTGTCATGAGGGGACATAATTTTAAGGTGATTGGAGGAAGGTATAGGGGAGATGTCAGAGGTTGGTTCTTTACACAGAGAGTGGTGGATGCATGGAATGCACTGCCAACGGATGTGGTGGTGTCAGAGTCATTAGGGACATTTAAGCGACTCTTGGACAGGCACATGGACAGCATTAAATTGAAGGGTGTAGGTTAGGTTGATCTTAGATTAGGATAAGTGGCCAGCACAACATTGTGGGCCAAAGGGCCTGTACTGTGCTGTACTATTCTATGTTCTATGCTCTATCACCCATTTTCATAGACTGATGTGGCCAAATCCACAACTATTTTAAGGGACACCAGTGCTCTGCAAACTCTCTTAATGGCGAAGATATTGGTTTTCTCTCGAGAGTTCAATGAAAACTAAGGTACTTGTGAAGGGGATACGTGGAGATTATATCCCAGTTCCATTATCTCAAGTACAATTGGAGTGCAATTTAGTGTCAAGTCCAGTGGGTGGAGTAGACTAACTTTTGTGGAATGATTTGGCAGGGTTGCAGCTTCACCCATAATTACAGAGAATCCGAGGGAAGTACTTCGGATAGCGCATGAGATACAAATGGCAGGGCATGTATGAATTAGGAAAACTCACTGGGCATTAAATGACTCAAAGAAAGAAATGTTGAAAGACATGAATCACATATCAAATTACAATTGTTGTGAATCTTATTCTGCTGATACTGTTGAAATTATCTCTATGAGAATAATTCCATACAGAAGTTTGTCAAAGATAAAATCTAGTAGATAAACAGATTCTGAGAACTCCAAGACTGAAGGTGATCTTTAGAAGGAGGAGTCCAAATCTAATAGTAATAACAGTGGTGAAGATGCAGACTATAGTTCTGAATTCGATTTGGGTTCTGATTATGAAGAAATGCTAACAGCTGCTACTGAATTGTCCTGTCACTAACTGATCTTGAACAGATGGCAAGTAATTCTTCCAAAGCTAGGAAAGAAGAAGCAAATCCGAAGAAGAAAGTGAATTGGACTTTTCTGAAAGTAATGTGTTACAGCCTCTTGCAGTAAAACCCATTGCGACTTTCTGCAGATGCAAATATTTCCCAGAGCATGCCTGGGGTTTTGGGGGTTTTTTTTGTAAATATTTTTATTCTCCTTTTTCATATTTTCTCCCAAATTTACACCCACCAACAATAAACAATAATCAGTAACGAATGCAATGTCAGTCCCCATATCAATAACAACAATCCCATCCTCCCACCAAACCCCAAACATTAGCCCGCATGTTCACACAAACAAATGACAAAAAGGTATCAGGAATTGCCCATAGTCACCATTAACACATACAGTCCCCCTCCCCCCAACCCCCCCCCCCCCCCCCCCCACCCTCATGTTTGATGTAATCCAATTCTTGAAAGTGCACAATGAATAAGGCCCATGAATTGTAGAACCCCTCCATCCTTCCCCTCAGTTCAAATTTGACCTTCTCAAGAGTCAAGAATTCCAGCAGGTCCCCCGCCACATCAGGGCACAGGGTGGAGAGGTTGATCTCCATTCCAACAGGATCCGCCTTCGGGCAATCAATGAGGCGAAGGCTACAACATCTGCCCCCTCACCCGTTTCCAACCCTGGCTAGTCCAACACCCCGAATATGGCATCCCAAGGGCCCCGGTCCAGTTTCACGTGCACCACTTTAAAGATTACCCTAAAAACCTCCTTCCAGTAATCCTCCAGCTTTGGACAGGACCAAAACATATGAATGTGGTTCACGGGGCCCTAGATCTTCTACCCACATCTTCTACCCACTCAAAGAGCCAGCTCATCCTCGCCCTTGTGAGGCGTGCTCTATATACCATCTTCAGCTGTATCAGCCCCAACCTGAGCATGCCTGTTTTGAAGGAAAATATACTTAGTAGCACAGCATCAACTATTCAGGATGAGGACTGCAATAACTGTGAAGTGACACCAAGCAAACGGTTGATTAACCCACATCTTTTTAAAGGCCCATATTTAAAGAAGCATGAAACAATTCTGCAACCACATTTGTTCATGGAACCAACAATGTGTTATCCTTTGATTCTGAAAGTAAAGAGGAACAGTTGAAATCTGGAGAGCAAAAATTGTATCAGGCCGTATTACTAAATGGAGATAAGAGCTGTGATTACGAAGACTCTGATGAAGTGGTAAGAGCTGTAAAACAAAGAATGGTGCATATATAATCATCCAACTCCACGAAGGTTGAACCCTCAGCTTTACTTGTCGCTGAAAGTAACCATGTGAAGGAAAAGAGAGAATGTAAAGCTGGAGGGTTCAAAGAGAGTTTTTGGTTAAAAATGAACCAGATATCTCCCTCAGCATTGGCAATACTGCTTGCAGTTTGGCTGCAGAATATCCTAGGAATTTGGATAAACATTCATTGGGTAATCAGAAAAGACTGGCTGCATTACACACGAGAGAGAAATGCAGATGAAACTCATTATGTGGGTCCTCTCCAATTTGGAGAGTCAGAAACCTGACAAAGGGTGGCGTGTTGTCTTTGATTTTGAAAAAGGGAGTGAAAACAAGGCATTGTTTGAACATATCAGAGGGAGTTCTGAAACCAAAGATGCAAACCTATCAGCAGAAGAAGAACAGAGAGAGGATATAATGAAGTTACTGGAAAAATGTAGATGGAGGTGCACTCCATTAACTAGTCATGATGTAGACATAGGGAACTCTGAACCAATAAAGCCACATCCGTCTCGACTAAAACCACAGAGAGTGGCTCAGTTAGAGACTGAAATACAGTGCACGTTGGATATGTTGCGGAAACAAGCAAAAACGCAGTGGTCCATGGAACACCAAGTAGAGTTTGGGAGATTGAAGATCATGTTAGTGGGTGGACCGGTGCTGGCTGCCCGGACTATTCAGACCATTCAAACCCTGCTGATGTTTACGGTGTTTTGCGTAGTTTGCGCGCCCTGCCACCATGGAACCCACCATGGGGGGTCCCTTCCAGTAGGACTGGAAAATCCGTCTGCCGGGAAGAGCTATAAAATCATGCCCTAACTGTTTTATAACCAATTAAGTATTTTTAAAGGGTTGTCACTGTTGTAATGCAGGAAAGGCTGCAGCCAATGAGTGCTCAGCAAGCTCCCACAAACAGCAATGAGATACTGACCGTGTAATCTGTTTAGAGTGATGTTGCTTGAGGGCTAAATATTGCCCAAGACTTCGTAGAGAATGTCCTTGCTGTTCTTCAACATAGTGCTATGTGACCTTTTACGTTCACTTCGAAAGCAAATGATGCCTTTGTTTAAAATTACATTTGAAAGCTGGGATCACTGATATTGCTCAGTACTGCTCTGGAGGGTCACCCTAAATTTCTGTGCTCAAATTTCTTAAGTGGGATAGCTAAGCCAAGGCAGAAATGGTGTACAAATATACCAATGCATACTAATTGGAAAGGTCATGGTGCAGGCATAGCCAAATTCTCAGATGGATATAGGGCATGATTTAACCACCACGTTGCGCACACCACGGATCTGGGCGCGCTGGTTAAATACCCCGTTGGGGGGGATGGGGGCTTTGGGGGGGGGAAATCCTCTCAAAGGGGTTGGACTTGGACGAGTGGGTTGACGTGTCATTGGGGGGCTTTTTGTCTAAATGGCCTTCAAGTCAACTTTAAATGTTGTAGATATCTGTAACAGGGGCAACTGCAGCTACTGCCAGTCTGTCCTATCAACACTTCCAGGATTTAACCCTGTTATTGGTTATATGCTGAAGCTCATTTTAACTCCCTTTGACTGTGAGCAGTCTCAAGATTCACGGTTAAAGGCTATTGCTAATAAGGAATTGGCCTTGTTAGTTGTGACAGCATTCCACAGCTGCAGGTTGTGTTTGCTGCTTGCTCCTGTTGGTGGTTGTAGATTCCCGAAGGCTGCTGTAGCTGAGAGTTTGTTTGCTATCTGCTCCTGTTGGTGACTTGCAAATACCAAGAGGCTGCTATATCTTGCTTGATGTTTGCTGCTGCCTTTTCTGCTTGTCAGGTACCTCTTCCCCTTGGGCTTACTTACTGCTTTGATGAAGGGAAGAAAGAAAGAACGTGATTGCCTTTCAGTCTCTTTTACCTGGTGTGCAACAAGGGGAGGATTTTGGTGAGCCTACTATTGGGCTAAGGATACAGGTGGGCTTGTTCGAGCAGTTTTTAAAGGGCTCTTTTTAGGCATTGACTGTGTACTCTGTTCTGGACTTGTGGGTCACCTGTTAATGCCCCTGTGGCCCGGTCCTTGGTCAGGGTGGTGATGGAAGATCGGATGCTGATATTGCAGGAGGAGATGCGGCGGCCGGGCTCGACTGCGCAGCCCGGAGGTTGCATCGGAACAATTTCATGGACTACCGGTGACTTGTTTTGTTTAATAGCTATTCCCATTATAGGAGTTGCTGGTGTTCCTTGGTTTCCCTTTGTGTGTTTAGTCTATGTTTGTCGGGGGCGGGGGGAGGGGGGGGCATTGCATGGTGGATACCATGTAACTGTGGATTATCTTTTTGCCAGATGCAGCAGCCCCCTGCTTCTGTAGCTTGAGAGTTGCTGGAAGATACTGCCAGTGCTGGAGAGGGGGACATGGTTTTCACTGTCTCCCTCTCTCTCGCCCTCCTTTGGTATGCTCCAGGTCGGTGAGACCTTCTGGTGGTTGGCTTACAAGTGGCTTTCCACTGATGAAGGTCCACTGTAGGGGTTGCGGGGGTTGTGGGGGGTTAAGTTGTTTGCGCACCTTTGCAGTGTTTTGTTCTTTTTCCTGGTGGCTGTGTGCTTGTCTGCTGCGACCCCTCTCCCTTCTACGGCCTGGACCCCAACAAATTATCAGTACTGAGAATGGGTGGGGTGTTCTTTCTCCTTCTTCCATTGTGCCCCGTGTCAGCGTGACCTTGTCCGGTGGTTGGCGCTGCTTGCTCTCACATACGTGCACTCTAACTGGTACAGTCATTCAAGCCTATACTCTTTATGCACACACACTCTTGCCAAAATGCACGCACTGATGTTCACACACATTACTTTCCTGTACACACATTGGCACCTTTTCACATACTGGCTCTTTTCACCGATGTAGGTCTATTGTTTGGGCCTTGGGGGTGGGGGAGGGGGAGCTGGTGGTATTGTATTGTTTTTGTTTTTCATTTTGATTTTGTCTTTGGGTGCTGCTGGTGTCCTCCTTATATTCCTACCTGTTTTGTGTTTTATTTTGATGTACGCTATCGCTGAGGGGTTGGAGTGTTCTCTCTCCTACTTCCCTGGGCCTGTGTCGGTGTCCTTTGCTGGTGGTTCAAGTCGCTTTCTTAGCACCCTCCCACCGATGTGGTTGTGATGCTGGGGCCAGGAGGGGCGGGGAGGGGGAGGGCGGGGGGCATGCACTGCATCAGCAGCTGGTAGCGTTGTTCATTTGTTCTGTTTTGATTTTCGTCGTTGGTGTACGCCTGGTGCCTTCGTTGTCTTCCTGCCTTTTTTGTGTTTTCCTTCGGTGGTTGCTCTGCATATGGATTTGTTTATAATGTTCAAAAGAGTCTCAAATAGTGCTGCAGGTTGTGTTTGCTGCTTGCTCCTGCGTGTAGCTGCAAGTGCCTGGAGGCTGCTGCTGTTTCTTCCTTCTTTTTCTGTAGCCTGGAGTAAGGAACGGGAGGATGGCAGATGGCCTGCTGCCTGGACTGGAGAAGGGGAAGGGGAGCTCTTTCCCTCTTCTGGCATGCTGTGGGTCGGTGTGATTTTCCACTGCTGGGCAGTCTGCTGCTGGGAGCTGCAGGAGGGAGAGAGAGGTGGATTGATCCAAATGAGCAGCTTAATGAAGGTGTTGAAGAAATGCTTTTGCAGATTGCTGGTGATTTTATTGTGAGTGCTGCATGTCAACTAGCACATCACCGTGAGTTAAACACACTAGATGTCAAGGCTGTTTTGCTGCACCTTGAACGCCAGTGAAACATGTGGATACCAAACTTCTATTCCGATTAAATTAGGCCATATAAGAAAGCTTGCATGACAGGTTCATGGACAGAGATTGATACGTAAAACGACCACTCAGCAAGGATCCTCCATTTTATTGAGGACCTGCAAGGGGTGATACAGGAGTGTGTTTGGTTTTCTTTGTACTAATGAACCATTGCAGCTTTGTGTTTGCACCGATTTTCTGTAGCGTTAAGGTACTTATGTGTGTATGGCATGGTGCCTTTCCCTTGTTGATTAATGGTCAGTGTGATTTATGGATTGTTACATAATTGGTTTTCATCTCTTTGTATAACAGTTTAATAAACAAAATATTCTCAAGTGGCTTCTTGTGGGTACACGTGCCATGTCTCAGATGATTATTGCATCACATTTCAATCAAACTTTGAAGCCTGAACATTTTGCCTGAACTCTAGAAGTGTCAGCACTGTAGAGGCAGCAGCCAACAATCAAATACTTAAGAGATGGACTTCAGCACTGGGGATATCCTCGCGACCATAGGGTAAGTGTGTGGATCGGGATGGAGAGCACCTGAGCCGGGTCTCCCTAATGTTCCCGGCAGGGGCCTCGGGTCTAGGGGCTCCTGATGTGACCGGGGGTCTCCAGCACAACCTGCTCGCTGGATGGCACTCTGAGAGAAGGTGGTGGAGGCTTGGGGGATTTGAGGGTTCCAAGGTGGAGGCCCTGACTGATTGTAGGTCAATATCCTTCTCCAATTCCTTACAAATACCAAAATGGGTGGTAGTGTCGGTCCTGCAGAGGACGCAACCCAGGTGGCCAGACGCCAGAGAAGGCAGCACCATCGATACAGGCTGGAGGAGGTACCCCATGTGCAGGGGCCGCTGCACACCATGAAGAACCGGCCACACCATCACGCCAAGGAGGAATCCAAAGGGGGATGCCAGCGATGGCCCAGGGTATACAGGCGCCGTTGGTCTTTAGGAGATGACAGACAGCAGAAGGCCATGTGGCACCTGTACTGTGTCTTCACAGACTTGGCATCCCATGTAGGTGGAGGATATCCGCAGTGAAAGTCACCGCAGCCTAAACTTTTATGGAACACAAGTGCAACTGTGAGGTCACGGATACCCTGTATGCCCAGACATGTGACTACATTAACTTTGAGCTCAACCAAGCCCACCAAGATTCCCGGGTAGCAGGATTCTCCGCCATCACCAGGATGCCCCAGGCCTAGAAGGTAAATAATGGCACGCATTTTGCCTTGTGCACACCAGGACACCAGGGAGCGCCCTTCATTAACAGGAAGGGGTTTCACTCCCTGAATGTTCGACTTGTGTGCGACCACCACATCCGGATCATGCACGTTTGTGCACGCATCCCAGGGGGCGTGAATTTTTTTTTTATAAATGTTTTATTGAAATTTTTTTCCCAAACAACAATTTTTCCCCTCTTACAAAGCAAACGCAACAATAACAATACAGAAATTTTAAACAATACACAAGTAACAAAACCCCTTTATCTTTGACCTAAACTACCCCCCCCCCCCCCCCCGGGTTGCTGCTGCTGGTCATCTGTCTTCCCTCTAACGTTCCCCTAGGTAGTCGAGAAATGGCTGCCACCGCCTGGTGAACCCTTGAGCCGATCCTCTCAGGGCAAACTTTATCTGCTCCAGTTTAATGAACCCCGCCATATCATTTACCCAGGCCTCCAGTCCGGGGGGTTTCGCCTCCTTCCACATGAGTAGGATCCTGCGCCGGGCTACTAGGGATGCAAAGGCCACAACGTCGGCCTCTTTCGCCTCCTGCACTCCCGGCTCTTCCGCAACTCCAAATAGAGCTAACCCCCAGCCTGGTTTGACCCGGGCCTTCACCACCTTAGAAATCACTCCCGTCACTCCCTTCCAATACCCTTCCAGTGCCGGGCATGCCCAAAACATATGTGCGTGGTTTGCCGGGCTCCCACCACACCTCCCACATTTGTCCTCCACTCCAAAGAACCTGCTCAATCTTGCTCCCGTTATGTGTGCTCTATGTAGCACCTTAAATTGAATCAGGCTAAGCCTGGCGCATGAGGAAGAGGAATTTACCCTGCTTAGGGCATCAGCCCACATACCCTCCTCTATCTCCTCCCCTAGTTCTTCTTCCCACTTTCCTTTTAGTTCGCCCACCGACTCCTCCCCCTCTTCCCTCATCTCTCGGTAAATCTCTGACACCTTGCCCTCTCCGACCCACACCCCTGAAAGCACCCTGTCCTGTATCCCCTGTGTCGGGAGCAACGGAAATTCCCTCGCCTGTTGTCTAGTAAATGCCCTCACCTGCATATATCTCAAGAAATTTCCCCGGGGCAACTTATACTTTTCCTCCAATGCTCCCAAGCTCGCAAAAGTCCCATCTATAAATAAATCTCCCACCCTCCTAATTCCCAACTGGAACCAGCTCTGAAATCCTCCATCCATTCTTCCTGGGGCGAACCTATGGTTGTTCCTGATTGGGGACCCCACCAGGGCTCCCCGCACCCCTCTCTGTCGCCTCCACTGTCCCCAGATATTCAATGTTGCCGCCACCACCGGGTTTGTGGTAAACTTTTTAGGTGAGATCGGTAGCGGCGCCGTCACCAGCGCCTCTAAACTCGTCCCTTTACAGGACTTTCTCTCCAGTCTTTCCCACGCCGCTCCCTCACCCTCCATCATCCATTTACGTATCATTGCCACATTGGCGGCCCAATAGTAATCGCCCAAGTTCGGTAGTGCCAACCCTCCTCTGTCCCTACTACGCTGAAGGAACCCCCTCCTTACTCTCGGAACTTTCCCTGCCCACACGAAGCTCGTGATGCTCCTGTCTATTTTATTAAAAAAGGTCTTAGTGATTAGTATAGGGAGACATTGAAATACAAATAAGAACCTCGGGAGGACCATCATCTTAATTGCTTGCACCCTGCCCGCCAGCGATAGAGGCTGCATGTCCCACCTCTTGAAGTCCTCCTCCATTTGTTCTACCAACCGTGTCAGATTAAGTCTGTGCAAGGTTCCCCAACTCCTAGCGATCTGAATCCCCAGGTATCGGAAGTTTCTTTCCACTTTCCTTAGAGGCAAGCCTTCTATCTCTCTACTCTGGTCCCCTGGATGTATCACAAATAATTCACTCTTCCCCATGTTTAGCCTATACCCCGAGAAATCCCCAAACCCCCTCAAAATTCGCATAACCTCTATCATTCCCCCCGCTGGGTCCGACACGTATAACAATAGGTCATCCGCATATAACGAGACTCGGTGTTCTTCTCCCCCTCTAATCACCCCTCTCCATTTCCTGGAGTCTCTCAACGCCATGGCCAGAGGTTCAATTGCCAACGTGAACAACAATGGAGACAGCGGGCATCCCTGTCTTGTTCCCCTATATAGTTGGAAATACTCCGATCTATGTCGACCTGTAACTACGCTTGCCGTTGGAGCCCCATAAAGAAGTCTAACCCAGCTAATAAACCCGTTCCCAAACCCAAACCTCTTTAACACTTCCCATAAATACTCCCACTCCACCCTATCAAATGCCTTCTCTGCGTCCATTGCCGCCACTATCTCTGCCTCCCCCTCCACTGGGGGCATCATTATCACCCCGAATAGTCGTCGCACGTTAACATTCAGTTGTCTCCCTTTTACGAACCCTGTCTGATCTTCGTGCACCACCCCCGGGACACAGTCCTCTATCCTCGATGCCAGTACCTTTGCCAACAATTTGGCGTCCACGTTCAACAATGAAATGGGTCTATAGGACCCGCACTGCAACGGATCTTTATCCCTCTTCAAAATTAACGATATTGTCGCCTCCGACATCGTCGGGGGTAGAGTCCCCCCTTTCCTGGCCTCATTGAACGTCCTCACCATCAACGGGGCCAACAAGTCCACATATTTTCTGTAATACTCCACCGGGAACCCGTCTGGTCCTGGGGCCTTCCCTGCTTGCATGCTTCCCAGTCCCTTAATAACCTCGTCCACCCCAATCGGTGCCCCCAGGCCTACCACCCCCCGCTCCTCCACTTTCGGGAACCTCAATTGGTCCAGGAACTGCCGCATCCCCTCCTCTCCCTCTGGGGGTTGAGACCTATACAGTTCCTCATAGAAGGTCTTGAACACCTCATTTATCTTTCCTGCCCTTCGCACCGTGTCTCCCCTTTCGTCTCTAATTCCTCCTATCTCCCTCGCTGCTGCCCTCTTTCGCAATTGATGAGCCAACAGGCGACTCGCCTTTTCCCCATATTCATACCTCCTCCCCTGTGCCTTCCTCCACAGTACCTCCGCCTTTCTGGTGGTCAGAAGGTCAAATTCCGTCTGGAGTCGTCTCCTCTCCCTGTACAATTCCTCCTCCGGGGTCTCTGCAAATTCCCTATCCACCCTTAAAATCTCCCCCAGTAATCTTTCCCTTTCCTTGGCCTCTGTTTTCCTTTTGTGGGCCCCAATGGAGATCAGCTCTCCTCTGACCACCGCTTTTAGTGCTTCCCATACCACTCCCACAGGGACCTCGCCGTCGTCATTGACCTCCAGATATCTCTCAATACACCCCCGCACTCTTGCACACACTCCCTCATCCGCCATCAGTCCCACATCTAATCGCCAGAGTGTTCTCTGCTCCCTTTCCTCTCCTAATTCCAGGTCCACCCAATGTGGGGCATGATCCGAAACCGCTATGGCTGAGTACTCAGCTTCTTCCACCCTAGAGATCAACGACCTTCCCAAAACAAAAAAATCTATCCGGGAGTACACTTTATGGACATGGGAGAAGAAGGAAAACTCCCTAGCCCTAGGTCTAAGAAATCGCCATGGATCCACTCCCCCCATTTGGTCCATAAACCCCTTAAGTACCTTGGCCGCTGCCGGCCTTCTTCCGGTCCTTGAGCTGGATCTATCTAGCCCCGGGTCCAGCACCGTATTAAAGTCCCCTCCGAAAATCAAGTTTCCTACCTCCAGGTCCGGTATACGCCCCAGCATCCGTCTCATAAATCCCGCATCGTCCCAGTTTGGGGCATACACGTTAACCAACACGACCTCATTCCCTCCAGCCTGCCACTCACCATTACATATCTACCTCCGCTATCTGCTACGATGTTCTTTGCTTCAAATGCGACCTGTTTCCCCACCAAAATGGCCACCCCTCTATTCTTTGCGTCCAGTCCTGAGTGGAACACCTGTCCCACCCATCCTTTCCTTAGCCTAACTTGGTCCGCCACCTTTAGGTGCGTCTCTTGGAGCATAACCACGTCTGCCCATAGTCCTTTCAAATGCGCGAGCACTCTGGCCCTTTTTATCGGTCCGTTCAGGCCTCTCACGTTCCACGTGATCAGCCTCACTAGGGGGCTACCTGCCCCCCTCCCGTGTCGACTAGCCATTACCTTCTCTAGGCCAGTCCCATATCCCGCCTCCGCGCTCCCGCTCGCTCCCCCAGCGTCGCACACCATCCCCGCCCACCCACTCTTTAGCCATTTCCTTTTGGATTTCCGCAGCAGCAACCCAGTTATCCCCCACCCGCCCCCCCCTCCCTCCCCCCCCTCCCCGCTAGATCTCTTTCTAGCATGATTGCTCCCCCCATATTACTTCCGTAAGTCAGCTGACTTCAACTGACCCCGGCTACTCCTGCTCACTCCTCGACCCCCCCCATGTGGGGAACTCCCATCCGCCTTGCGCCTGTCTTCCCGCCTTATTCTTTCTGGTGCGGGAACATCCCTTTACCTGACCCGCCTCTTATGGCGCAGCTCCCTTTCCCCTCCCCCTCCCCTTCCCCATTCTCCAACTATGTCCCGTCTTTCCCCCCTCACCGGCGCCCACATTTCCCCAATGTCTCCCCCCTTCCCTGTTTACTTCTCAATTAACTTCCACCGTAACATTAACAATAACATTTCCTGCAGCATCAGTCCCTCAGTTCCGATCCAATTTCTCTTCTTTGATGAAGGTCCATGCTTCCTCCGCCGTCTCGAAATAATGGTGTCTCTCCTGATACGTGACCCATAGTCTTGCCGGCTGCAGCATCCCGAACTTCACCTTCCTTTTATGCAACACCTCTTTGGCTCGGTTGAAGCTCGCCCTCCTTCTCGCCACCTCCGCACTCCAATCCTGGTATACCCGTACCACTGCATTCTCCCATCTGCTACTCCGCACCTTTTTAGCCCATCTCAGGACCTCTTCTCTATCCTTAAGGCGGTAAAATCGCACGATTATCGCCCTGGGTGGTTCTCCCGCTTTTGGTCTTCTCGCCGGAATCCGATTTGCCCACTCCACCTCCAAGGGGCCCGTAGGGGCCTCAGCACCCATCAGTGAGCTCAGCATCGTACTTGCGTACGCTCCACAGTCCACTCCTTCCACACCCTCAGGGAGACCCAGTATCCGAAGGTTCTTCCTTCGCGCTCCATTTTCTAGGGCTTCGATCCTTTCAGTACACTTTTTATGAAGTGCCTCGTGCGTCTGTGTCTTAACCGCCAGGCCCAGGATCTCGTCCTCAATATCTGTCACCTTCTGCTCCACCACGCGGAGCTCTGTCTCCTGGGTCTTTAATGTCTCCTTGAGCCCCTCAATTGCCTGTAGCAACGGGGTCAGCACCTCCCTCTTCAGCAGCTCCACGCACCGTCTCACAATTTCATGCTCAGGCCCCCATGTCGCCTGCGCTTTCTCCGCCGCCATCTTGTACTTCTCTCTTTCTGACCCTTTGGTCGACGATTCCTCGCGCTGCAGCCGCCGCCGCTGGTTTTTTCCTCCTTCGTTTGGGGGGGACTCCCTTCTCACACGCCCCACACCGGGTTGCGTCGTCGAAAAATTCCCCGTTGGGGCTCTTAAAAGAGCCCGAAGGTCCGTCGGAGCTGGAGCCGCCGAAGCATGCGGCTAGCTAGGCATCACCGCAACCGGAAGTCCCTTCAGTGGCCTTGATGAGGTCTTTTCACAGTTGTTCCCTCTGCTGCTAGAATTCACTTTTGATACAGGCCCTCAGGTCAGCTTGCAGCTTTAAGCTTGCCCTTCCCCCGCCTGCATGCTGGAAGAGGCCCTGTTTATCCTGCAGTTGCAGCCAAATCTTTTACTGTTTCTGCGTGTGTCTGGCAACCAAGAGACATACCCTTCCTGGGGGACACTGTCGGGGGAATATTGCAGCCTTCTTTCCACACCGGGAAATGTCAAACAAATGCCGTGGGGGCCCTGTAAAAGAGCCCAAAAGTCCGTTCCAAGCAGGAGCTGCCGAATATGCGACCTAGCTCTGCATAGCCGCACCCGGAAGTTGCCCCCAGGGGGCGTGAATGACAGCTACATCCCGGGACACTCTGAAATTCCCGGCATCTTCGATGACCACCCCAGGATGATGGGTTGGCTCTTGGGGGATAAGGAGTGCCCACTGAGATCCTGACTCATGACGCTAGCGCAAAGGCGGGAGACTCAGGCGGAGATCTGATATAACGAGGTCCATGTTGCCACCCGTGCTGTCATTGAGCGGTGCTCAAAATGCACTTCCAATGTCTGGACCACTCTGGTGGTGCACTGCAGTACACACCCAGAGAGCCTCCCACTTTGTGGTGGTCTGCTGTGCCCCTCATACCCCAGCACAGCAGCGTGGCGTCATGCTGGAGGAGGAGGAAGGACATGCGGTTTTGTCTGAATAAGAGCCAGACCAGGAGGGGCTGCAGGATGAGGCCGGGGAGGAGCTGAAGGGTGGAGGACAGGCAGCGGCAAGGGCACAGCATGCACGGAATACCAGGGAGGCCATTATCCTTGACCTCTTCTCATAGGTCGAGGCTGTGTCCGCCAGCTCATCCCCTCCCGCCCATTCATCTGTTTCCCCACCACTCCCATCCCCCCTTTCCCCCCTCTCCACCGACTACGCTATTCCACCCTCCCAGAGTCTAATGATGCTGTGGCTGTCACTTCTGTGCTGCAGTCCCTGGTGCATGTGCAGATGTATGTACAGATGTACAGATCACTACATCCCCACCCTTTTGACTTGATATGTTTTCTAGACTGGCCTCAAGAAAACTGTACATAACAAGTGGTGAGAATAAGCAAAGCTGCACACTGCAAAAATGATAAAGTAATACAGAAACAATTAACAGTGTTATGAGTCCATCGTGAGAAATGTTCATATTTGTCTTGTGGGTCGTTACAAATCTAGCCGGTCGGGCGCCTTACGGCTTCTGCTGGAGCGTCTTAACGGTGGTGGTGGGGATGACGGTTTGATGTCATCAAGAGTACTGTCTGGCATTGTGTGGCGAGGAATGTCCTGTGGACTAATGGACTTGGTCAAGTCCAGTGTGGGAAACACCGGTGTTGTAGGCCGAAGCATTAACAGATCCCGGCGGTTACGGCGAAAGAGTACTCCCGCCGACGACTTGACAATGTAGGACCGTGGTGCCTCCTGCCTGATCTCCACTGATCTTGATGGGCCTGGTTGCATCAAAGAAAGCAAGGGCCGGTGCCTTCGTTAGTTGCTGTTTGAGATCCACCCATTCATTTTGGTGACGTTGTGTCCACTCAAACGCAGTGGTCTTTCGTAGGAGATTGCGTAATGCTGCCGTCCGTGCTGACAGGTTTGGGATGAACCTTCTGAGGAAGTTGATGAAGCCCAGAAATCGTAGCACCGTCTTCTTGTCGTGTGGTGTCTCTTCATGGTCCATATCGCAGCGATTTTCGCCTCATCAGGGCTGACACCATGAGATGATATGGTGTCACCCAAAAAGGTTACAGACTCCTTCGCAAATGTGCATTTTGCCTGGTTCAGTTTCAAACCTTATTTATGAATCCTCTGAAACACCTTCTTCAGACGACAGAAGTGTTTTTCTTCAGTGGTGGACCATACGATGATGTCATCCACATAGACTCTGACACCCTCGATGCCCTCGGTCATTTGCTCCATTATCCTGTGGAAAATCTCTGACGCAGAGATAATGCCAAAGGACATGCGATTGAAGTAGAAACGTCCAAATGGCATGTTGAACGTACACAGTAATTTCCTTGAGTCATCGAGCTGTATCTGCCAAAATCCCTGCGAGGCGTCGAGTTTGGTGAAGATACGCGCATTCGCCATCTCAGATGTGATCTCTTCACTCTTGGGGATGGGGTAATGTTCCCGGCGAATGTTCTGGTTCAGGTCCTTGGGTCTATGCATATGCGAAGATCTCCAGAAGGTTTCTTACACAGATAATGGAGCTAACCCAGTCAGTCGGCTGTGTGACTCGCGATATTACGCCTTGTGACTGCAGTCTGTTGAGTTGCGCTTTCAACTTCTCCCGCAGTGGAGTTGGAACCCTCCTGGGCGGCTGAATGACAGGTTTGGCGTCTGTCTTCAGCATGATTTTGTATTGGCAGGGTAGGGTGCCATGCCTTTAAATACGTCGGGGTATTCTTGTAGCATGCTGTGGATTTTAGCTTCCAGGCTTGGTGGATCCTGGGTGTGCATGTAAATGCGTTGCACCAGCCGCAAGTCTTTGCAGGCCTGAGTGCCTAACAGTGATGATTTATTGTCGTCTACAATCTTGAATCGTAGCTGCTTGTGTATCGTCTTGTTGTCCACCCGGAGATGGCACGATCCCTTTGAGGCGATCTGATTGCCGTTGTAGTCCTTCAGCCGACATGCAGCGGGTATTATTTCATGGTCTCCTGGAATCGAATGGAGATCCTTACTAGTGAGGAGGTTAGCTGAGGCCCCAGTGTCAAGCTTGAAGACTAATGGAAAGTCATTGACTTGCACAGTTGCAGTCCACTTGCTACGAGGCCTTCCTTGGTCGAATGTCTGGTTTAAGTTCTCTTCTCTTGCTGGTGTCTAGCTGGTTTGCTGAAACCACTCCTGGTACTATATGTTATTCTCTAATTCTGAATAATGACTGTAGACTTACAGTTAACACAAACACTTTATTCAAAGGGTTCGTTCTGCTTCCAGAGCGCAACTAGATGTAAAACAGTCAAGGGGTATCACCAATGAAACAAAGGTAAACTGCCTATGCTAAGCTATCCCCGTGTGCTGCTGCTCACTAGCTCTGTGTTTCTGAAAGAGGCAGATCCTGCCTTGGGCTCAACCCTTTATACCCGTCTCTGATGCTCCCTCTAGTGATGCTGTGGCTGTCACATCTGTGCTGCAGTCCCTGGTGTATGTGCAGATGTATGTACAGATGTACAGATCACTACATCAGCTTCCTTCTTTCCAGTGAAAACAATCCTAGTTTATTCAACTTCTCCTTATAGCCAACACCCTCGACACCAGACAGCATCCTGGTGAACCTTCTTAGCACTCTCTCCAAAGCTTCCACGTCCTTCTGATAATGTGGTGACCACAACTGCTTACAATACTCCAAATGCAGCCTAACCAAGGTTTTATACAGCTGCAGCATAATTTCCCAACTCCTATACTCTATGCCCTGGCTGATGAAGGCAAGCATGTCATATGCCTTGGTTTTTTAAAAAATTGTTTTTCTTAAAGCTTTTTTCAAACAGAATTTTTACATAATCAATAACAGAAAAATAAAAGGAAAATATTTGACAAACCTAGGTGGCTGTTATCATTATACAAAAAGAGACTATACATTAAATGAACAGTTCCCCACTTAAGCCCCCCCCCCCACCCCGGATTGCTGCTGCTGACATTTTACCGCTCTCCTAGAAAGTCAAGAAACGGTTGCCACCGCCAGGAGAACCCCAGCAAGGACCCTCTCAAGGCAAACTTTATTCGCTCCAGGCTGAGGAACCCAGCCATGTCACTAACCCAGGTCTCCACACTCAGGGGTTTCGAGTCTCTCCACATTAACAAGATCCGTCTCCGGGTTACCGGGGAGGCAAAGTCCAAAACCTCGGCCTCTTTCGCTTCCTGCCCTCCCGGATCCTCTGACACCCCAAAAATCGCTATTGTTGGACTCTGCTTCACCCGCATGTCCAAAATCCTGGGCGTAACCCTCGCAAAGTCCTGCCAGAATTCTTTGAGCACCGGGCATGCCCAGAGCATATGAACATGGTTCGTCGGACTCCCTGAACACCTCACGCACCTGTCCTCCACCCCAAAGAACTTGCTCATCTCGCCGTCGTCAAGTGAGCTCGGTGTACCACCTTAAACTGAATTAAGCTGAGCCTGGCACATGATGCGGAAGAATTCACCCTGCCCAGGACATCAGCCCACAGATCCTCACCTAGCTCCTCACCTAGCTCCTCCTTCCACTTGCCCTTCAGTTCCTCCACTGAGGCTTCCTCCGCCTCCTGCAGCTCTTGGTAGATGTCCGACACCTACCCTCTCCTACCCAGATGCCAGACACCACCCTGTCCTGTATCCTACGAGGGGGTAGCAACGGAAATGTCCCCACCTGTTTTTGAGAAAGTTGCAGACTTGGAGGTATCTGTAGGCGTTTCCAGGGGGCAGGCTGAACTGCTCCTCCAGCGCCTTCAAGCTAGCGAAAGTCTCATCTATGAACAGGTCTCCCATCCTTCTAATGCTTGCCCTGTGCCAGCTTTGAAACCCCCCGTCTATCTTGCCCGGAAAAAATCTATGATTGTTCCGTATCGGGGTCCAAACTGAGGCCCCTCCTCCTTCCTGTGCCTTCTCCACTGTCCCCAGACCCTCAGTGCCGCCGTCACCACCGGGCTTGTGGTGTATTTTGCCAGCGAGAACGGCAGCGGTGCCGTTACTAGTGCCCTAGGCTGGTGCCTTTGCATGACGCCGCCTCTAGCCACCCCCATGCCGCCCCCTCCTCCATTACCCATTTCCTAAGCATGGTTACATTAGCCGCCCAGTAGTAGCTACAGAAGTTCAGAAGCGCCAACCCCCCACCCTCGACTGCGCTCCAAAAACAGTCTTTTAACTCGCGGGGGCCCACACAAATCCCGTGATAATCCTGTTCACCCGCTTGAAGAAGGATTTGGGGATGAAGATGGGAAGACACTGGAAAACGAACAGGAATCTGGGGAAGACCGTCATTTTCACGGTCTAAACCCTTCCCGCCAGGGAAAGCGGGAGCATGTCCCACCTTTTAAAGTCATCTGCTCCATCTGCTCTACAAGCCGAGATAGATTGAGCCTGTGTAGGGCATCCCAGTTCCTGGCCACCTGTATACCCAGGTAACAAAAGCTCCTCTCCACCATCTTGAGCGGGAGATCTCCCAGTCTCTCCTCCTGACCCCTAGCGTGGATTACAAACAGCTCACTTTTCCCCACGTTCAACCTGTACCCCGAGAAGCTCGCAAAGTCTCTTAGGATCCGCATGACCTCCCCCATCCCCTCTAGCTCGTCCGAAATATACAATAGCAGGTCGTCTGCGTAAAGCGAAACCCGGTGGTCCTCACCCCCCCCCCCCCCCCCCCCCGGGACGAGCCCCCCCTCCCTCCAGTTCCTTGAAGTCCTCAGCACTGTGGCCAACGGCTCAATTCCAGGGCAAATAGTAACGGGGATAGAGGGCACCCCTGCCTCGTCCCTCAGTGCAATCTAAAATACTCCGACCTCAGCCGGTTCGTGGACACACTCGCTACGGGGGCCTGATACAGTAGCTTGACCCACCCTATGAATCCCTCACCGAATCCAAACCTACCTTACGCTTCCCACAGGTACTCCCATTCCACCCAGTCAAAGGTTTTCTCTGCATCCATTGCAGCCACTACTTCTGCCTCCCCTCCTTCTGAGGGCATGATGATAATGTTTAGGAGCCTCCTCACATTTGTGTTCAATTGCCTGCCCTTGACGAAACCCGTCTGATCCTCATGAATCACTCCCGGTACACAGTCCTCTATTCTAGTAGCCAAAATTTTAGCCAGCAGTTTGGCATCCACGTCCAGGAGCGATATCGGCCTGTAGGACCCACATTGAAGGGGATCCTTCTTCCTCTTCAGGATGAGCGGGACAGAAGTCTGTGACATCGTCGGGGGGCGGGTTCCTCTCTCCTTAGCCTCGTTAAAGGTTCTTAGCAGGAATGGGCTCAGCAGCTCCTTCACCCTTGGCCGCCTGAATCTCCATGGGTCCACACCCCCCATCTGATCCATGAACTCCCTCAGGGCATTGGCCGCCGCCGGTCTCTTTCCCGACCTGGACTTAGACCGGTCCAATGCCGGATCCAGGACTGTGTTGAAGTCCCCCCCCATGATCAAATTACTTGACTCCAAGTCTAGGATTTTACCCAGCATGCGCCTCATGAATTCCACGTCGTCCCAGTTTGGGTCATAGACGTTCACTAACACCACCCGGGTCCCCTGCAGCTTGCCACTCACCATTATGTACCTGCCCCCCTTGTCCGCCACAATACTCCCTGCCTCGAATGCCAACGTTTGCTAAGCAGAATTGTTACCCCTCTGGTCATCAAGTCTAGCCCCGAATGGAACACCTGGCCCACCCATCCCCTCCTCAACCTCGTTTGGTCAGCGTCTCCTGTAGCATGGCCACATCCGTCTTTAATCCCTTTAAATGCGAGAACACGCGGGCCCTCTTGACCGGCTCGTTCAGACCCCTCACATTCCATGTGATCAGCCTGGATGGGGGGTTGACACCTCCCCCCCCCCCCCCCCCTGCCGACTAGCCATCTCCCTTTATCAACCAGCCATGTGCCCGCGCCCCCCGCTCGCTCCAGCCCTCCCGCCGGAGGCCCCCCAACCTGACTCTCCATCTGTACCCAAAAGTTGGCTCCCCTTCAGTCAGCAAAGCAGCACCCCATACCCCCCCCCCCCCTCCGCAACTCCCCAATCCCAATCCCCCATGCCAAGCACCCGCTTAGCACTGATTTCCCCTCCATTACGCTTCTGTAAGTCTGCTGACCCCGGCCGCTCCCGCCTCTATCCCCAATCTTACTGTTGTTTCCTCCTTCGGGCCCTCAACCTCCCCTCCCCCACAGGGTAAGAGAGCGAGAGCCATTCGAATTCTTCCCGCGAAACAAGAAACACATCCCGGGCGTTACCCCGACCCCTGAAAAAAAAAGAAAAGCGAACAACTTCAATTCTACGACCAATCTTACATTAGGCCAACACCCGGTTACACATCCCCACCAGGGCATTTCACCACATGCAGCTGTCCTTTAGTTCGAGTCCAGCTTTTCATACTTAATAAATGTCCAAGAGGGCAGTACGGTGGCGCAGTGGGTTAGCCCTGCTGCCTCATGGCGCCGAGGTCCCAGGTTCGATCCCGGCTCTGGGTCACTGTCCGTGTGGAGTTTGCACATTCTCCCCGTGTTTGCGTGGGTTTCGGCCCCACAACCCAAAGATGTGCAGGATAGGTGGATTGGCCATGCTAAATTGCCCCTTAATTGGAAAAAAATGAATTGGGTACTCTAAATTTTATTTTTTTTTAAACATAAATGTCCACGCCTCGTCCGGCGTATCGAATTAGTGGTGCCTGTCCTGATACGTTACCCAAAGCCTCGCCGGATGCAGCAGCTCGAACTTCACCCCTTTGTTGTGGAGGACCGCCTTAGCCCGGTTGAATCCCGCACGCCTCTTAGCCAATTCAGCGCCCAGGTCCTGCTATATACGAATCTCGCAGTTCTCCCACTTACTGCTCCGCTCCTTCTTTGCCCAACGCAAGACAAACTCCCTGTCTGTGAAGCGGTGGAAACTTATCACCATCGCCCTCGGTGATTCGTTCACCCTAGGCTTCCTGAGGACTCTGTGCGCCCCGTCCAGTTCCAAGGGCCGCGGGAAGGCCCCCGCGCCCATCAGCGTCCCCAGCATTGTAGTCACAAATGCGCTCGCGTCCGCCCCCTCCCCACCTTTAGGGAGGCCCAGAATTCGCAGGTTTTGTCTCCTCGACCTACATTCGAGGTCATCCAGTCTCTCCTGCATTCTCTTGTGCAGGGCCTCATGCGCCTCACCCTGACCGCCAGGCCCAGGATCTCATCCTCGTTGTCAGATACCTTTCTCTCCACCTCTTTGATCGCCTTCTCCTGCACCTTCTGAGTCTCCACCATCCTTTCCATAGAGGCCTTCATAGGCCTGCATCTCCGTCTTCAGCTCTGCGAAGCAGCTTCTTAGGAACTCCTGCTGCTCTCTCGACTACTGGGTCCACATTGCTTGGTCCGTGCCGGCCGCCATTTTGTCTTCACCGACCCGTTCCGCTCGCTTCCCCGCAATCGCTCTCTTGACGGCCCCACTCCTGGTCCCCTCCATGCAGCAGTGAGGGGAATCTCTCCAGCCTCTCTTGCTACGCCGGGAATCACCGACGAAGTGCCGCTACAGCTCCGTTAAAGGGCCCAAATGTCCGATCTCGGCGGGAGCTGCCGTGTGCGTGACCTATTCGGACATGGCCGCTACCGGAAGTGTCATATGCCTTCTTAATCATTTTCACCACCTGTGTTGTCACTTTTAGGGAACAGTGGAACTGCACGCCCAGATCCTTCTGTATGTTTATGTTCCTGAAAGTTCTGCCATTTACAGTATAATACATACCTAGATTTGATCCTCCAAAAACCTGACAGACTGGAGCTCGGTCCACAGGCCGCGGAGGCGAAGGAAATGTTTTCACACTGGCTGCGGTGTTTCAAGGCCTACCTTGCCGCGTCATCGACGTCATCCGTCACGGACGAACAAAAACTGAGTCTCCTCCACGCACGGGTGAGTCATCGCATTTCTGTGCAACTCGAAGAGGCCACCTCATATACCGCCGCTCTCGCAATCCTCGAGCGCATCTACGTGCGGCCTGTGAACGAGGTCTATGCGCGACATATTCTCAATACTCGACACCAGCGCCCCGGGGAGTCACTCGACAACTATCTGCGCAACCTCAAAGCCCTCGCGCGCAACTGCAACTATCAGGCCGTTACGTCCACTCAGCACATGGAGCTCGCCGTCCGAGAAATTTACGTTGCGGGGGTCAGATCAAATTACGTGCGGCAGCGACTGCTCGAGAAAGGGGCCCAGGACCTGGACGAGACGGTGAAACTGGCGACTTCACTGGAGGTCGCTTTCCAGCCTCACTGCATTTCCAGCCGAACACTCGACCCTCTCGTGGGCTCCCGACCAGAGACTACCCCAGGCCTGTGCTGTGCGCCACCCACTCATCATGGGGGGTTGCCTTGTTATTTTTGCAGCGAGCCGCAACACCCTCGACAGCACTGCCCGGCCCGCAACGCGCACTGCAACATTTGCGGCCGAAAAGGGCACTTCGCCAAGGTCTGCCTCGCCAAGCCTAAGCACGCAAACTCTCAGACCCGGACTACCGACTCTCAGGCCCGCAGACCTCGCAATGTGGCAGCGTGACTGCCGAGTCCGACTCCGCACAGCACGTGCGACTCATGGGGGCTGCCATTTTGGCCATCCTCCCCCACGCGTGCGATCCATGGGGGCCGCCATCTTGGACGCCATCTTCCTCGACGCCCGCCACGCTTGATCAACGGGGACCGCCATCTTGGACGCCATATGCTACGCCTCTCGACTACCTCCTCGGACAGTCATCGGGGGGCCGCCCCAGCACAGCCGACCACGCCGCCGGTTACCCTCAACTCAGCGCAGTCACCTTGGACCAGTCGCGAACCAAGCACCTCAAGAGCTCAATGATGGCCGTCCGGGTTAACGGGTACGAGACACCTTGCCTGTTCGATTCCGGGAGACACCGAGAGTTTCATCTGGTAAGCCACTGCTTGCTCCCGATATTCCCTGCGCAACAAACAATTTCCCTCGCCTCCGGGTCACACTCGGTACAAATCCGAGGGTGCACTCCAGTAACCTTAGCGGTACAGGGCGCTGGGTACACTAATGTCCAGCTGTACGTGCTCCCAGACCTCATTATTTATCATTTCCTCCGGGTCCCTTTTGGCGTCTCGATTTTCAATGTAATCTCAAGAGCCTGACGCTTAGCTTTAGCGGACCCCTGCCCCCACTCACTGTGTGCAACCTAGCCACTCTGAAAGACGACCCTCCTTCCCTCTTCGCTAATCTCACCGCTGATTGTAAGCCAGTAGCCACTCGCAGCAGGCGATACAGCATGCAGGACAGAATATTTATTAGGTCTGAGGTCCTGCGTCTCTTGCGGGAAGAAGTCATAGAGGCCAGCAATAGCCCCTGGAGAGCTCAGGTGGTGGTCGTCAAGACCGGGGAGAAGCTCCGGATAGTGGTTGATTACAGCCAGACCATTAACCGGTTTACGCATCTCGATGCGTACCCCCTTCCCCGGATTGCAGACATGGTCAATCAGATCGCTCACTACCGCATGTTCTCCACAGTGGATCTGAAGTCTGCATACCACCAGCTCCCAATCCGTCTGGAGGACCGCCACTACACGGCGTTTGAGGCAGACGGCCGCCTTTATCATTTCCTCCGGGTCCCTTCTGGCGTCACGAACGGGGTTTTGGTGTTCCAACGAGCAATGGACCGAATGGTGGACCAGTCCGGGCTGCGGGTCACGTTTCCGTACTTGGACAACGTCACCATCTGCGGTAATGATCAGCAGGACCACGACGCCAACCTCCACTGATTTCTCCAAACCGCCCAAAAACTTAATCTCACCTACAACAAGGAGAAATGCGTTTTCCGCACAACCAGACCAGCCATCCTTGGCTACGTCGTGGAAACCGGAGTCCTAGGGCCCGACCCTGACCGTCTGCGCTCCCTCCTACAACTCCCTCTCCCTCACTGTCCCAAGGCCCTCAAGAGGTGCCTTGGAGTTTTTTCCTACTACGCCCAGTGGGTCCCCCAGCATGCGGATAAAGCCCGCCCACTATTTAAGGCCACCCTTTTCCCTCTGGCAGCCGAGGCCCGTCAGGCCTTCAACTGCATCAAGGCGGACATCGCCAAAGCCGCGATGCGCGATGTGGACGAGTCTGTCCCCTTTCAGGTGGAGAGCGGCGCATCAGAGGTTGCTCTCGCCGCCACTCTCAATCAAGCAGGCAGACCGGTTGCGTTTTTTTCACACACCCTCACCGCCTCTGAACTTCGACACTCCTCGGTCGAAAAAGAGGCTTGAGCCATCGTGGAGGCCGTGCGGCACTGGAGGCACTACCTCGCTGGTAGGAGGTTTACCCTCGTCACCGACCAACAATCGGTAGCCTTCATGTTCGACAATACGCAGCGGGGAAAAATCAAGAACGATAAGATCTTGAGGTGGAGAATCGAACTCTCCACCTATAACTACGATATAGTGTATCGTCCTGGGAAGCTCAACGAGCCCCCAGATGCCCTGTCCCGCGGCACATGTGCCAGTGCGCAAGGGGACCGACTACGGGCTATCCAAGACGACCTCTGCCACCCGGGGGTCACCCGGCTCGCCCATTATATCAAGGCCCGCAACCTGCCCGACTCCACCAAGGAGGTCAAAGCTGTAACCAGGGACTGCCAAATCTGTGCGGAGTGTAAACCGCACTTCTATCGACCAGATAAGGCCCACCTGGTGAAGATGTCCCGGCCCTTTGAACGCCTCAGTATCAATTTCAAAGGGCCCCTCTCCTCGAATAATCGCAATACCTACTTTCTCAATATTATTGATGAGTTCTCCCGTTTCCCGCTTGCCATCCCATGCACCGAAATGACCACCCCCACTGTTATCAGAGCCCTGCACAGTGTCTTCACCCTGTTTGGTTTCCACAAACTACGTCCACAGCGACAGAGGCTCGTCGGTCATGAGCAACGAACTGCGTCACTACCTGCTCAGTAAAGGCATCGCCAGCGAGCAGGACTACCAGTTACAACATCAAGGGAAACGGACAGGTGGAGAGGGAGAACGCGACAGTCTGGAAGACCGTCCTACTGACCCGATGGTCCAGGAATCTCCCTGGCAGGAAGTCCTCCCCGATGCGCTCCATGCTATTAGATCCCTTCTTTGCACGGCCACAAACCAGACTCCTCATGACCGCTTGTTTATTTTCCCGAGGGGGGACTACCTCAGGGGCCTCCCTCTCACCCTGGCCGATGACACCGGGTCCGGTTCTCCTCCGGAAACACGTTCGGACACATAAGACCGATCCCCTGGTAGAGAGGGTCCAGCTCCTGCACTCAAACTCACACTACGCATATGTTGAGCACCCCGATGGTCGACAGGATACCGTCTCCCTCCGAGACCTTGTGCCCACAGGCTCCGCCACCACTACATCCACAGTACCCCCCCATGCTGTACCTCGCTCTTTCCCCCATGCTCAGCGCCCCCGCGCCCATTTGGCTCCCGAGCTCCCTTCCACCCGGCACACCAGTCCGCAGGGATGAAGCTCAGGAAGAGCCACTCCCGGAGTCCACCCCTGGGGCTGCACCGGATCCACTTCCCCAGCCACCTGAAGCGGCTGCAACACCAGTGCTTCGGCGGTCGCAGCGTACGATCCGGGCGCCGGACCGGCTGAATTTGTGACCCATCACCCCCGCCGGACTTTATTTTTTTACAGGGGGTGAATGTGGTGAATGTAAATACAGTTAATTCACCAGTTATGTTCTATGTTTGTAAATACAATTAATTCACCAGTTATGTTCTATGTTTGTAAATACAATTAATTCACCAGTTATGTTCTATGTTATTAACCCTGTGGGTTTTATCTGTGGGCCATTGTATGGCTTCACCCACAAGGGGAGATTTGGAGGATGTTGGAGCATGTACGGCTCCGCCCATAGCTCCGCCCCTTTGAAGGAGTATAAGAGTAGCTGGCCTGTGGGACTGTCCTCCGTATGTACCAGTCGCAGGCAGGCAAAGTTGATAGTTAATTAAAACCACTGTTTTACTCCGACATGAGTCCTTGAGTGAATTGATGGTCGCATCACTGTGCATATATCCTGTCCCTCAATATCTTTTCCAAAAGCTTCCCCACCATTGATGTCAGGCTCACCGGCCTATAATTTGCTGGATTATCCCTCCTTCCTTTCTTAAACAAGGGCACAACATTGGCTATTCTCCAATCCTCTGGAATCTCGCCTGTAATCAAAGTGGATGTGAAGATATCTGTTAAGGCTGAAGTAATTTCTCCCATTGCCTCCCGCAGTAACCTGGGAGAGATCCCATCCGGTCCCGGGGACTTGCCCACATTAATGCAATTTAGTATTCTCAACACTTCCTCCTTTGAGCGTTCATACACCTATCGCTGACCTCAACATCCGTCATGTCCTTCTCCCTGGTGAATACCGATACAAAGTACTCATTAAGAATTTCATCCATTTCCAGCGATTCCATGCATAAATTTCCTCCCTTGTCCTGGGCCTCCTCAGTTAATGCCAAAGTCTGAGTCCTGTCTGTCTCCTGACAGCGCGCTCACACCCTTCTTCTGCAAGAAGTCTTACAACACCAGGTTAAAGTCCAACAGGTTTGTTTCAAATCACTAGCTTTCGGAGCACTGCTCCTTGCTCAGGTGAATGAAGAGGTATGTTCCAGAAACATATATATAGACAAAGTCAAAGGTGCAAGACGATACTTTGAATGCGAGCATTTGCAGGTAATTAAGTCTTTACAGATCCAGAGATGGGGTAACCCCAGGTTAAAGAGGTGTGAATTGTGTCAAGCCAGGACAGTTGGTAGGATTTCGCAGGCCAGATGGTGGGGGGTGAATATAATGCGACATGAATCCAAGGTCCCATTTGAGGCCGTACTCATGTGTGCAGAACTTGGCTATAAGTTTCTGCTCGGCGATTCTGCGTTGTCTCGCGTCCTGAAGGCCGCCTTGGAGAATGCTTACCCGAAGATAAGAGGCTGAATGCCCTTGACTGCTGAAGTGTTCCCCAACTGGAAGGTAACATTCCATCTGGCGATTGTCGCGCGATGTCCGTTCATCCGTTGTCGCAGAGTCTGCATGGTCTCGCCAATGTACCACGCTTCGGGACATCCTTTCCTGCAGCGTATGAGGTAGACAACGTTGGCCGAGTCACACGAGTATGTACCGCGTACCTGGTGGGTGGTGTTCTCACGTGTAATGGTGGTATCCATGTCGATGATCTGGCACGTCTTGCAGAAATTAGTCGTAGGTGAGTGTAGATTATATGTTTATTATCAACTGTATATTATTTAGGAGTACTTGTCGAATCCAAATTGTTAGTGTTGGTAAATTTAGAGCTTTGGTCAAGTTAAAGCTATTTTGTGGTCTTTGTGAACACTATGCCAACCTGAACACTAAACCATCCTGAATTTAGCAACACAAAGAACACCACAGACATCATCCTCAAATTTAAGGACAGCCAATGATCATTCAACGCATGTCATCAATCACTGAACAACATCTTATGGCAAAACTTACAAATTCCACTCTGGTTTTAACTGAGGCCAAGCTTAGCAGGAACACTTGAATGCAGCCTAAAGCAATAATCACCCTATCCTATTCATCATACGTCAGCAACCTTCTGACTGCGCAACCCACACACAGAATTATTGCCTTGAATCAGACAGTGATGAACAACAACACTAAAAACTTAATACAGTAGTTTATATTCCTTTATTTGATCTGGAAGTTTTTATTGGGAAATTTAATGACATTGTCAGGTGAGATGCAGATCGCGCTGACGGTAATTGCTGAGGATATAAGTAACTTATGAAATGAAAGGAATGAGTGATGCAACAATGTTGGAACACTGCCCTTTCATCTCACGGCCTGCTTTTGAACTCAGCCCATTCCTCTATTTGTTCATTGCAACACAGTGATTATTGTTCAGAGTCACGCTGAAAAGCATATCCCTTGCTGGTAAAACCCAAATGGCTCATTTTCCAGGTATCTTCCAACAGGAGGGAGAAAGTTAAGAAAGTATGAACACTGGTAGCTGAAATGCCTCACACCCTCTCTGCTCTCTGTATATTAAGTATTGATGCTGGGATATTCATTGAATAGTCTACTGTGCGATATAGGAGTGTTGACATACCATTTTTAATGTATTGTAAGCAGCTCCTTGGAAGCATTGCTCATAGTTACTCAGAAGAGTGTGATAGGAAGGCATAAGGTAATAGTAATAATCTTTTATTGTCACAAGTATGAAGTTACTGTGAAAAGCCCCTAGTTGCCACATTCCAGCACCTGTTCAGGCAAGCTGTGAATTGAACCCGCACTGCTGGCATTGTTCTGCATTACAAACCAGCTGTCTAGCCCACTGAGCTAAAGCAGCCCTTGTGCAGTAAATGTCACCCTTATGTGATGAATATAAGAAATGTTCGTATTTTAAAGTTTGTATTTCGTATTTTTGCTGTTATTAAAAGGAGAGACTTGTTGATTTTTGCAGAGGCAATGTAACTGTGGTGAATGTAAATACAGTTAATTCACCAGTTATGTTCTATATTTGTAAATACAGTTAATTCACCAGTTAAGTTCTATGTTATTAGCCCTGTGGGTTTTATCTGTGGGCCATTGTATGGCTTCACCCACAGGGGGAGATGCTGGAGGATGTTGGAGCATGTACGGGCTCCACCCATGGCTCCGCTCCTTTGAAGGAGTATAAGAGTAGCTGGAATGTGGGACTGTCCTCAGTATGTACCAGTCGCAGGCAGGCAAAGTTGATAGTTAATTAAAACCACTGTTTTACTCCGTCACGAGTCCTTGAGTGAATTGATGGTCGCATCAATTTAATTAACTATCTGAACAAAAACGATTATGGAGTCAGCCCTCAAACCTGACAGATTGAAGCTCGGTCCACAGGCCGCGGAGGCGAAGGAAATTTTTTCACACTGACTGCGGTGTTTCAAGGCCTACCTTGCCGCGTCGTTGACGGCATCCGTCACGGACAAACAAAAATTGAGTCTCCTCCACGCATGGGTGAGTCACCGCATTTCTGTGCAACTCGAAGACACCACCTCATATACCGCCGCTCTCGCAATCCTCGAACGCATCTACATGCGGCCTGTGAACGAGGTCTATGCGCGACATATTCTCACTACTCAACGCCAGCGCCCCGAGGAGTCACTCGACAACTATCTGTGCAACCTCAAAGCCCTCGCGCGCAACTGCAACTATCAGGCCGTTACGTCCACTCAGCACCTGGAGCTCACAGTCCGAGACGTCTACGTTGCAGGGGTCAGATCAAATTACGTGCGGCAGCGACTGCTCGAAAAAGGGGCCCAGGACCTGGACGAGATGGTGAAACTGGCGACTTCACTGGTGGTCGCTTTCCAGCCTCACTGCATTTCCAGCTGAACACTCGACCCCATCGTAGGCTCCCGACCAGAGACTACCCCAGGCCTGTGCTGCGCGCCCACCCGGTCATCATGGGGGGTTGCCTTGTTATTTTTGCGGCCAGCCTCAACACCCTCGACAGCACTGCCCGGCCCACAACGTTCACTGCAACAGTTGCGGCCGAAAAGGGTACTTCGCCAAGGTCTGCCTCGCCAAGCCTAAGCACGCGAACACTCAGACCCGGACTACCGACTCTCAGGCCCGCAGACCTCGCAATGTGGCAGCGTGACTGCCGAGTCCGACTCCGCACAGCACGTGCAACTCACGGGGGCCGCCATTTTGACCATCCTCCCCCACGCGGCCGACCACGTGCGATCCATGGCGGCCGCCATCTTGGACGCCATCTTCCTCGACACCCGCCACGCTTGATAAACGGGGACCCCCACCTTGGACGCTGCTCGCTCCCGATATTCCCGGCGCAACAAACAATTTCCCTCGCCTCCAGGTCGCACTCAGTACAAATCCGAGGGTGCACTCCGGTAACCTTAGCGGTACACGGCGCTGAGTACACTAATTTCTAGCTGTACGTGCTCCCAGACCTCTGCGATTACAGACTATAATTTGCAATGAGACCAATGAGATTACATTGAAAATCAAGCCCTAAAAGGAGGGGGGCTCCTTTCAGGGCTCGATTTTCAATGTAATCTCAAGAGCCTGACGCTTAGCTTTGGTGGACCCCTGCCCCCGCTCACTGTGTGCAACCTAGCCACTCTGAAAGTCGACCCTCCTTCCCTCTTCGCTAATCTCACCGCTGATTGCAAGCCAGTAGCCACTTGCAGCAGGCGATATAGCATGCAGGACAGAATATTTATTAGGTCTGAGGTCCTGCGTCTATTGCGGGAAGGAGTCTTTTGGCGTCACGAACGGAGTTTCGGTGTTCCAACGAGCAATGGACCGAATGGTGGAACAGTCCAGGCTGCGGGCCACGTTTCTGTACTTGGACAACGTCACCATCTGTGGCCATGATCAGCAGGACCACGACGCCAATCTCCACCGATTTCTCCAAACCGCCCAAAAACATAATCTCACCTATAATAAGCTGGCCTGTGGGACTGTCCTCGGTATGTACTAGTCGCAGGCAGGCAAAGTTGATTGTTAATTAAAACCACTGTTTTACTCCGACACGAGTCCTTGAGTGAATTGATGGTCGCATCAGTAACCTTTTGTAACAAGACACAAGAATGGGGTCTGCTTTTGAATTGCAGATGGCATAGTTAATGGGGGGGGGTCAGGTTTGTCAGTTGCTTCAGGAACACCAAGACAGGGTTCAGTTTGGTTCTAAAGAAATATCTCTCTCCCAAACACTGCCTCAAGATAAGCAAGTAAAACCCGATTAACATTATTCACTAGTGGTATTTTAATAAATACGTTTGCTTAATTGGTATTATATATATATCGAAATAGAGGCATGGTTAGAAAACAAGTAAAATGTCTGTGACTGTTAAATCTAAGGAATTCCTTTGTTGCTATTGCGTTCAATTCTGTGTTTCAATTAAAGTTTGTTTCACCATAAATACTATCTGCTGGTCAGTGTTGTGACTCCTGTGGTTTAATAAGATTCCCTCAGTTTTACCAAATGCAAATTATAGGTTCTCGTCTGGGATCTTAACAAAAGATTGGGGTTCTGGTCCAGACCATAACAATTAGAGGAAATGTGCACGTGCACAGAACTTTCAGGATATTATAGTCATGAAGTCACACAGTCGAATGTCCTGTTTCTGTGCTGTACATACTGTGCAATGCGATGTAATACAGCTTATTTTGAGCCAGTTTAAATACATAGCCTGCCACATCAGTAGCTTCTTCTAACCCCGACTCTGGTACATATGGGCGTGAAAGGACTTGATACAGTTACTATTTTTGTTTTTGGTGTTGTTACAATTACGTTATAAAGCAGGAACACAAAGTCAAAAGCAGTATTTTGACAAAAAAACAGGATGGACATTGCCCAAGTTGTCTTTTTAAAAATTGATCGTACTGTTTCTACGCTGAAAAGCTGCCCATTGTTTAAGCACAAACAGCACTCTGCTTATGGTCTCAGTTAATGGCCACTGGAGAACCTGGAATGTGAAGTAGATAAGTCACAGTGGTGTATTAGGACTTTTCTTCTGAAGTTGCCTTTAAAGGAAAATGGATTGAAGCGTGGTGGTTAGGGAGTGCCAGCAATGGAAGAGGTGAGTTTCTATCACCATTGGCAGTACTTCTAAATGTTAAGAGTGCAACAGCCATTTTGTCATGATTTCTCCAAGGTCTATTTCAAGCTCAGTTGGATGGTCAGCTGGTTCGTGATGCACAGCAAGGCCAACAGCATGGGTTTAATCCCCGTGCCGGCTGAAGTTATTCTTGAAGGCCCTGCCTTCTCAACCTTGCCCCTCGCCTGAGGCATGGTGATCCGCAGGTTAAATCCCCAACAGTCAGCTCACCCCTTCAAATGGGAAAGCAGACGACCATGGTCGTCTAGGACTATGGCGACTTTATTTCATTCGATGCAAAGCCAGTTGGGGTGCACAATCCGTCTCCAACACTTCTGCGTTTCGCAGAGGGTTTAACTTATACACCAGAGTTAGGAATTTAATTCTTGCAGGCTGGAGGGTATTCAATGGCACAGTTAACATCCTCAGGAGGTGTTAATGAGGTCTTTCCAAATTGTTTTTAACTTGGCTCCAAAGTTAACAAGTGCCGCACCAGTTTCCCATCTGAATAAAAGTTCACATTTGCAGATGGTTCCTCAGTTCCCTCTGGTAAACATTGGCAGAAGGATCTTTGTGGATACAGCTTAATTCCATCTTGGAGGCTTTAAAACAGACATCTGATTTGAAGGTGTTTGTTGAAGATGACTGATAACACACCAAAAGAGGAAGGAAGGCTATCACATTAATGGCAACAAGGGTGTGTGGTGGTCGGATGCACAGAAGGGAGGTGCATAGTGTGGTAGTCACCACTAGCAGAATTATATGTATTACGGTAAGACACGTATAATAGAGGTACATGGGTAAATCCCTGCCTGCTGGCTCCGCCCAGTAGGCGGCGTATAAATGTGTGTGCTCACCGGTGCTGCAGCCATTCTGGTGGCAGCTGCAGGAGGCACAACATCTTTGCTCAATAAAACCTCGATTATTCCACTACTCTCGTCTTTGTGGTGATTGATAGTGTACCAATTTATTGAGCAAAGATTTTTAAAACGATGATCTTCGCATCAAGCCTGATCATCTGCAGCTGAGCCCTCAAGCAGCCAACGCTACGTCCGCTTTTGACCACTGGCGAGCCTGCTTCGAAAACTACCTCCGAACATCCGCTGAGGAACCCTCGGACACGCAGAAGCTCCAAGTCCTTTATTCTCGGGTGAGCCCGGCCATTTTCCTCTCATCAGGGATGCGCCCACTTACTCCGAAGCGATGGAGCTCCTGAAGGGACATTACGTTCGGCCAGTCAACCAACTATACACCAGGCACCTCCTGTCCACGAGACAGCAACTCCCCGGTGAGTCTTTGGATGATTTCCTGCGTGCCATGCACATCCTGGGGAGGAACTGTGACTGCCAGGCAGTTTCGGCAGTCCAGCATGCAGAAATTTTAATACGAGACGCCTTTGTTACGGGCATGAGGTCTGCGTATGTCTGCCAGCGCCTACTGGAAGGGGGTACGCTTGACCTTGCGGGAACTAGGCAGCTCGTGAATTCGTTAGAAGTGGCCTCCCATAACGTCAAGTCATACGCCCCCGATCGCACGGCACCCTCGTGGGCTTGTGGGCCCCACCAGCTGCCGACTCCAGCTCACCACAAGCCTGCGCCGCATGGCAGCCAGCCAACCCTGGTGGGCCCCAAGTGTTATTTTTGCGGGCAGAGCAAACAGCCCCGGCAGCGCTGCCCGTCGCAGAGCACGACCTGCAAAGGATGTGAAAAGAAGGGACACTTTGTTTCTGTTTGCCAGGCCCGGTCGGTCGCCGCTGTTTCCAGGCCCGGCGTTCCTACACCCCCCACGTGCGACCCAGGGGCGCCGCCATTTTCCTCCTCACAAGCCACGTGCGGCCCGTGGGGGCCGCCATCTTTGTTGTAGTCCACTATGTGCGCCCCGTGGGCGCCGCCATCTTCGGCGCCATTTTGGACGGCGCCTCAGGACCCCTGCTCGTCTGGCCGTTCATCGCCTGCCGCTACCTCCACCACCGCTGACCAGCCCGGGACCTCCCAGCATCTGCCGCAGCTCGCCTCAATCACCTTGGGTTAGTCGCGGCCCCGCAACCTCGCGACCGCAACAACAATGGTGAAATTCGATGGGCATGAGACAACCTGCCTTTTTGACTCCGGGAGCACAGAGACCTTCATTACCACGACGGTAAGGCGCTGCTCCCTCACTAACACCCCGTTACCCAGAAAACCTCCCTGGCTTCCGGATCCCATTCCGTGGAAATCCGGGGGTACTGCATCGCGACCCTCACCGTCCAAGGCGTAGAGTTTAGCAACTTCCGGCTCTACGTCCTCCCCCACCTCTGCGCTGCCCTGTTACTCGGCCTGGACTTCCAGTGCCACCTCCAAAGCTTAACCTTCAAATTCGGCGGACCCCTATACCCCCTCACCGTATGCGGCCTCACGACCCTTAAGGTCGATCCACCTTCCTTGTTTGCGAACCTCACCCCGGATTGCAAACCCGTCACCACCAGCAGCAGATGGTACAGTGCCCAGGACAGGACCTTCATCAGGTCGGAGGTCCAAATGCTTCTGCGGGAAGGGGTCATTGAGGCCAGCAACAGCCCCTGGAGAGCTCAAGTGGTAGTAGTAAAGACTGGGGAGAAGCACAGGATGGTCATTGACTACAGTCAGACCATCAATTGGTACACACAGCTCGACGCATACCCCCTCGCACGCATATCTGACATGGTCAATCAGATTTCTCAGTATTGGGTCTTTTTCACAGTGGACCTGAAGTCCGCCTACCACCAGCTCCCCATCCGCCCGGACGACCACCAATACACTGCGTTCGAAGCAGATGGCCGCCTCTATCACTTCCTTAGGGTTCCCTTCGGTGTCCCTAATGGGGTCTCGGTCTTCCAACGTGAGATGGACCGAATGGTTGACCGGTACGGACTGCGGGCCACCTTCCCGTACCTAGATAACGTCACCATCTGCGGCCACGATCAGCAGGCCCATGACGCTAACCTCCAAAAATTCCTCCAGACTGCCAAACTCCTTAACCTCACATACAATAAGGAGAAATGCATGTTCCGCACCAACCGCTTAGACATCCTTGGCTATGTCGTGGAAAATGGAGTTCGAGGGCCCGACCCCGACCGCATGGAACTCCCCTCCCCCACTGCCACAAGGCCCTGAAACGATGCCTGGGGTTTTTCTCCTACTCTGCCCAGTGGGTCCCTAATTATGCAGTCAAGGGCCGCCCACTCATTCAGTCCACAGTTTTCCACCTGACGGCTGAGGTCCGCCAGGCCTTCAACCGCATCAAGGCAGACATCGCCAAGGCCACGATGCATGCGGTCAATGAGTCCCTCCCCTTCCAGATGGAGAGCGATGCATCGGATGTAGCTCTGGCCGCCACCCTCAACCAGGCGGGCAGGTCCGTGGCCTTCTTTTCCCGCACCCTCCATGCCTCCGAAATTCGGCACTCCTCTGTCGAAAAGAAGGCCCAAGCCATTGTGGAAGCTGTGCGACATTGGAGGCATTACCTGGCCGGCAGGAGATTCACTCTCCTCACTGACCAACGGTCAGTTGCCTTCATGTTCAATAACACACAGCGGGGCAAGATCAAAAACGACAAGATCTTGAGGTGGAGTATCGAGCTCTCCACCTATAATTACGAGATTTTTTATCGCCTGGGGAAGCTCAACGAGACCCCTGACGCCCTTTCCCGCGGTACATGTGCCAGCGCACAAGTGGATCAACTCCGGGCTCTCCACTATGACCTCTGCCACCCCGGGGGTCACCCAGTTCTTCCATTTTATCAAGGCCCGCAGCCTGCCCTACTCCATTGAGGAGATCAGGACTGTCACCAGAGACTGCCAGGTCTGCGCGGAGTGCAAGCTGCACTTCTACCGGCCAGATCGAGCACACCTGGTGAAGGCCTCCTGCCCCTTTGAGCGCCTCAGCATGGACTTCAAAGGGCCCCTCCCCTCCACGTACCGCAACACGTACTTTCTGAACGTGATTGATGAGTACTCCCGGTTCCCTTTCGCCATCCCATGCCCCGATATGATTTCTGCCACGGTCATTAAAGCCCTCCACAGCATCTTCACACTGTTCGGTTTCCCCACCTACGTCCACAGCGATCAGGGATCCTCTATTATGAGTGATGAGCTGCATCAGTTCCTGCTCAGCAAGGGCATCGCCTCGAGCAGGACGACCAGCTACAACCCCCGGGGACACAGACAGGTGGAGAGGGAGAACGGGACGGTCTGGAAGGCCGTCCTGCTGGCCCTGCGGTCTAAAAATCTCCTGGTCTCCAGCTGGCAGGAGGCCCTCCCCGACATGCTCCACTCCATCCGATCGCTCCTCTGCACCGCGACTAACGAGACCGCTCATGAACGTCTCTTTGCCCTCCCCAGGAAGTCCACCTCCAGGGTCTCGCTCCCAACATGGCTGACAGTTCCTGGACCCGTCCTCCTTCGTAAGCATGTGCAGACCCATAAGTCGGACCCTTTAGTCGAAAGGTCCACCTCCTACACGTGAACCCGCAGTATGCCTACGTGGCACATCCCGACGGGCGCCAGGACACAGTCTCCCTCCGGGACCTGGCACCCGCTGGATCCCCACCCACGGCCCCTGACCTGTCACCACCCCCCACCCCCCTCGGTTGCCTCATTCACCCCTGCGCCACGCACCCTCCCCCCAGCGGACCTCACCGCAGCCCCCGCCCCAGGAACATCCGTCCTCCCATTGGAATAGATAGGATAGATGCGGGCAGGTTGTTTCCACTGGTCGGGGAAAGCAGAACTAGGGGGCATAGCCTCAAAATAAGGGGAGGTAGATTTAGGACGGAGTGTAGGAGGAACTTCTTCACCCAAAGGGTTGTGAATCTCTGGAATTCCTTGCCCAGTGAAGCAGTTGAGGCTCCTTCTTTAAACGTTTTTAAGAAAAAGATAGATGCCTTTCTAAAGAATAAAGGGATTCGGGGATATGGTGTAAGGGCCGGAGAGTGGAGCTGAGTCCACAAAGATCAGCCATGGTCTCATTAAATGGCGGAGCAGGCTCGAGGGGCCAGATGGCCTACTCCTGTTCCTCGTTCTTATGTTATGTTCTTATGGTTCCACTCAGGGGTGACGAAGACGAGGACAACACACTCCCGGAGTCACAGGTGACCAAGTCGGCGCCCACATCACCACCAGGACTGAGGTGATCGCAGAGGGGGGTCAAGGCCCCCGACAGACTGAACTTGTAATTATTCTTTCCACCACCCCCGCCGGACTCTTTTTTTAACAGGAGGTGAATGTGGTAGTCACCACGAGCAGTATTATATGTATTACGGTAAGACACGTATAGTAGAGGTACATGGATAAATCCCTGCCTGCTGGCTCCGCCTAGTAGGCGGCGTATAAATGTGTGTGCTCGCCGGTGCTGCAGCCATTCTGGTTCCAGCTACAGGAGGCACAACATCTGTGCTCAATAAAGCCTCGATTATTCCACTACTCTCGTCTTTGTGGTGATTGATAGTGCATCACATAGGAAGGAGGTGCATTCAAGGGAACTACAGAGAATAGGAGTCAAGGCCCCAGGAGGCATTACACATGTCAAAGTAGTACTTCCTCAAGCTGAGGCTGTTGCATCAGGCATTCACAGCCATCTTTAACTTCCCAGAGAAAGGCCTGCTCCATGCTGGACCTGGTAACCAAGAATTACCAGTGACTGAAAGGCACATCATCCTCAACATTTTTGTCTCCGATTCGTTCCTGGATGCTATTGGAAGTAAATCACCGATCTCACAGTCAGCTGCACGCAGATGCATAAAACGTGTCTATTAATTGTGTTTAGATTTAGATTTATTGTCACGTGTACTGAGGTACAGTGAAAAGTATTGTTTTACATACAGTCCAGACAGATCGTTCCATACATGAAAACATAGAATATATGATAAACACACAAGGTAAATACATTAACACAGACATCGGGTGATGCATACGGAATATAGTGATTATATTAATGTTGGAATTAAGATTCAAAAAGTTAGAACGGTTCTGAAAGATGTAGGAAGAGGATCTGTGGGGGTGAGCTCGCAGAGCAGAGTCGCCAAGCTCTGGCGCCATCTTGAGATAAATTGTTGGGTATCAATTGAGGGTTCACTTGTGCTCCTATAAATAGAGAATAAAACTGTGGATGTTGGGTTAGGAGTTGAATATGCAACTCTTGTAATACATAAGCACTTCTAAAAGTGCAAAAGGATTGGCTCCAGTTCTCTCCTTCACCTTTCTGGAAAATAACAGAAAATAACACCTGATTGAGGTGTACAAGATTATTAGGGGCATGGACAGGGTGGATAGGGAGCAGCTGTTCCCCTTAATTGAAGGGTCAGTTACGAGGGGACAAAAGTTCAAGGTGAGGGGCAGGAGGTTTATGGGGGATTTGAGGAAAATCTTATTTACTCAGAGGATGGTGACAGTCTGGAATGCATTGCCATTGAGGGTAATAGAGGCGGATTGCCTCACATCCATTAAAAAGTACCTGGATGAGCACCTAGCACGTCATAGCATTCAAGGCTATGGGCCAAGTGCTGGCAAATGGGATTAGGTAGGCCAGTCATAGAATCATAGAATTTATAGTGCAAAAGGAGGCCATTCGGTCCATCGGGTCTGCACTGGCCCTTGGAAAGTGCACTCTACCTAATCCCATACGTCCACCCTATCCCCATACCACCACCCTATCCCCGTAGTCCCACCTAACTTTTTTTTTTGGACACTAAGGGCAATTTAGCATAGCCAATCCACCTAACTTGCACATCTTTGGACTGTGGGAGGAAACCGGAGCACCCGGAGGAAACCCACTCAAACACGGGGAGAACATGCAGACTCCTCACAGACAGTGACCCAAGCCAGGAATCAAACTGGGACCCTGGAGCTATGAAGCAACTATGCTAACCACTGTGCTACCGTGCTGCCAGGTGTGTTTCATGCATCGGTGTAGACTCATTGGGCTGAAAGGCCTCTTCTACACTGTATTATTTTGTGATCCTGATTCTGGTTGTCAGGGACCTGGGTTCAATCCTGGCCTTGTGGAGTTTGCACTTTCTCCCCGTGTCTGTGTGGGTTTCCTCCAGGTGCTCCGGTTTCCTTCCACAGTCCAAAGAAATTAGGTGGATTGGCCATGCTAAATTGTCCCTTAGTGTCCAGGGATGTGCCAGATTAGGTGGGGTTACAGGGATTGGGCAGGGGAGTGGGTGTTGATAGGGTGCTCTATCAGAGGGTCAGTGCAGACTCAATGGGCCGAATGGCCTCCTTCTGCAGTGTAGGAATTCTATGGTTCTATGGTTGCTTAAAGGTGAAGTTTAGAATCAGAGAGAAAAAAATCAGATAAAAAAATACAATCCTAGTGGCAACTGGGGAAAATGACAGAAAACAGGTGTAAACGGTTGAGGTATGATTATCCTCTGTGATCTTGAATGTCTGAACCATACGGTCAGTGGAATGAAGTTGATTTGCGGGGCTGGATTTCGTACTCCCCACTGATGATGCAGAGGTGGGGTGAGTAAAATCCAACAGCTGGCCTTCCTCCCACCTACACGCCTGCCCCGACCGGTTTGAAATGGGGAGCGGAGGAGGCATTGGTTAACTCACTTGCTCTTGGGCCTATTGTGGGCCCATCATTGGTCACTTCAGGGTCTCATCCTGACCCATTAGTAATTTACCCATGGCAGGGAATGCTTACGCCTGACTGAATAATACACTCCAATGCTGTGGGCGGGAACTGCACTTGGAAGTGGTCAGCCTTCCGACATGTGGGAATGCCAATCCTAATATGTCAAATAAAAAGGCAATAAGGTCAATTTGGAGCAGATGGTGGGTTGAGGTCTAAAGGCAGTGAGGATTCCACACGTTCAGTGCAGGAAGGCAGGATGTCCAGCATTGGGGAACGTTGGCTGTGACCCAAAACAAGGTCACAGTCGGTCATTTAAAGGGCCACCTGGCAGGGTAGTGTCAGACAAATGTGTACAATCAGCATAGCTCTTCAGCATTTTCCGTGGCAGCATGTCACATTTTCCGTGTCAGCTCTTGAGTGCCTGAGTCTCCACTTGCATTGTGCCTTAAACATCTGCAGATAACTCCGTCTCTGCCTATATACCTGATGGGCTGCATAAATCCTACTGTGCCTCCATTGGGAATATGGTGGTTTCATCACCCTCTGGGTCTGGCGCAGAAGTCAGCAGCCATCCATCCAGGGGCATCCAGGCCGCACCTGTGAGTTTTGCAGAATGAAGGAGTCATGGATGCTGCCTGGATACCCGATGCAGACCTGCACGATCCATCGACGATGATCACAGACCAGCTGAACATACAACAAGTGAAGCTCTTCCTGTTAATAAAGGTGCAGAGCTAACCAGCTGGAGCCTTCATGGCAATGTGTGTAGTCAATAGCTCCCTGTACCCAATGGAAACATGCAACTGCTGCAAACCCTCAGGCTCTTTCTAGTTGACTCTGGTCGTCCATTGTGAAAGAGATGTAATTTCCTACTCTTCTGAACATAGTATTAGTGACGATCTTGGTACAGTGGTGTACAGCAGGCTATGTTATGCCACTGAGGTCTCCACACGCTGACTGAAAGGATTCCGTTGCAAAAAGGTTGAGCACAACAGTGACCGTTAGAACTACAGGCATTGGGTGACAACCAATGCAGTTAGATGACGTCTCCTCTGCTGGCATGTCACAAACAGATGTGACTGTCTCTGGAGAGCCTGAGCCTCCTCTTGCATTATGTCTTGGTCATCTGCAGATAGCTCAGTTTCTGCCTATATACCTGAGGGGCTGCATAAGTCCTTCTGCAGCTCCGTTGGGAAATTCTGATGGGTTCATCACCCTCTGGGTCTGGTGCAGCTCTGCAACCTTCATGCGCCACTAATGTATCCTGGACCTCCCGATGTGCCCTCCTTCCTCTCACTCTCCTCATTCTCCCCTCTTTCTCACTGGAGGTTGCACCTCCCTCAGAAACCACTCTGCCCATTCCTGGCTTAGTTTGAAGGCTAAAGTGATGGTCAAAGTCGAAATGGACCTTTCTGCAGGAGAACCAACGCCTCTAAATAAAGTAATTTGGAAATGCAAACTCTGCTTCTTGTATGAAGCAGTTCCAACAGTCACAGAACTCTGAACTGCTAAGCTGAAACTCAGGGCTCAGCTGAACCTTTTAAACCTGTCCAGTACAGCTTCCGAATAAAACAGGAAACCCACCTGGCTTGAAATACACTCTGCAACCATCTTATTGTTCACATGATATTTTATTCCAGTCAATTGCCTGATTAATGTTCTTAAATATCCCATTTAATGACACTTGAATAATGAAGGCTAGCTTCTGATTTTCAGCCCTGCCTGCCTGCTACATTATCTGGAACATTACGCCTGATAATATGTCGGCACGGCATGTAACACTCCTGTTTTTGAAGTGTATTTTTCAGCCCACCATGTGGAAAACACAGCAACTGGAGAAGTGTGGGCTGCAGTTGGGCAAGTGGGGTGGAGGAGATCCTCATCTGAGGGCCCCCCAAGTCAACCACCGCCTCCCCAAAGGCACCCAAATTACCCACGGTCATCTCCCCTTTGACCCTCCAACGTGGCTTCTTCAGCTCAATCGACTATCCCCCGCAAACTCACCCCCTCGTACCCACTCACCACCCCGCCCCCCCCACCCTCATTACAACTCCCAAGTCTGGACATAGCTGTATTGGGGACTGCTCATAGTCCCAGGAGTGGCTCTCAGTGATGCTGTTGGGCCCAAAGAGCTGTCAGACAATCTTATTAGCCAGCAGCTCTCTACAGCAGGACTTCCTCCCTGGAAAGGTTGCGGATCCGGGCGCAACAGGTGAATCGCGCGCAAGCCCAAAATCGGACTCTGCACCGGGCCGTTCACGATTCACCTGACTTGCTCCACCCCATGCGATCATGCCCTCACTGGATGAGATCCAGATTTGAATAGTTAAATTAGCCTTAGGCCCCATTTAAATACCCAGACACTGGATTCACCCAGCGCTTGGTACTCACCCACCGTGCCTGAGAGACCTTGCCAAGGCACCGTTTAGTACTGATCCACACAAACGTTGAACAGACATAACAGCACGGAGGGAGGGGAGATCCCCAGGTAGTCAGGGATGGGGCAGGGTAGCACCCTTTACTCCTCTGGAACCCAGGCACTGCCATCCTGGCAGCCTGACAGTGCCACCTGGGCATCTTAGCACTGCCACTCTGGCAATGCCAGGATGGGGGGGGCAGTGCTTTGCCATGTAAAGGGGAGTTCCCGGGGGCCTCCTCAAGGTTGGCGGCGTGTGGGGAGGTCACAATACCTCCCAATGGGGGGGTCCTGAAAGTGGGGCAGGGAAAAAGATCAGGGATGCCGTGCAAAATGGCACCTCATCTTTGAGAAGCCTTTGTTGTAGAATCTCTCTAATTACAGCCTCGGTGGAGAGAATCTCCCTGAGGCCAAACAAAATGGCAAAGTGGCGTTGGATAGCGGGATGTTTCCCGACGCTGTAGCCGCACCGTTAAGCATAATTTAACTTGAGTCCGCTGTAACCACACCCTAACTCTGCTCCCAGTGTTTAATTGCTGTGGGGCAGCTGTTAAGAAGGTGGAGTGTGTCGCCCACTCTCCACACCCCCTTCCCCGCCACTGACCTCTTAGCTGGGAACAACGAAGACCAGGCCCCTGTAAGATCCAGCCCGTCGACATGATTTATGTTTTGTGGCTTGATTTCCATGTAGAATACATCTGGAGCTCCCTTCAGGTAACTTGTGGTCTAATCTATATAGGGAAGGTTTCTCCCTACCAATCCTTAGGTCTGACTAAGGAAATTTTTTCAAAACTACTTTGTTTATATTCTGTACATGATAAGCTTTTGTAAGTACATCTCTCTTGTGTAAAGATAATTCCATCGTTCTACAGAGTCTGTTGCCCGTCACTGCTGATATCACTCTTACATCATGGACCTTGGCCCATCTCTCCAGGAATTCCCCCAGCACACCACACACAGGTATGGGTGTGAGTGAGCACTCAGTATGCAGGCAGGGGTCAGACGATGGCATAGATTGAGGAGCACAAGCACACAGGTTATCATCACCCCCCTGTCCTCGACATTGACCCACTGATGGTGCCGACACAGTCCAGGCACCCTGGAGTGATGTTACACAGACCCTGGGAGAGTGGGAAATGGGGGAAGGAGGTGATGACGGGCTAGGCCATGTCCTATGTGAAGCAGGCAAGTATGAGGGCCTCCCTTGTCCTCTGGGCCTGCCAGACCTTCCTGCAGCCTCTAGCTGGTACTCCAGTTCCTCCCCTGGATCATCCTCCAGCCCTTGCTGGTCTGGCACCTCCTCATCACCCTCATCCTTGTCCTTGTCCTCCTCCTCATAAATGGCCAAATATTCCTCATTGCCCACCTCCAGAACATTGCCCCACTGCTGTGCCAGGTTGTGGAGGACACAGCAGACCACCAAAAAGCTGGCAACTCTCCAGAGGGTGTACTGCAGGACACAACCAGACAAGTCAAGGCACTGGAAGCACATTTTAAGCAGTCAATGGCAGCTCGGGTGGCCAGATGATTGTTGTATCGGGTCTCCGCTTCGGTCTCCGGCCTCCATACAGGCATCATTAGCCAGGGCCTCAGCGTGTACCCCTTGTGATGATATGTATATAGTCAAGTTAGTGAAGGGTTAATTATTGCGGGAGAAATTCTCCGGAAACGGCGCGATGTCCGCTGACTGGCGCCCAAAATGGCGCAAATCAGACGGGCATCGCGCCGCCCCAAAGGTGGGGAATGCTCCGCATCTTTGGGGGCCGAGCCTCAACATTGAGGGGCTAGGCCGGCGCATGACGAATTTCCGCCCCTCCAGCTGGCGGAAAAGGCCTTTGGTGCCCCGCCAGCCGGCGCGGAAATGACATCTCCGGGCGGCGCATGCGCGGGAGCGTCAGCGGCCGCTGACAGCATTCCCGCGCATGCGCAGTGGAGGGAGTCTCTTCCGCCTCCGCCATGGTGGAGACCGTGACGGAGGCGGAAGGGAAAGAGTGCCCCCACGGCACAGGCCCGCCCGCAGATCGGTGGGCCCCAATCGCGGGCCAGGCCACCGTGGGGGCACCCCCCGGGGCCAGATCGCCCCGCGCCCCCCCCCCAGGACGCCGGAGCCCGCCCACGCCGCCTTGTCCCGCCGGTAAGGTAGGTGATTTAGTTTACGCCAGCGGGACACCATTTTAGCGGCGGGACTTCGGCCCATCCGGGCCGGAGAATCGAGCGGGGGGGCCTGCCAACCGGCGCGGCGCGATTCCCGCCCCCGCCAAATCTCCGGTGCCGGAGACTTCGGCAACCGGCGGGGGCGGGATTCACGCCAGCCCCCGGCGATTCTCCGACCCGGCGGGGGGTCGGAGAATTTCGCCCTGCATCTCTGAGTAATTTAAACACTAGAGGGTACCAACACTTATCTGTATATAAATCAGACCTCAGGGAATGCTAGGTAGAGTGTCAGTGAAGGAGAAAGCAAGAGAACAGCACTAGTAGGAGATTAGGTTAGATAGCGTTAACAAGAGTTTAGATTATATATTATTAGTGACTATTTAGAATATTGATTACTGCTAAATAGATGCAATATTACTTTATTATTAACTATAGATCGGTAGCGTGTGCGAACCTTATTTAATTAATCGTTATACAATAAATTAGTTTTGTTTCAATCTAATGATTGGTGGATCCTTTGTCATCAACACAACGGACCACTCTGGAAGAAAGTCAAAGAACACAGTGTATTACCACCAAGGGTAATATAACTTGGTATCAGAGAGACTGCTGAAGCTAGTTAGATAGTTTAGCTACTCGAATTTCAAAGCACCGACCTGTTACTGCGGAATATTGAAGAATCCAAGGCTGATGGAGAAAGCTCACACTCGGGCAGCACAGTTCTGCAGTGGTTAGCACTGCTGCCTATGGCGCTGAGGAACCGAGGTCGATCCTGGCCCAGGTCACTGTCTGTGTAGAGTTTGCTCATTCTTCCCATGTCTGTGTGGGTTTCACCCCCACAATCCAAAGATGTGCAGGTTAGGTAGATTGGCCACACTAAATTGCCGCTTAATTGGAAAATAAATAATTGGGTCATCTAAAAAAATAGAGAAAGCTCAAGCTCCACGACAACTCCGGATCACCGGTAAACTTGATGTAAACTGGAGAGTGTTCAAGCAGCAGTTTCATTTGTATCTGGCTGCTTCAGATTTAAATAATATGAGTAGTGATCGTAAATTAGCTCTGTTTCTAACCATGGCGCTTCCCCAAGCCATTGAACTCATTTTAATTTGCTGCAAATCAAAATAAGACCAAATTTGAAGTAGTTATAGAAAAGTTCGATCTCCATTGCAAAATTCAGACAAATGAAACTTTTGAGCGTTTTATTTTCAAAAGAAGAATGCAAAACAAAGGTGAATCAATTGATTGCTTCATTACTAATCTCAAACTGTTAGCTCAAACACGTAATTTCTCCGTGTTAAATGATTCAATGATCAGGGATCAAATAGTTTTCGGAATAATCGATGATAAGCTCAGGGAACGTTTGCTGAGACAGAAAGATCTCAAGCTTGAAAACGCGATCGAAATGTGCCGTTTGCGACAATTATCCAAAAGTCAGCATAATTAAATTTTTCTCCGAGAAAGGACGCAAAAATAAACCTCGAGGTAGAATGTGTTAAGGCAGTATCACAGACGCTGAAAAGATGTGCGATGAAAAGAAATGCGCATTTCGGACAGCAGCCATCTTGCGCACGCGCGTACTAAACCTACACAGGCGCACTTCGCAAAAAGGTGCGAGACGGATGGAGACCGATCTGCGCATGCCGAAGAAGTTTTGTGCGTGATGACGTGTGCGTGATGACGTGTGGAAGGTGTGGAAATGCCCACCCTCAGAAAAAATGTCCAGCTCGAGGAAAGATTGGCTCACAATGTGGCAAACACAACCACTTCGCAGCTCAGAGCATATCCAATCTCAAATTTAAATCTCCAAATTTAAATTCAAAACAGATAAATGTTAGAAGTATGGATACAAAGGAAGAAGGTTTTCAAGAAAATTTTTCAAACGATTTAGATGCTTATTCTTTGGAAGACTCATTCTTCGTAGGCATCTTTGAGAAGTATGATGGAACCACAGAAGTCTCCTCTCCTCTCAAGATAGTTCACTCTATCAACACAGATACGGAATGGAACACAGTACTTCCAATTAATAATTCTCCAATCAATTTTAAGCTTGATACTGACGCTTCTGCAAATTTGCTCAATAGGCTTGAGTTCTCAAAGCTGAAGCAAACTCCGAAGATCAATAAATCGACTTGTCAATTGTGAGACTATAATGGAAATGCCATCACCTCAGTGGAATCTTGGTACTGGTTAGTTACCAATTATGACACAATCTAAGATTTGAGATTGCTGATTCAGACAAATCTTCACTCTCAGGTGCACAAGCCTGCAAGGATCTCCACCTAATTCAGAGGATTTATATTGCGAGTTCAACTCAACTACCGATTCAAGAATACATTAAGACCATAAGACCATAAGACATAGGAGCGGAAGTAAGGCCATTCGGCCCATCGAGTCCACTCCACCATTCAATCATGGCTGATTTCAACTCCATTTACCCGCTCTCTCTCCATAGCCCTTAATTACTCGAGAAATCAAAAATTTATCAACTTCTGTCTTAAAGACACTCAACGTCCTGGCCTTCACCGCCCTCTGTGGCAATGAATTCCACAGACGCACCACTCTCTGGCTGAAGAAATTTCTCCTCATCTCTGTTCTAAAGTGATTCCCTTTTATTCTAAGGCTGTGCCCCCGGGTCCTAGTCTCCCCTGCTAATGGAAACAACTTCCCTACGTCCACCCTATCTAAGCCATTCATTATCTTGTAAGTTTCTATTAGATCTCCCCTCAACCTCCTAAACTCCAATGAATATAATCCCAGGATCCTCAGACGTTCATCGTATGTTAGGCCTACCATTCCTGGGATCATCCGTGTGAATCTCCGCTGGACCCGCTCCAGTGCCAGTATGTCCTTCCTGAGGTGTGGGGCCCAAAATTGCTCATAGTATTCTAAATGGGGCCTAACTAATGCTTCATAAAGCTTCAGAAGTACATCCCTGCTTTTATATTCCAAGCCGCTTGAGATAAATGACAACATTGCATTTGCTTTCTTAATTACGGACTCAACCTGCAAGTTTACCTTTAGAGAATCCTGGATTAGGACTCCCAAGTCCCTTTGCACTTCAGTATTATGTATTTTGTCACCGTTTAGAAAATAGTCCATGCCTCTATTCTTTTTTCCAAAGTGCAAGATCTCGTACTTGCCCACGTTGAATTTCATCAGCCATTTCTTGGACCACTCTCCTAAACTGTCTAAATCTTTCTGCAGCTTCCCCACCTCCTCCATACTACCTGCCCCTCCACCTATCTTTGTATCATCGGCAAACTTAGCCAGAATGCCCCCAGTCCCGTCATCTAGATCGTTAATATATAAAGAGAACAGCTGTGGCCCCAACACTGAACCCTGCGGGACACCACTCGTCACCGGTTGCCATTCTGAAAAAGAACCTTTTAACTCAACTCTCTGCCTTCTGCCTGACGGCCAATTGTCAATCCATGTTAGTACCTTGCCTCGAATACCATGGGCCCTTATTTTACTCAGCAGTCTCCCGTGAGGCACCTTATCAAAGGCCTTTTGGAAGTCAAGATAGATAACATCCATTGGCTCTCCTTGGTCTAACCTATTTGTTATCTCTTCAAAGAACTCTAACAGGTTTGTCAGGCACGACCTCCCCTTACTAAATCCATGCTGACTTGTCCTAATCCGACCCTGCACTTCCAAGAATTTAGAAATCTCATCCTTAACAATGGATTCTACAATCTTGCCAACAACCGAGGTTAGGCTAATTGGCCTATAATTTTCCATCTTTTTCCTTGTTCCCTTCTTGAACAGGGGGGTTACAACGGTGATTTTCCAATCCTCTGGGACTTTCCCTGACTCCAGTGACTTTTGAAAGATCATAACTAACGCCTCCACTATTTCTTCAGCTATCTCCTTTAGAACTCTAGGATGTAGCCCATCTGGGCCCGGAGATTTATCAATTTTTAGACCTCTTAGTTTCTCTAGCACTTTCTCCTTTGTGATGGCAACCATATTCAACTCTGCCCCCTGACTCTCCTGAATTGTTGGGATATTACTCATGTCTTCTACTGTGAAGACTGATGCAAAGTACTTATTTAGTTCCTCAGCTATTTCCTTGTCTCCCATCACTAGATTACCAGCGTCATTTTGGAGCATACCAGCGTCATTTTGGAGCAGCCCAATGTCTACTTTTGCCTCCCGTTTGTTTTTAATGTATTTAAAGAAACTTTTACTATCATTCCTAATGTTACTGGCTAGCCTACCTTCATAATTGATCCTCTCTTTCCTTATTTCTCTCTTTGTTATCCTCTGTTTGTTTTTGTAGCCTTCCCAATCTTCTGACTTCCCACTACTCTTTGCCACATTATAGGCTTTCTTGTTTGCTTTGATGCATTCCCTAACTTCCTTTGTCAGCCATGGCTGCCTAATTCCCCCCTCTGATAACCTTTCTTTTCTTTGGGATGAACCTCTGTACTGTGTCCTCAATTACTGCCAGAAACTCCTGCCATTGCTGTTCTACTGTCTTTCCCACTAGGCTCTGCTCCCAGTCGATTTTCGTCAGTTCCTCCCACATGCCCCTGTAGTTACCTTTATTTAACTGTAACACCTTTACATCTGATTCTACCTTCTTTCTTTCACATTGGAGATTGAATTCTACCATATTATGATCACTGCCTCCTAAGTGTTCCCCTACTTTAAGATCTTTAATCAAGTCTGGCTCATTACATAACACTAAGTCCAGAATGGCCTGTCCCCTCGTGGGCTCCATCACAAGCTGTTCCAAAAAGCCCTCCTGTAAACATTCAATGAATTCTCTTTCCTTGGGTCCACTGGCAGCATTATTTACCCAGTCCACCTGCATATTGAAGTCCCCCATGATTACTGTGACCTTGCCTTTCTGACATGCACTTTCTATTTTGTGGTGCATTTTGTGCCCTTGGTCCTGACCACTGTTAGGAGGTCTGTACAAAACTCCCATTATGGTTTTTTTGCCTTTGTGGTTCCTCAACTCTACTCACACAGACTCCACATCATCTGACCCTATGTCGTTTAGTGCTATTGATTTAATTTCATTCCTAATTAACAAGGCAACCCCACCCCCTCTGCCTACCTCTCTGTCTTTTCGATAGGTTGTGAATCCCTGGATGTTTAAATGCCAGTCCTGAACCCCCTGCAACCACGTCCCTGTGATGCCTACATCATACCTGCCAGTCACAATCTGGGCCACAAGCTCATCCACCTCGTTCCGTACACTGCGCGCAATAAAATATAGCACCTTTAATTCTCTATTGACCGTCCCTTTTTGTTTTCTTAGTGTGGTGGACCTTGGTTTACTGAGCCTTTCCATACACTGTGTGATATTTTGTGGGATGGGGACTATCGTAACCTCCCCGGAGTTCTGTCTTTTCGTGCTTTTTTGTATTCCTAAGCAGCTACGCATCCCACTGATTACTTCACCTCTTGGTTCCCTGATTTTCCCTTCCCCCCCCAATCTCTAGTTTAAAGTCCTATTGACCACCCTATTTACTCTTTTCGCCAGAACACTGGTCCCAGCTCGGTTCAGGTGGAGACCATCCCAACGGTAAAGGTCCCCCCTGTCCCAAAACTGATGCCAGTGTCCCATGAAAAGGAACCCCTCTTTCCCACACCACTCTTTCAGCCACATGTTAACTGCCCTTATTCTTGCCTCCCGATGCCAATTTGCACGTGGCTCGGGCAGTAATCCGGAGATTGTGACCCTTGAGGACCTGTTTTTTAATATGAATCCTAGCTCTTTATAATCTCTAAACAGGTCCTCTTTTCTAGACTTGCCTATGTTGTTGATACCGACATCGACCACAACAACTGGATCCTCCCTCTCCAGTATCCTTTCAAGCCGGTCAGAGATGTCCCGCACCCTAGCACCGGGCAGGCAACATATCATGCGGGACTCTTTATCCTGCTCACAAAGGATACTATCTATCCCCCTGATAATAGAATCCCCTACAACTACAACTTGCCTATTTACTCCCTCCCCTTGAATGGCCTGCTGAACCATGGTGCCTTGGTCAGCTGACTCATCCTTCCTGCAGCCCTGTTCGCCATCTACACAGGGTGCAAGTGCCTCATACCTGTTGGACAGGGTCAAGGGCTGAGGCTCCTGAGTTCCTGACTGCTGGTTCCCTTTACCTGCCTGACTTGCAGTCATACCCTGCTGTCCCTGGCCACTGGCAGGATTTAAATTACTTACTCTGACAGTAGTTGCCTATTCTTCCAGAACAATGACGCCGACTGAACAATGCTATGCACAAATAGAGAAGAAATGCTTGGGTTTACTGACAGGTGTTTTAAAGTTTCATGATTATGTTTATGGTCTTCCCACCTTTACAGTTGAAACTGACCACAGACCACTTGTCCATAATCGTGCAAAAGGATCTAAATTATATGACACCAAGATTACAGAGGATCTTGCTGAAGCTTCGTAGATACGATTTCAGACGTGTATATACTCCAGGCATGGACTTGATAATAGCTGATGCTTTATCACGTTCAATTAATTCAGTACTGTGACTGCCTCCTGAAACACAGTGTCCAGGTAAGTCTCCCCCTCCCGGATGTGCCTCAGTGTTTGATGCTCAGACTCCAGCTCATCAACTCTGAGCCGGAGCTCTTCGAGCAGCCAACACTTACTGCAGATGTGGTCGCTGCAGCTCGCAATGGGATCTGCCAGCTCCCACATCAAGCAGCTCAAGCACATCACCTGACCAGCCATCACTAATTAATTAATTAGTTTAATTTAAGTTTACGAGTTTAGCTGTGTTGTTTTTTAAATTTGGGGCAGATTTGCTATCAACCAATCAGATCACAGCTTCCCTCTGACGTCACTTTTGGGGGGGAAAACTGGAAAACAGGAAGTTACCGTTAGGTTTTTATACTCACAGAGACTGCTCCTCCTCCTCCGAACGGCTCCCAAAATTAGGCCCGAAGAAAGAGAGAGAACAAAACAGTCGGGAAAAAGCACCTTCTCCCAATCTTCACCGAATTACCTCACTGCACCAAATTACCAAATTCTCACTCTGTCTGTGTCTCACTCACTCAGGCTGTGTCTCGTTGACCAGCGCAATTCAAGGGATTCTGGATCATTTTCCGGACGTCTTCGAATACATAGGTACTCTTCTCTACCGATACAAAATTCAGTTACAACCGAATGCCAAACCTGTGGTACACCCGCCGAGAAGAGTTCCTGCACCACTTCGAGAGAGATTTAAGCTTGAACTTGCTAGATTACAAAGTCAAGGCATTATATCAAGAATTACAGAATTACACAACCGACTGACTGGGTCAGTTCCATGGTTTGTGTGAAGAAACCTTCTGGTGATTTTAGGATATGCATCGACCCTCAAGATCTTAATAAGAATATTAAGAGAGAGCACTATCCTAAACGCAAGAGAGAAGAAATCACTAGCAAAATGGCTGACGCTAAATAATTTTCCAAACTGGATGCCTCCAGAGGATTTGGGCAAATGCAACTAGATGAATCCAGTAAAAAGTTATGTACTTTCAACACACGGTTTGGTAGGTATTGTTTTAACAGGGTGCCATTTGGGATTATCTCAGCATCAGAGATTTTTCATTGTGTGATGGAACAGATGGCTGAAGGTATTCAAGGTGTACATGTGTGTATGTGGGTGATATAATCGTATGGTCAGCAACAGGAGAAGAACACAATTCAAGATTATTACAAGTATTTCACAGAGTACATACATTTGGTTTGAAGCTGAATAGAACCAAATGTAGTTTTGGTATTTCGACTTTGAAGTTCCTTGGAGATCAGATTTCAGAACAGGTGTGCGACCTGACAACGACAAGATTGCTGCCATACAACAAATGAAAGTCTCAGAGGACAAAGAGGCCGTTTTAAGATTCTTAGGTGTGGTGAATTTTCTAGGAAAGTTCATTCTCAACCTCTCGTCCAGAACTACTGCTCTCAGAAATCTCATCAAGAAGTCTGCCACGTTTGATTGGACTGACAATCATCAAAAGGAATGGCTCGATATAAAGTCTCAACTTACGACTGCACCTCTTCTTTCATTCTTTGACCCAGACAGAGAAACAAGAATATCAACTGATGCGAGTCAGAGCCGAATAGGAGCAGTTCTGTTACAGAAAGATGACAATTCATTATGGTTACCAGTTGCCTATTCTTCCAGAACAATGACGCCGACTGAACAATGCTATGCACAAATAGAGAAGGAATGCTTGGGTTTACTGACAGGTGTTTTAAAGTTTCATGATTATGTTTATGGTCTTCCCACCTTTACAGTTGAAACTGACCACAGACCATTTGTCCATATCGTGCAAAAGGATCTAAATTATATGACACCAAGATTACAGAGGATCTTGCTGAAGCTTCGTAGATACAATTTCAGACTTGTATATACTCCAGGCATGGACTTGATAATAGCTGATGCTTTATCATGTTCAATTAATTCAGAAGAAGAACCTTGTGAATTTATACAGCACATAGAAGCTTAAGTGCAGCTTCGAGCTGAAACTCTTCCTGCTTCAGATGTGAAACTGAACCTCATCTGTGAGGAAACCAAGAAGGATTCAATGCTTCAAAGAGTCATAGACCATCTAAACAATGGTTGGCCAAAAGGGCATTGTTCCAAGTTCAGGAATATACAAGCAGAACTAACAGTTGCGGATGGATTGTTACTTCGACTTGATCGGATAGTAATACTCTTGTCTCTCCGACCCATGATTCTGAACCAGATACATGAAGGTCACCTTGGCATTGAAAAGTGCAAGAGAAGAGCAAGACAAGCAGTGTATTGGCCAGGTATCAATCGAGACATCACTGATATGATACTTGGATGCAAAACATGTCAGAAATTTAAACCTGCACAATGCAAGGACAAACTTCAACAGCATGCATTGGAGACATCTCCATGGTCGAAAGTAGGGATTGATTTGTTTCATTGCAATGGTCGTGATTATGTGTTAATCATAGACTACTTTTTGAATTATCCGGAAGTCATCAAGTTGTCAGATCTCACATCCAGATCTGTTATAAAAGCAACAAAGGAAATTTTTGCCAGACATGATATTCCAAACACTGTCATGTCTGACAACGGGCCGTGCTTTGATAGTCATGAATTCTCCCAAGAATACAACTTGGCTCACATCACTTCAAGTCCCCACTGCCCTCAATCAAATGGTAAAGTTGAGAAAGGAGTTCATATCATATTAGGTCAGCACGGTAGCACAAGTGGATAGCACTGTGGCTTCACAGCGCGAGGGTCCCAGGTTCAATTCCCCGCTGGGTCACTGTCTGTGCGGAGTCAGCACGTTCTCCCCGTGTGTGCGTGGGTTTCCTCCGGGTGCTCCGGTTTCCTCCCACAGTCCAAAGACACACAGGTTAGGTGGATTGGCCGTGCTAAATTGCCCTTGGTGTCCAAAAAGGTTAGGAGGGGTTATTGGGTTACGGGGATAGGGTGGAAGTGAGGGCTTAATGTGGGTCGGTGCAGACTCGATGGGCCGAATAGCCTACTTCTGCACTGTATGTTCTATGAAACAACTTCTTTACAAAGCTTTTGATTCTCATGCAGACATGAATCTTGTGTTACTCAACTAGAGAACAAAGCCGCCTGCCACGGTTTTATCGCCAGCGCAATTGTTGATGAACAGGGATTTTTTTTTTTTAAATTTAGAGTACCCGATTCATTTTTTCCAATTAAGGGGCAATTTAGCGTGGCCAATCCACCTACCTTGCACATCTTTGGGTTGTGGGGGCGAAACCCACGCAAACACGGGGAGAATGTGCAAACTCAATACGGACAGTGACCCAGAGCCGGGATCGAACCTGGGACCTCGGCGCTTTGAGGCAGCAGGGCTAACCCACTGTGCCACCGTGCTGCCCCGATGAACAGGGAATTAAGGACTACGCTACCGTCCATTACACTACCTGATCCAGATCATCTACCCGTAATAAAAAAGATGCAACATCAATGAGATAAACAACGACTGTACTATGATCGACATGCAAATACACTGGAAACACTGCTTCCAGTTGGCACAGTCAGGATCAAAAATCCTGATGGAGGTTGGTCTGCCCCTGCAGATGTTATTCGCCAAGCAGCACCACACTCCTATATCATTCAAACAGCTGATGATCTATTGTTCAACGTAATCAACAAGCACTTTTGAAACTCAAACTACGCAATTACATCTTTCCAGATCTACAACACCGTGACAGTATTTCCAACGATACGATGGCATCTTCCGAAGTTGGTGAAGATTCACAGAAGGCAGTAAAAACTTCTCAGTCTCCTCTTTGTGGTTTAAGAAGGTGAGCCAAGAAAAGAAGGAAGCCGGACCGACTCAATCTGTGAATCGTGCCTGTTGAACTTTTTCGTTATTAATTTTTCACTACATATCAAAGTCAGATACATATCATGTATTGTATTACTATTGTACACATTTTCCTTTTGTAAATAGAAAAGAAATGTTTAAAAAATGGGATGTAATGATTTGTATATAGTCAGGTTAGTGAAGGGTTAATTATTACATCTCAGGGCAGCACAGTGGCGCAGTGGGTTAGCCCTATTGCCTCACGGCGCCGAGGTCCCAGGTTCGATCCCAGCTCTTGGTCACTGTCCGTGTGGAGTTTGCACATTCTCCCCGTGTTTGCGTGGGTTTCACCCCCACAACCCAAAGATGTGCAAGGTAGGTGAATTGGCCCTGCTAAATTGCCCTGTAATTAGAAAAAAATGAATTGGTTACTCTAAAAAAAAAATTTCAATTTCAATTATTACATCTCTGTGTAATTCAAACACTAGAGGGCACCACCACATCTCTGTATATAAATCAGACCTCAGGGGATGCTAGGTAGTGTGTTAGTGAAGGAGAAAGCAAGAGAACAGCACCAGGAGGAGATTAGGTTAGATAGAGTTAACACAAGGTTAGATTATATATTATTAGTGACTATTTAGATTATTGATAACTGCTAGGCAGATTCAATATTACTTTATTATTAACTATAGCTCAGTAGTGTGTGCGAACAACATTTAATTAATCATTATACAATAAATTAGTTTTGTTTCAATCGAATGATTGGTGGATTCTTTGTCATCAACACAACGGACCATTATGGAAGAAAAGACGAAGAACACAATATATTACCACCAAGGGTAATATAACACCCCTTATCCCCCAAGAGAAAACCGGCCATCCTGGGATGGTCCTTGAAGAGGCCATGGATGTCTGACTGCCCCAGGATGTAGCTGTCATGCACATCCTGGGAAGCATGCATACATGTGCATGATCTGCATGTTGTGGTAACACACAAGCTGTGTGTTCAGGGAGTGGAATCCCTTTCTGTTAATGTAGGGCTCTCCCAGCTGACCTGGTGCACGCAAGGTGACATGCGCGCAGTCTATCAACCCCTGGACCTGGGGCATCCCATGAAAGGCAGAGAATCATGCTGCCCGGGCATCTTGCTGGGCTTGGTCCATGCCAAAGTTAATGTAGTTTTCCGCCCGGGCAAACAGGTCACCCGTAACCTGTCGGATGTACCTGTGGGCTGTGGCCTGAGAGATGCCATACAGATTCCCGCTCGAGTCCTGGAAGAATCCAGAGGTGTAAAGGTTCAGGCCATGGTGACCTTGACAGCAACAGAGAGCGGGTGTCCCTGTCCGCATGGTGCCAGGTCCACGAGAGCATGGCACAGGAGCCGCACTAACTCCTTGTTGAAACGGAACCTCCTGCGGCACACATGGTCCGTCATCTGTCCGAAAGACCAGCGACATCTGGGCCCTCGTGGGCCACCCCCGCTGGGTCTCACCCTGGCTGATGGGCGGCCGGGTCCTCAGAATGTGGGGTCCGTCACATGGGCTGTTGCCTCGAGTCTGCCACCCGGCCTACCAGCAGCAACACTAGGGCCTGCTCTGCGAGGCCCGAAAATACCGTTCTATATCTGTAAGGAATTGGGAGAATGCGTTAGACTGACAAACAGCGGGGGCGCCAACCCTGGGACCCGCCATTCCCCCATTGACGTGTCAAGACACAGCGTCCAAGCTTCACGGTCTGATTGAAATGATAGTCAATGACTTCCACATGCTACATGGCCCGCCCATCCCCAGCAATCCACTTGGGTTGTGTGAAGTGCTCACTTAACCACGATAGCCATATCAGCATTAGCCTTCAGCCACGCAGCCAGAAACCTCCGCAGTCTATTGGGGTTATGGGTGGTTGGTGGGACAAATGGGGAGTGACAAGCGTTGCCCCCGCAACGAGTACGCACGTTCCAGGGGTTGGTATGGCGGAGCCGCATGCAGTTGACACCCAGCAGACACCCCGCCCAATGCCAACCCCCCCCCTATCATGGCAGCCCAACCAGCCGAGGGTGTCCCCCCACCTCCCGCTGAGAATGGGGGCGGCAAGCCCAGCGCCCCAGGTTTTTAGTCTGTGAGCGAAGATGGTTACTCACCTCGGGGGCTCTCCACAAAAGCCCTTCTGCCAGGTTCACATTTTTAAAAAGGGATACTAATGTGACCAGTTGCTGGGGTGGCCACTGAATCACGGGAGGCCATTGGATAAGGGGTGACTCCCGTTAATTGTATGGAAATAGGGCTTAAGTGGTGATAATTGGTTTCTCGCCACGCTACGGCGGGATCCCGATTTCACCGACGGAGGTAGGCAGGTTGCATCGCCTGGCGCGCGAGCGAAACGAGGTCAGAGAAACGTGTCCCGCGGGGTCTTAGAAATGATGAAGAGAATTCTGAGAAAGAAGCCAAAAGTAATGGTGAATCTGAGTAAATCGATGCAAGGTTAAGGAATATGAGGGGTGGGATTCTCCGCTGGCCGACGCAGGAATCGGGAAACGCGATTGGGCGGAGAATAGTTCCGATGCCGAAATCACGGCGGGAGCCGATTTGACGCCAAATCACAATTCTCTGTCAGCTCGACAGTGGCATTAATGCGTTCCGGAACACACATACAGTAAAAGCCGTTTGCATATCATTAGCTGTTTGCATCTTGACCTGGTATTCTCTGGGGCCTCCATGATTCTGCTCCTCTACGAGGCGAGGTCCCTCCGACACGGTTCACTTGTGCTTTTAAAAATCATGAAACTGGCGTCATGGCTGATGAGGGAGAGAGAGAGGATGTAGGACACAGAGAGGACGACTGTGAACTGCTGGGCAGGACACTGGCCGGACTGGCTGGGGTGGGGGAGGCCCTGCCAGAGCCGGAGGGGGGTGGTAACAGGAGAACGGGGCGGGTGGCCAGGGTGACCGCCCACGGGACTGGGGCAGTGTCCAGTCCCAGACCACCATTACCGAGGCCTGCAAGGCAGCCATCATGTTGCACACCTTGGCCCCTGGTTCTGCAGAGTGACAGATCTATATGAGTGAAGAACAGGGATTCACTTCATTTAGTGAGAGACAATAAGTCAGAGGTATCACGTTGAATAAGGATTGGTGTGAGTGTCAACAGTGGATGGATGAATGGGGAGGTGATGAAGTATACAGGAAGTGAAGTCTCAGTTCTGCCCAAGGCTGTGTGGGTCTGAGGAGTGATACCACAGAGAACACTTGATTAGACAGAGAGAAAATAGGCAGTTCTTAAACCACAGTTTCTTTCTCTCATTACTGGGAAATGCTCTTTACTACACCCAATAGTAGCTCCAGGATGGTTCAAATTCAATGTCCAGCATCCAACCTGAACTCTGAGAAACATAGAAACATAGAGGTCTGGGTTCTCTGTCCTGCGATGTCCTTTGACTCTGCAATCGATAGAGATTCCATTTTTTCAGACTCCAGGGTCCTTCCCTTGTTTCTTCAGTTCTGGGTTGGTTCATGAGCTGCCACTATGTTCTAAGGGTTTGCTCAGTAGGGCTCACTAAGAGGTTCAAAGGCTTGTTTGTTTGAACAGTAGTGATTATCGATAACACATAACTATTTACATATGTACAAAATATAGCCCAGACGAGGAACTAACTTCATGCTGACTTCTCCTTGACTCTTTCCATACAACTTTGTCTCCTGTCTACTGTCACGAATATCTCTGCACCATACTGTGGGAAGCACAGTTCTCCAGAACCATGTTCATCCTTGCTATGCCGAACATCCTTATACAACAGCGAGGTTTTAAAATAGATCAAACCATTTTCAATATCAAGCAGCATGGATGCCATGAAAGGAATTTGGGTGGTCAGCAGAATGAAATCAAGGGTGCAAGAGATGAGTTCCATGACAGTTAAGCTAGAGGAAGGCAGAAGAGGAGATAGGAGAGAGAGAGAGAGACCAAGGATCAGGGCCTCAGGAGTGGAAAACCTGGGGGAGATTTGGCTTGAAGTGCTAGTGAAAGAAGGGTAGCGACAGAGGAAGATGGGTACATTACCTCAATCTTAGCAGTGTAGATGTCCATGAGTTTCTTGTTAGAGTGCAGTTTAGGGAGATGGTTGCAGGTGGTGGAGGAAATAGACTGGTGCTTAACTTTCTTGTCCATGATGTTCCAGAATTAGTAGGTGCCTTAGTATTATAATCCCAGATCACACCCAACATTTGCTAGGAGACCAGACAGAACCCCTAAATTTTATTTCATTTCTAAGACTGAGAAAAGGATACTGCACTCCAGGAGTGACTCCACACACAAGTAGGGATATGGTATATTGAAACAGACTTTATTATTTTAATTTTTCAAATCAAAATTTTCCAATTAAGGGGCAATTTAGCGTGGCCAATCCACCTAACCTGCACAGCTTGGAGTTATGGGGAGTGAGACCCACGCAGACATGGGGAGAATGTGCAAACTCCATACAGACAGTGAGTCTCAGCACCGTGAGGCAGCACCGTGCCACCCGAACAAACTTTATTATTAATACAGTATTAAACTAAATTTAACATAATACAAGAACTAGCTTACAATTACTAGTTAAGCAATGCTTAAGAATAACATGAAACACTTTAACTCCTAACTGCTATCTTTTTATCTTCAATCAAGCAGAACCCATCTCAGGTCAAAATCCACCTTTAAATACAGTTAACAAACACAGGAATACTTGCTGTCTTGGAGAAAATGATTTGAGAGAGAGAGAGATCCTTCAGGAAACAGTCTGCAGACTCTTAACTATGTCAAACTACTGATTAACTTGCCAGCATTTGGCAAAAAGCTTCTGTTCTGTTTACAGCTAAATCTAAACTGAAACTCAAAATCTGACTGCTTCGCCCCTTGGATGCTCCCATTAATTGCATTATCTCTGTTCCGCTAACTGGGTTATGATCATCTTACTAAGGCTAACCAAACCACAACCCCATAATTATCCAAATCCCAGAGAATCTTCTTTCTATAAGCAAAATTCCATTAGCACTATCTAGGTAAACTCTATACACCGTTGGAATGAACAATGATCTCATTTGTACGATGCCTCAATTACTCCCTCTGTAGTCACAGTGTCTGCCTGTCTTTTAAACCAGGATTTTTAAAACCTTTACTGTGGCAGATACATACACACATGAACCCAGGCTTTTAGCCATTACTGCACCAGATACATATAATACAGTATATATCTGGAATTCCTACATTCATCACACTTCAGTAGAGGCGACAATAAGTGCCCAGTCCCTCGCTACACCGTAACATTTAAAAATGGCATTAATTTAAAAACCTTGATAAGTGATTACTCATTATTACTCCCACTATAGTTCCCCTTGAGCAGAAAAGGTATTGCTCTGTTCTACTCCCACCTGTTGACTCACCGGAAAAATGTGGAATTGAGAAATACAAACCAGGAAAATCCTTTATTTGTTACGAGTCTGAGTTGCGTCAGCCGATAGCAATGGAGACAGTACAATTAGCTTCCGTATCCCAGCAGTAGTTAAATGAATCCTGGGGCTGCTGCTGAAAAGTGCATATGCCAACCTGGCATGAGGGCACAGGATCAATATCAGCTGTATGGCCTAAAATGGTGGCACTTCTAATCAAGGCTCACATATAAAGAATGATTACTTAGATGGAGAAATGATGAGCAGCAACTTCATGTAAAAACAAAGTGCAAACTTCAACAGAGAAGGAATAACGAACAAAATTCATAAAAAGGTGTACACTGCACACTCTCAATATGAGGATAAAACCCATGTGAAGAGCCACAGCAGGAAATTTTGAGAAGAGCAAAGATGCATTACTACACAAAAGGAAAATATTGCAGCTAGTGGAAATCTGAAATAAATGAGAAAATACTGGAAATACTCAGCAGGTCAGGCAGTATTTGTGGAGAGAAAAACAAAGTTTTGGGTTGATGACCTTTCATCACTGAAGATGCAGTACGGGGCAGCACGATGGCGCAGTGGTTAGCACCATGTGGAATTTTCGCATTCTCCTCGTGTCTGGTGGGTCTCACCCCCACAACCCAAAGATGTGCAGGGTAGGTGGTTTGGCCATGCTAAGTTGCCCCTTAATTGGAAAAAAAAATGAATTGGGCACTTCAAATTTATATTTAAAAAAGTGAAGATGTAGTACCCTTGTTCTTCACCTGCCCAGAAAACTGGCATTAAAAATTGGCTCATTATTGTCAACTAAAGGTTATTTTTAAGAACTGTTTGTTGTAGTTTACTTTATGTTTTCCGCAGGCAGCATTAGTGTTAGCGTGTTTCTTCTTGAGTTAGAATGTTGTGGATTCAAACCCCATTCCGGGATTTAAGCATGTAATCTAGCCTGATATTTCACATAAATTGAAGAGGTTACAGGAACAGGCTGGATAAATTTGATTAGAACTATTTACCCACATAGAAAATGGATGTGAATATGAATTTGTTGAAGCAAATGACCAACCACTGTGGTGCAACTTCTCTGTATTACTCAGGGAGTGCTGCATTTCAGGGGTACTTTAAAGTTGAGATATCGAACCTAGTTGCTCAGATGGATGCCAATGATCCCATAGCACCAGTTAATCAACAACATGAAACCAGTTAGACAACAATATGAAACCAGTTAGACAACAATATGAAACCAGTTGATCTGATCATATATCACATTGCTTTTGTGGAACTGTGTGACTTGCAAGTTGACTTATGTTTTTATCTACACTTCAAAAAGTGAACAAAAATAATGAGATATCCTCAGAATATCCCAGAGCATTATATATGAATGCATGTTATTTCTAACTTTTAGACTGACAAGCACATTAAATGACAAATCAGTATCTTCAATGTCTCTTTAACTCATAATGGACTATGATTATGGTACCATATATTATTCTGTTGGTTACATCACTCATTTAGAATACATCTTTGAAATTGGAGTTAAAAATTGCAAAACTATTGCACCACTGGCTAACCCATCACTTTTAATTGTTCTTGTGAAATCTATCCACTATCAGGAAATATACAACACAAATAACTGATGGTGTGCAAAGAAATGGTTCAAATTGTATCTCAAATTAGGAAATCACATATTGGATTATTTTGAAATTATATAATTGAATTAGTTTATTTGTAATATTTCGTAGTGTGGCCAACCTGGAAAAATGTGTTTGCATTAAACGATCAGCTAATAAATCCATTGCCAGTTGTTAAGCTGAAATATAGTGTACAAAATTATGAAGGACATAGATAGGAAGTACCTTTTCCTCTTAGTAGAGATGTCAATAACCAGGAGGCATAGATATAAGAAAAGGGGCTGGATTCTCCGTTTGCCGACGCCGAAATCGGGTCACACGATTGGGCGGAAAATAGTTTCCGACGCCAAAATCGAGGTAGACGCCGGTTTGACACCAAATCGGGATGCTCCGTGCCCCCAATATGGCATAAATGCACCTGAAAGTACAGTAGCCATATCATTAACAGGCCTGACACCTGATGCTCCGGGGCCTCTGCGATTCAGCGCCTCCGATGGCCCGAGTTCCCGACGGCGCGGTTCACTTGTGGTTATAAAAATCGTGAACCTGACTGCTGAGTGACAGAGAGGAGGTAGGAAATGGCGTGGAGTGACTGCGAGCTGCCGGCTCAACACCGGCCATGCTGGCTGCGGCGGGGTGGCCCCTGACAGGGCCGGTGGAGGGGTGGGGGAGGGGGAGGGTGGGCTGAGCAGTCGGGACCCCCACCCCCCACCCCCAGGAATGGGACGGTGCCCAGGCACTGACTGCCATTACAGCACCCATCTTGCTGACCACCCACCCCAGTCCCTGGTTCTACAAAGTGACACTAGCCGTATGGATGCATCCACTGCCCCCGAACACTCCACCCAACACGTCCCCACAGCAGTCGGGGGCAGGGACACTTCAGGTCTCAGGCATTCGGAGGGCTGCTGAAAAACCTGCTCAGTCTGGGTCAGATGATGACCCTCCGAAAGCAGCTGCCAACTCCATGCTGGAGATGCAACGACAGTCAAGGAAACATTAGGCAGAATTTCTGCAATCTCTCAGCATATTAGAGGGGACGATGGAGGAGTCCGTCCACATTCGCTCTGATTTCGTGGCTCCATGCCAAGGTTGGCCACCACCATGGAGCCCTTAGTCCAGCGCCTCTTTCCATATTTTCCCTTGGCCCTACCCTCCATGGTCACACACCCTGATGAGCAGCATCAAGATGTAAGCGACAGGGGGACAAGGCACCGTGACCTCCCTCCAGGTGCAATAACTCCTCAAAGAGTCAGGACAAGGTCCACGGGAATCCACAAGGAGGATGAGTAGCAGCCGGACACAGTAAGGGCCTGCTCTCAGGACACACTGTACAGTGTGCAGCTGCTCAGAGTCTTCTCTGCCTCTGACCTCATCCACTCCAGTCGAGGAGGTTGCATCTGTCGCTGACTAGGAGACATTTATCAGGCTGATGTCCACCAACGTCATCAAAGCAATCAGGACATAACAGTCAGCAGGTTGCCTCCATGGATGTCAGGGCTGCACCCAGGAGTAGTAGTAGGGTTAGGAAAGTTAAGAAATTATGATGTTACCTTTGGCTCACCTGTGTTTCACTACTGGTAAAGAAAATTGCACTTTTGAGACTTTGGCTGGCTGCATGTAGGTGGAGGTCGCACGTTAGGTGACTCCTGCTCGAGGCTATGGGTTTTATGCCGAGCTTCAGGGCCAGTTTTTAATGAGTTGGTGTGGGAAGGTATAAGGAAGGTGCGAGATGTCGAAGACCCAGAAGAAGGGCACTGGAAACAAGGGACGAGCAAAGGTCCGCTGTCGAGTGAGCTGGTGAGTCTGGCAGGAAGAAAGATGGTGGAGACTGGGTGGGGCCGCTACCCTCACAGTGGAAACTCTGACCGAGGTGATGGTAGGAGAATTTGAGAGGCAGTTCGCCAAGCACATAAAGGTGCTGAGGAGGGAGTTGGTGGCTGTGATGAAAGAGTGGTGGAAGAGGCGATTTCCCCAGCAAAGGTGGCAGTGTTGAAGATGCCGGTCGAGGTGCGGGAGCAAGGAGAGAAGTTGAAGAGGGTGGAGGAGGCTCTGTCATAGCACAGTGACCAGTTCACCTCGATGGGTGAGGAGCTGCGGAGGGTGGCGGAGGCTAATAAAGGGCTCAGAGCTAAGTTGGAGGACCTGGAGAACAAGTCAAGGCGGAAAAATTATGGAACATGGGCCTGCCTGAGGGAATGGAGGGTCCGAGGCCGACCGAGTACTTTACAAAGATGCTGGCAGAGCTGGTGGGGGAGGGGGATCAACCCTCCCGATATGAGCTGGACAGGCCACATCGGGCACTCTGGCCGAAGCCGAAAGCAAATGAGCCACCAAGGGGGGTCAGAATCTGCTTCCATAAGTTTCAGTTTGAGGAGAAAGACCTGAGTTGGGCGAAGCAGAGGCGAGAGGTGAGGTGGGAAGACGTTGGGATACGAATATACCAAGACTTGTTGGCAGATGGCAGAGAAGGCAGGCGGCCTTCGGGTGGGTGAAGGCGACACTGTACAGCAAAGGCGTGAGGTTTGGAGTGGTCTACCCTGTGAAGTTGAGGGAGCTGCACAACTCGAGGGATTTCTATTTCGAGACGGTGGGGGTGTTCATGAAGGCCGAAGGACTGGGACTGAAATGAGAGCTGCGATTTGGACGTGCATTGATGGGATGGGGCTGAGCTTTGTCTTTATCTCTCTTTTTCACTGTTTCTCGTTTTACATTTCACGGAGGAGTTGAATGATTTTTGTGTTTATGAGCGGGGGAGTGTAGTTTACCTTTGTTTATAGTTGCTTACAAGTGTACTGCGCTTTGAGTTAATGGGCGCGATTCTCCGCTCCCGCGCCGGTTGGGAGAATTGCCTGGCGCGCCATTTTTCCACGCGACGCCGGTCCGACGCCTTCCCACGATTCACCCAAGCAGTGAGAACGGCCCCGTCGTGTTCTGTGCGGCGCAGGCCGGAGAATCACCCGAGACACCCAAAATGGCGATTCTCCGCTATCCCCGCTATTCTCCGGCCCGGATGGGCCGAAGTCCCGACGGCGTGACCCCAGTTCACGCCGTTGCCGTTCACACGTGGTAAATAAAGTTGTCAGCCAATCGTGCTGGCTGACGCTGAGCACTGAGGAGGTAAGCGGTCTGTCCCGGAGTTCCTGCAGACCGGGGACGGCTTCCCCGAGAATGCTGCGGCCAACGGGGGGTGGGAGGGGGGTGAGGGAGAGCGGGGAGGTGGGAGGGGGGGAGGGAGGGTGTGGAGGGGGGAGGGGGGGAGGGAGGGTGTGGAGGTGGGAGGGGGGAGGGAGTGGAGGTGGGAGGGGGTGAGGGAGGGAGTGGAGGTGGGAGGAGGGTGAGGGAGGGAGTGGAGGTGGGAAGGGGTGAGGGTGGGAGTGGAGGTGGGAGGGGGGAGGGAGTGGAGGTGGGAGGGGGTGAGGGAGGGAGTGGAGGTGGGAGGGGGAGGGAGGGAGTGGAGGTGGGAGGGGGGAGGGAGGGAGTGGAGTTGGGAGGGGTGAGAGAGAGTGTGGAGGGGGTCGTCCATCCGTGGATGCCACATGTCAACCGCCATGATATGGCAGGACGGTGACAAGGACACGGCCGCAGGTTGTCGCATGGATGATGGGCACAGGCGACTGGCACACTGGTGAGGACGGTGTGAACTGACCGTTAGACGCAGACAGTGACCAGGTGTCAGGCTGGCTGAGTATCTGCAGCGCGACCAGGCCACCGGGGCACACAGGTATCCCATGCAACCCAGCTGTCGAGGTGTGGAAGAACCTTCGTGTAACATGTAGTTTCTCTGCCCCCCACCACCCGCCTGCAGATCACCATGTATGCCAACCAGACAGCGATGTTCACTGCCGTGATTGGAGCCGCTGCACTGCAGTTTGCCATCCGGCAGCATAGAGTCGGACGGCCCACAGTGGCTGCAGATGCAGCGGCTGCTGCTGCAGCAGAGGGGATGGCCGCGGAGTGGCCCGTTGTCGCTGCGCAGGCCGCAGGCGCTCAGGGCCGGAATGTCCAGGGGGATGCCGAGGGGAACATTGACTCCCGATGGCGAGGAATACACAGGAAGCGGGCACTGATATTGGAGGGCTTGTGGGGAGGAGGAGGAGGAGGAGGAGGAGCCACTGATGGTGGTGCCAGGGTGCCACAGGCGTCCAGCAAGGCCGAGGGTGTACCGTGACAGAATGTCGTTCGAGGCCCTAATGGACATCACATGCAGGAGGAGACTGCGGTTCAGCAGGGAGACGGTGGCACATATATGCCACCTCGTGGCGCACCTCGCACCACTTGGAATGGGTGGAGGACACGCTATACCAGTCTCCATCAAGGTGACGGTGGCCGTAAACTTTTACGCTACCGGTTCCTTCCAGGCGCCGAGCGTAGACCTATCTGGGATCTCACAGGCATCGGTCCACAGGTGCATCAGGGCCATGACCGACGCCTTGTACGCCATCGCGGACAGGTACATTAAATTCCCCGAGGACCGAGCACAGCAGGAAGCACGGGCACGTGGATTCGCCAAGGTGGCCGGGATACCGATGGTCCAGGGTGTCATCGATGGTGTGCACGTCCCCATGCGCCAACCTGCAGACAACAGGGAAGTGTTCATGAACAGGAAGGGCACATACTCCATGAACATTCAGGTGGTGTGCGACCCCCACATGAAGATCATGCACGTGTGCGCAAGGTTCCCCGGTAGTGTGCATGACGCCTACATTCTGGCACAGTTGTTCATCCCCGCAATATTCGATGGATGCCCCCTCCGGCTGAGGGGCTGGTTGCTGGGCGACAGGGGCTATCTGTTGAGGTCATGGCTGATGATACCAATACAGATTACTCAGACCAACGCGGAGAGCCTATACAACGAGGCCCATGCAGCAACCAGGGGTGTGGTGGAGGGGTGTTTCGGCCTGCTGAAGATGCGATTCAGATGCCTGGACCGCTCCTGAGGGACCCTGCAGTACCGGCCCGACAGGTTCGGTCGCATAGTTGTGGTCTGCTGTGCTCTGCACAACATTGCCATGCAGAGGGGAGATGACCTGGTGGAGGAGTCGGAGGGAGGACCCGACGGCACCGGAGCTAACGCAAACGAAGGGGAGGAGGAAGAGGAGGAGGAGGATGGCATGCATCAGGGTGGGGGGAGGGGCGCAGGACACAGACACTGCCCGGGTGCTGGGTACATCCAGGAGGCTGCACGACGGCACCGTCGAGGATAGCGGGCACGCGACACGTTGGTGGCCGCACGGGTCACGCACCGTGGGGGTGGGATTCGCTGAACACTGCCACTTGCACGGCCAGTCCTGCACGCGGGCACCATGCTGCACCCACCACCTCCCCCCCGCGCCCCCACACCGCGTTCACGGCACCAATTCCACATCACCTTACCACTGCGGCACTACGGGATTGCACAACATTGATGATTGTGTAAGCGGGTGCGATCAGTGCCATGTTGAATGATGACAGCCCGCTCGGCGATGAGCTGCGAGCTCAGATTCGCCAGCCAAGGTCTGACTCATGGCTATAGCTGAACCATGCACTCCGGTGGTCACAGCCTTTGTAACGGACATTTCATCACGTGCCCGTGTTGGGTAGCTGGCGTCCGAGTGCCGAGGACTACGGTGTCCGATTTTGGGAGGCAGGGGGGAAAGAGACAGCACATCCGGCACCGACGGTGAACCACTCGTTAACCACAGCGCCACTCGGTCACCCTCACGAGCTCCCTGGCACCGGACATAGCACAGAGTCTTACAACTTATGTGCAACAGTGAGTTTATTTGTGACATTCACATACAGATGCCCTACCCCCTACAACTAAACTGTGCCCTGCACCCGTGCCAACTTATTATGTGCCTAACTTCTTTGCCTTACGGGCCCTACCACTACGTCTAGGTGTCTCCCCAGATGGTACAGCAGGAGCGGAGGCGGACTGCTGAGAATCACGCCCTGCGACATGGCTCCCCGTCGGCACGCATTTCCTGTGGCGGCCCGGCCTCGATGGGCCAGGCTGCTCGGCGGGCGTGCTGGATGGCATGGCGCCACCCTGTCCTGCCCGCTGCCCACCAGATGCGCCACGGACGGAACGGGGGGAGGCCGAGTGTGCCAGGACATCCCTTGCTGGAGGTAATGGGACAGGCCCCAGAACCTCCTCCTCCCTCGGGAGCCCAGTGGCCCCCGGGCTTCACTGTGGGACGGAGGTGCGATCGGAGTCATGCCCCGTCGCACCATCGACACGTGGCGCTGCCAGTCCTGGAGGCCTGCAGCGTTATAGACCACGGTCCGAATGTTTGCAGAGACGGAGCCCAGGGAGTGCGACATTCTTGTTATTTCTACCTGTGAGTGCGCTACGCCATCCATCACGTGCGCCAGGCGGTCTATGCTCTCCGCGACTGACTGCTGGGACTGGGCCATGGCCTGCTGGGACCGGGCCATGGCGTGGTGAGATTCGGCCAGGGCCCGGAGAGCGGCGGCAATGTCATGTTGGCTCTGGCGCATGGCTGCCTGTGAGAGGGCAGCCCTCTCCTGGGCCATGGATGACGCATGCACGTGAAGCCCAACGCCTTGCAGAACCTGACCAATGGCCGATACCGTTTCACCCATTGCCTCCACCGCGGACGCCACCCATGCGGTGTCGGCCTGGGTGGCTGCGTTGAGCGGCACCACTCCCTGCTCCTGGACGCGAATGGACTCCTCCAACTGCGCGTGCATGTCCTGGAAGATGGCCCTCATCCCGTTATTCAGTCCCTAGGTGTCCACATGCATCGGTTGTCCGGGTGGGTTAATTACATCCAGGAACCCGGGAACCGTCTGGGTGGCAGCTGGTTGCTGGGCCTGGGCTGCCCTCCAACCATCCAGCCCCTCGGCTGTTCCAAACTCCACCAGCTGTACCGGCTGTGTGGTGCGCACCAGACCGTGACCCGGGAGCCTCATCACTTATCTGCCCAACCGAGGTGAGTGTCTCTGCGATGGTGGATGGTGTGGGAGACAGCAGTGCCGCTAGCTCGAGGTCATCGTCCGTTAGGAAGTCTGGTGTGTCCTGGACCCCCTCATGGCCCGGCTCAAGGTGCATGTGGGCCGTGTAAGGTGAATCCGTGGACTGTGTGGCCGTCCTCTGTGCGTCACCGTCCACCGTCCCCGCCCTGTCCCCGTCACTGTCGTGGCTCATGGCCCTACCTTCGGGCAATGCACAGCCATCACTTTCATCACTGTCCATCCTGTGCTCCTCAGTATTGTCTCTGTCCGTCCTCTGTGCGTCCCCGTCCAGCGTCCCAGACTGAGAGGATGGCTCTCCTGTCCGACCGACTGCCACCCTCTGGCGTGCGTCCCTGGGTGCGCTTGAGGTTGGAGATGGTCAGCTGTGTCTTGGCCGAGATGACCGTGGACGTTCGGCGGCTGGCCCTGTTAGACGTTTTAGTTGCTGTGAAATGAAGAGTCTAAAGTTCTTGTTCCTTTTCACCAAACACCATTTATTTCACTTCCACACCTCTGCACAAAACTCTTAACAACACACCACCTCACAGAGGCCACCTGAAGTCCCTTTACATATCAGTGTCAATTAATGGATACTTAACATAAATGAGACAACTAATTGCAATGTCTCTTAACCCATGAATTCCCCTTCCTTGGAGAAAAAAGTAATTAGGTGAAAACAAAATTTCAAGAAACTCAAAAACACACACATGATGTCCCCCCCTTTTTTTTTGTTTGGACGAGAAAGAAAAAAAAACAGTCACAGAAACAAGCACCCTTCATTAATAATATCCAAAAGTTTCTGTGAATTCACCCCTCTTTTCGTAAAACAGTCTGACAGTTGATAGCTCCTGTCGACCCATTTAATTTTTTGTTATTTCCCCTCTGTCCAACATCTGCTTCAAACTTGCGATATCTATCCGTAACCTCTTTTCATTGACACTTTTTGTAAAGTGCACATTTTCCCACAGGGATTTATTGTCAATATGACAGTCAATAGTTACATTACCCAACTCCCCTAATCACAACATTTCTGTCAATATCATACTTATATAAAAAGCCATATCCACCGCCTCTACAAGGCTTAACGTCTCAGCAGCCAAAGTGCTTTTCACCACTCTCCTTATTTTCTTTGTTTCCCACACAAGTGGGCAACATTTACCATTCTTCCCCAAAAGGAAAATTATAAAACCTCCTGCACTTGAAACCCTATCACATAAATTTGCGTAGGACGCATCACTATAAACTATGAGTTTCAAGTGCTTTAAGGTCACCTAAAACCGGGTACTTCAAAACACAGTCCTGCATTTTTAGTTTGGCCAACGGTTTATTTGCTCTTATTATGTCTTCCACTTTGGGATCATTCATTTTTGTACTCAATTCTAAGACATCAAAACTCACGTCCGATCTAGTCTGTCTACCTAACCAGTTCAGTTGCCCAATTAAACTTCGCAGTTGCTCTTTTTCTATCTTTGAAACCATTGCTTCTTTTTATGAAACTCGGCCACGACTGATTGCTATTGGGGTGATGCTTTCCAAATAAGATTGCTGACGTAAAGTTGCCCCTAACTTAGTCTGTCTAATTTCCAGTCCAATATATTTAAATGCACCGTGTGGTAGTATGCATTAGGGGTCATGTGGGACTGTGAAGCCGTGATGTCATTGGCTGACAGATCCCGGGTCCTGGTTGGCTGTTGACCTCTAGCTCCGCCCTGAAGGCGGAGTATAAGAACCAGGAGTTCACCCCCGCAGGCCAGTCTGTTACTGAACTGCGGGGAACAAGTCACGCTTAATAAAGCCTCATCGACTTCATCTTCGTCTCTCGTGAGTCTTTGTGTGCTACAATTTATTAAGCGTGCTTAAAGGACTATGGAGCTCAGATCATCCCGGAATGCCTGAGGATCAGCCCCAACGCAGTGAACTCAGCAGCAGTTTTCAAATACTGGCAGGCTTGTTTCGAGGCCTACCTCAGAACGGCCCCCGGCCGGGTCACAGAAGACCAGAAACTACAGATCCTGCACTCGAGGGTAAGCCCGGAAATTTTCCCTCTCATCGAAGACGCAGAGGATTTCCAGACGGCGTTCGCAGCACTAAAGAGCATCTATATTCGCCCAGTGAACCAGATCTACGCACGCTACCAACTCGCAATGAGACGGCAAAGTCCCGGAGAATCGCTGGACGAATTCTACGCCGCGCTGCTAATTTTGGGACGGGCCTGCAGCTGCCCGCCGGTAAACGCGATTGAACACATGGACATGTTGATGCGCGATGCTTTTGTCGCAGGCATGAACTCTCCCCAAATCCGCCAAAGACTTTTGGAAAAAGAGTCGCTGGGACTCTCAGAGGCACGGGCCCTTGCAGCCTCCCTGGATGTAGCCGCGCGAAACGCCCGCGCGTACGTCCCCGACCGCGCGGCAGCCCCTTGGGCTCCGTGGACCCCCGTCGCGACTAACCCCCCCCCCCACCCCCCAGGCTTGCACGGTTCAGACTCCAAGTCGTCCCAGGGGAGCCCGCTGCTATTTCTGCGGCCAGGCGAAACACCCCCGGCAGCGCTGCCCGGCCCGCGCAGCGATTTGCAAGAGCTGCGGGAAAAAGGGCCATTTCGCGGCTGTGTGCTGGTCCCGGGAGGTCGCCGCTGTCCCAGGAGAAGAAGCAGTCCTGCGTGTTTCTAACGCTCCCCAACCCCCCCAGTGCCCTATGTACGACCCGCAAGCGCAGCAATTTTGGGTCCCGGCCACCGCTGTCCCCGGAGAACAAGGAGTCCTGCACGTTTCAAACGCTCCCCAACCCCCCCAGCGCCCCATGTGCGACCCGCAGGCGCCGCCATTTTGGGTCCCGGCCACCACGAGGGGAGGAGGGGCGCCGCCATCTTGGGACCCCCCAGCCCTTTGTGACGCATGGAGGTGGCCATTTTGTCCACCCCCGCCGCCATCTTGTGACCCCCCAGCAATGTGCGATGCATGGGGGCGGCCATTTTGTTCACCCCCGCCGCCATCTTGGACGGCAACAACGGACCCCAGTGTCGACGGCTCCACAGGGTTCGAGGAAGACGCTCAAGCACTACGATCACGTCTGGCCTCAATGACCCTGGACCAAGCACGGCCCCGGACGCTCCAGACGACGACAACAGCGGTGCTGATAAACGGCCACGAGACACCATGCCTGCTCGACTCCGGGAGCACAGAAAGCTTCATCCACCCCGACACGGTAAGACGCTGTTTTTTGACCATCCGTCCCAGTGTGCAAAAGATTTCCCTAGCTGCAGGATCCCACTCCGTACAGATTAAAGGCTTCTGCATAGTAACCCTAACGGTACAAGGGAGGGAGTTTAAAAACTACAGGCTCTACGTCCTTCCCCAACTCTGCGCGCCCACATTACTGGGATTAGACTTCCAGTGCAATCAGCAGAGCCTAACCTTCCAATTTGGCGGCCCAATACCCCCACTCACTATCTGCGGCCTCGCAACACTCAAGGTTGAGCCCCCATCCTTGTTTGCAAACCTCACCCCGGATTGCAAACCCGTCGCCACTAGGAGCAGACGGTACAGCGCCCAGGACCGGACATTCATTCGGTCCGAAGTCCAGCGGCTACTGAAGGAAGGCATAATCCAGGCCAGCAATAGTCCCTGGAGAGCACAGGTGGTAGTAGTAAAGACAGGGGAGAAGCAAAGTATGGTCATAGACTATAGCCAGACCATCAACAGGTACACACAACTAGATGCGTACCCTCTCCCCCGCATATCCGACATGGTCAATCGCATTGCCCAATATAAGGTCTTCTCACCGTGGACCTCAAGTCCGCCTACCATCAGCTCCCCATCCGCCCAAGTGACCGCAAGTACACAGCCTTCGAGACAGACGGGCGATTATACCACTTCCGAAGGGTCCCATTTGGCGTCACAAACGGGGTCTCGGTCTTCCAACGAGAGATGGACCGAATGGTTGATCAACACGGGTTGCAGGCCACGTTCCCGTATCTCGACAACGTAACCATCTGCGGCCACGATCAGCAGGACCACGACGCCAACCTCCAAAAATTCCTCCAGACCGCTAAAGCCTTGAACCTCACATACAACGAGGACAAGTGCGTTTTCAGCACAAACCGGCTAGCCATCTTGGGATATGTAGTGCGCAATGGGATAATAGGCCCCGACCCCGAACGCATGCGCCCCCTCATGGAATTTCCCCTCCCTCACTGCTCAAAAGCCCTAAAACGCTGCCTGGGGTTCTTTTCATATTACGCCCAGTGGGTCCCCCAGTACGCAGACAAGGCCCGCCCCCTAATACAGACCACGACCTTCCCTCTGTCGACAGAGGCTTGCCAGGCCTTCAGCCGCATCAAAGCGGATATCGTAAAGGCCACGATGCGCGCCATCGACGAGTCCCTCCCCTTCCAGGTCGAGAGCGACGCCTCCGATGTAGCTCTAGTGGCCACCCTTAACCAAGCGGGCAGACCCGTGGCTTTTTTCTCCCAAACCCTCCACGCTTCAGAAATCCGCCACTCCTCAGTGGAAAAGGAAGCCCAAGCCATAGTGGAAGCTGTACGACATTGGAGGCATTACCTGGCCGGCAGGAGATTCACTCTCCTCACGGACCAACGGTCGGTAGCCTTCATGTTCGATAATGCACAGCGGGGCAAAATTAAAAACGACAAGATCTTAAGGTGGAAGATCGAGCTCTCCACCTTCAACTTTGAGATCCTGTACCGTCCCGGAAAGCTGAACGAGCCGTCCGATGCCCTATCCCGCGGCACATGTGCCAACGCACAAATTAACTGCCTCCAAACCCTCCACGAGGACCTCTGCCACCCGCGGGTCACTCGGTTCTACCACTTTATAAAGTCCCGCAACCTCCCCTACTCTGTGGAGGAGGTCCGTACAGTCACAAGGAACTGCCACATCTGCGCAGAGTGCAAACCGCACTTTTTCAGGCCGGATGGTGCGCACCTGATCAAGGCTTCCCGTCCCTTTGAACGCCTTAGTCTGGATTTCAAAGGGCCCCTCCCCTCCACCGACCGCAACACATACTTCCTGAATGTGGTGGACGAGTACTCCCGTTTCCCCTTCGCCATCCCCTGCCCTGACATGACAGCGGCCACGGTCATTAAAGCCCTTAACACCATATTCACACTGTTCGGTTGCCCCGCATACGTCCACAGCGACAGGGGGTCCTCCTTCATGAGTGACGAGCTGCGCCAGTTCCTGCTCAGCAACGGTATAGCCTCGAGCAGGACGACCAGCTACAACCCCCGGGGGAACGGGCAAGTAGAGAGGGAGAACGGCACGGTCTGGAAGACCATCCTACTGGCCCTACGGTCCAGGGACCTCCCGGTTTCACGGTGGCAGGAGGTCCTCCCAGACGCTCTCCACTCCATCCGGTCGCTACTGTGTACTAGCACTAACCAAACGCCTCATGAGCGCCTCCTTGTCTTCCCCAGGAAGTCCTCCTCTGGAACATCGCTGCCGACCTGGCTGGCGGCCCCAGGACCCATCTTGCTCCGCAAACATGTGCGGGCGCACAAGTCGGACCCGTTGGTCGAGAGGGTTCACCTCCTCCACGCGAACCCGCAGTACGCTTACGTGGAGTACCCCGACGGCCGACAGGACACGGTCTCCCTGCGAGATCTGGCGCCCGCCGGCAACACGCACACCCCCCCGACACCAATCACCCCCTCCCTGCCACCAGCGCACCCCGCCACCGCCCCCTTCCCGGGAGGATCGGTCCTCCTCCCAGGTCCGACCAGAAGTGAAGCTGAAGCAGAAACCATAAGGCTCCCGGAGACGACAACACGGGAACAAGCACCACCACCGGGGCCGAGGCGATCGACAAGGACGACCAGACCGCCCGACCGAATTGTGGCATGGATGTAACACTACAATGATGTGGACTTTAACGAGAACTTTTTTCTTTTCCCCTTACGACCACTGTAAATAGTGCAAAACAAAAAAAAAAAACCCTGTACATACTGTGATGACATGCAAAAGTTTTCCTCCCAGGACCAGCCTTGTAAACCCTTACCACCATGCGAAGCACCACCCCGCCGGGTTCATTTTTAACAAGGGGTGAATGTGGTAGTATGCATTAGGGGTCATGTGGGACTGTGAAGCCGTGATGTCATTGGCTGACAGATCCCGGGTCCTGGTTGGCTGTTGACCTCTAGCTCCGCCCTGAAGGCAGGGTATAATAACCAGGAGTTCTCCCCCGCAGGCCAGTCTGTTACTGAACTGCGGGGAACAAGTCACGCTTAATAAAGCCTCATCGACTTCATCTCTATTCGTCTCTCGTGAGTCTTGGTGCGCTACACACCGGAAGCCTGACTTCCAACCCTGAATTTTTTCCTCAAACCAGAGATTACAATAGTTTCAAAATCACTAGTCCCACCCCACAAAAAATCATCGACTTGCATCATAAAAATGCCAGAAATATTTCCTTTATAGTGCCAGTAAAACATTGCAGGATCTGCTTTCAACTGGCAACAGCCTAACTTTAACAAAACTGACCTTACCGAAAAATACCAGACTCTAGATGCATCATTTAATCCATATACACATTTGTTCAACTTCCAGAATACCCCTTCTGTGTTAGCTGCTTCTTTAGGGGGATGGAGAAAAATGTTTCTCTGGAGCTGATGCCCTGTAAAAAGGCAGCTTTTATATCTATAGATTTCCATTCCCATGCCTTTGTGGCTAATAGAGCCAAGAAGATCTTTAAAATAACCTTTCCTGTTGTAGGTGAATCTACCCGTAAATCCTGATCTTCTAAGTTTTCTTCAAATCCCCTTGCCACAAGCCTTACCTTTGCCTTATAAGTTCCATCCGGAAGAACCTTTTCCGTGCAAATCCATCTGTGGGATAGAGCTCTTTGTCCCCTATCCGGTACTTCCGTGTATACCCCAAATTCACTCCAACTATGCAATTCTTGCTGTTTAGCTTCTTTAATAACTTTTTCATCTAATTTATTTGAAGCCACCAAAGTCTCACGTGCATGTGGGCTTCTACTCCTAATAGTATTCGCAGTCTTACTCATGTTCCGAGATCTTGACAAACTACGTCCCCTCTCCCGCCTGGTATCTCGTTCTGTACTGCTACTGCTTGATCTTTCCCTTCTGCTGTGGGATGCCCTTTCAATAGTTCTCGACCTTTTTCTGCGGACCTGTTCACTATCTGATGTACTATCTGAACTGGCACTGCGTTTCTGTGCCCTCCATTTTTGAACTTTGTTTTCCCAATCCATTGTCTTGACTCCTTCCCCTGAATGCTGTCCATTCAACCAATGTTTATACTTTCCAGTGGCCTTCCCTGCTCTACTAATAACAGTTGCATCCTTCCATTGACTAGACCCTTCAGGCAAGTATGTCACTTTTGTACCAACTTTTGGCAGTTGCCCTTTCGGAAAAATGGCCTGTTTTAATTCACCAGAAGTGTTGTGTTCCTCCACAGAAACCCTGTCTATATCAGTTAATTGGTCCTCATAGTTCTGTAACACATGCGTGCCAGATGACTCTGGTTCCTCGTCATGTCTGTCTGCTGTGTCTAAATTTGAAAATTTGTAATCTGTACCCATTATCCTTGATGAATGGACCCTAACAGTTTGATTACCATGTTGCAAAATAATTGTTTTGCCATCTATGCCTTTGATCTTCCCTGGGCCTTTCCATTCATTAGAATTGTCTCTCTTATAGTATACCATGTCTCCTTGCTGAAAAACGGCATCTGATGGCCGTACGTTTTGTCTTAAAGCTCTGCGAATTCTTTCAGAGATTTCTGCTTCCAAAAAAGCTTTTCTACTGCTATGTAATGCATTTAAATGTTCAGCAAAACCAGAGCTAATTGTAGTCCCCTCCCAAGCTGGAGGCTGGTCATCCAAAATGGATGGAATTTTAGGATTTCTACCAAACACTAATTGATAAGGACTATAGTCCCCAACCATCTGCAATGAATTCTTTGCATGTACTGCCCATGCTAAAGCTGAATTTAGCCTGCAATTTGGTCGATCTGCCAACAATGTTGTTAAAATCCCTGGCCAAAGGTAGGGTTACTATCGGTCGTGCTGGTGTCCTTCTGTACTTCCTACAAACTTCACAGCGGTCACTAACCTGTTCTATCAGTTTAGTATAGTCGTCATCCCTTACCCCTGCATCCTTTAATAAATTTTCAGCCTCCGAGGAGACAGATGTGCAAATTGCCTATGCAGTTTTAATACCACAAGCTTTTTATCAGCTGAAGTCCCATTTTCAACTGCCATTAACACATCCTTAACGACTCTACTTGAAAAATTATTTGTCAATAATGGAATACAATAGTGTCCCGACTGTGTAAATTGTAAGTCCACCGTCTTTCCAAAAACTGTTGCCTTATCCTGTTCCATATCCAGTTTCATGTGTGCTTTCTTCATCGATGGTCTGCTCAGAAGCAAAGGTATCTCACTTGATACAACATCCGTGCTAATGAAATGATTCACTCCGGCAATATTGCAAGGGATCACCACTCTTTTCAGCGACTTCAGAGTATTATCATCCCCAAACCTGAAACTTGTGGAACTTTCAAATTCCTTAACCTTGTTACAATTTTCAGCATTCAAAGAGTCCAGGTAACATTTTAACCAGTCAATTCCACACACAGTAGATGTGCAGCCACTGTCCAATACAGCACAGTTGAAGAATTCTGCAACCAACACCCTCATTACTGGCGTAAAACTGCTTGTCAATAGGACAATGCCTTCTTTCTGGTCACTATCTTTTTCCTCTTCTAACTCTTCCGTGTCATGTGTCGCTTCAAACACTCTATCATAACGAGTTGGACAGTTGAAAGCATAATGGTATTGAGAGTCACATCGAAAACATCGATTTATCATGCCCTGTGCATTTCTGGGGTTCATCTTCCTATTGTAGGTTCTAACTGGGTTTCTGTCTTCATAATTTCCTTGTCTCGGTCACCGTCTTTAGTCTTGAGCCCTGTTCGTAGCAATACGATTTTGCCATCCTGTTACTAGTGTATCTTCCATATTCTGCCTTATTGCAGGCTGACCTATTTGGGTCATCAGAGCCATCGGAATCGAATGTTTCCCCAGAAACGTTTGTAAAGCTTTTGTCATCTGTTCGAATAAGGTATCCTTATCAGTAAACTGAACTCCTGTCAAAACCAGGAGCCTATTAATGTTGCACACTCTAGCACAGTCAAGTAATTTAAAGGCCAACACAGACTGTGGAAATTCCAGATTGTGTTTCTGAAGCCTTTTATATAGTCTGCCAAATTCCATTATATAGTCTTCCATGGAGATATCCTCCATTTTCCAGAACTTATCAAAATCCGACCATGCTTCATACGCACTTAACAAGTCATCTTTCTTATAAATCTTATCCATATAATGTAATAAAGTCTCCACACCTTCTTCTGAGTCTAGCTCTTCCAATTCCAGCTCAGAAAGCACTTTGTTTCGGATTTTACTGCCATATGGTAGAGAAAGAGCCAATGCCATACCTTGTTTTCTCTTTCCCAAAGCAGTTACTTTAGTCCACATAACTACTGCACTTCTCCATTGGTTGTACGATTCCCTTTCAGAAAATAAGGGAGGATAGTCATATCCAGCCATCTTTATCCTGGGTTCAGCCATGTATCTTTTTTTTTTCCTTCTCACTCACTCCTTGGTTTGATCAGGAAAAGTTGTATCTTTCAAACCTTCACATTTGCACAGCAACCATCCTCTGCTACCATTGTTAGATGTTTTAGTTGCTGTGAAATGAAGAGTCTAAAGTTCTTGTTCCTTTTCACCAAACACCATTTATTTCACTTCCACACCTCTGCACAAAACTTTTTTTTAAAATATATTTTATTCAAAAAAAAATTCCAGCCAAACAAAACAATACAAAAATGTTTCCCTTTTACATCAATAAAACAATATAAATAATAGTGATCGTTTTTAACAAATAAATAAATAATATCTAAACTAAATGGCAACTGCCATAACAAAATATTAACTCTCCCAAATAATAAAGTCAAACAAGCCAATATACATATCCAAGTAAAAATATCCATACAAAAACACCCCTGAGGACCCACCCGAGCCCCCCCCCACCCCCTGGGTTGCTGCTGCTACTTTCCCAGTTCCTTTATCGTTCTGCGAGATAGTCAATGAACGGTTGCCACCGCCTGGTGAACCCTTGAGCCGAACCTCTTAGTGCGAACTTTATCCGTTCCAGTTTTATAAACCCTGCCATGTCGTTTATCCAGGCCTCCACGCCCAGGGGTTTAGCTTCCTTCCACATTAACAATATCCTTTGCCGGGCTACTAGGGACGCAAAGGCCAAAACATCAGCCTCTCTCGCCTCCTGCGTTCCCGGCTCTTCTGCAACCCCGAATATAGCCAACCCCCAGCTTGGCTCGACCCGGACCCTCACCACCTTCAAAAGCACATTTGCCACCCCCACCCAGAACCCATGCAGTGCCGAGCATGACCAAAACATGTGGGTGTGGTTCGCTGGGCTTCTCGCGCATCTCCCGCACCTATCCTCTACCCCGAAAAATTTACTGAGCCTTGCTCCGGTCATGTGCGCCCTGTGCAAGACCTTGAATTGTATCAGGCTAAGCCTGGCACACGAGGACGAAGCGTTTACCCTACGTAGGGCATCTGCCCACAGCCCCTCTTCGATCTCTTCCCCCAGCTCTTCTTCCCATTTTCCCTTCAGCTCATCCACCATGATCTCCCCCTCGTCTCTCATTTCCCTGTATATATCTGACACCCTACCATCCCCCACCCATGTCCCCGAAATCACCTGTTGCCTCACAAAAGCCCTCAATTGCATATACCGAAATGCATTCCCCTGGGGCAACCCGTATTTTTCCGTCAGCGCTCCCAGACTCGCAAACGTCCCGCCTAGGAACAGATCCCTCAGTTGCACAATCCCTGCTCTCTGCCATGTTCTAAATCCCCCATCTATTCTCCCCGGGACTAACCTATGATTATTCCTTATCGGGGACCGCACCGAGGCACCCGTCATTCCCTTATGCCGTCTCCACTGCCCCCAAATTTTCAGCGTTGCCACCACCACTGGACTTGTGGTGTATTTCTTCGGGGAGAACGGCAACGGCGCCGGCGCCAATGCTTGTAGGCTGGTTCCTTTACAGGACGCCATTTCCAGTCTCGTCCACGCCGCTCCCTCCCCTTCTCCCATCCACTTACAAACCATTGAGATATTGGCGGCCCAATAATAATCACTTAAGCTCGGCAGTGCCAGTCCCCCCCTATCCCTGCTACGCTGCAAAAAAAACCTCCTCACTCTCGGGGTCTTCCCAGCCCACACAAAGCTCATAACACTCTTCTCAATTTTTTTGAAAAAAGCCCTCGTAACCATCACCGGGAGGCACTGGAACACAAAAAGAAATCTCGGGAAGACTACCATTTTGACCGCCTGCACCCTGCCCACCAGTGACAGGGACACCATGTCCCATCTCTTAAAATCCTCCCCCATCTGTTCCACCAATCGTGTTAAATTAAGCCTATGTAGGGTTCCCCAGTTCCTGGCTATCTGGATCCCTAAGTACCGGAAATCTCTTGTTACCCTCCTCAGCGGTAAATCATCTATTCCCCTGCTCTGCTCCCCCGGATGCACCACAAACAACTCACTCTTCTCCATATTCAATTTGTACCCCGAAAATTCCCCAAACTCCATGAGTGTCCGCATTATCTCAGGCATCCCCTCCACTGGGTCCGCAACATACAGCAATAGATCATCTGCATACAATGATACCCGGTGTTCTTCTCCTCCCCTGAGTACTCCCCTCCACTTCCTAGAGCCCCTCAGTGCTATGGCCAGCGGCTCAATTGCCAATGCAAACAGTAACAGAGACAGGGGACACCCCTGTCTTGTCCCTCTATAAAGACGGAAGTAGTCGGACCTCTGCCTGTTCGTGATCACACTTGCCACCGGGGCTCTATATAGCAGCTGTACCGAGCCAATAAACCCCTCTCCAAAACCAAATCTCTTCAACATTTCCCATAGGTAGTCCCACTCCACTCTGTCAAATGCTTTCTCAGCGTCCATCGCCACCACTATCTCCGCCTCCCTCTCCGGCGGGGGCATCATCATCACCCCTAGCAGCCTCCGTATATTCGTGTTCAGTTGTCTCCCCTTAACGAACCCAGTTTGATCCTCGTGGACCACCCCCGGGACACAATCCTCTATCCTTGTCGCCATCACCTTGGCCAGGAGCTTAGCATCCACGTTCAGGAGGGAAATAGGCCTGTAAGACCCGCACTGCAGCGGGGCTTTTTCCTTCTTTAAGAGTAACGATATCATTGCCTCCGACATGGCCGGGGGCAACTTCCCCCTTTCCCTTGCCTCATTAAAGGTTCTCGTCAAAAGCGGGGCCAGTAGGTCCATGTATTTCCTATAAAATTCCACCGGGAACCCATCCGGTCCCGGGGCCTTCCCCGCCTGCATGCTCCCAATCCCCTTTACCACCTCCTCCACCTCAATCCGTGCTCCCAGTCCCGCCCTCTCCTGCTCCTCCACCTTCAGGAATTCCAGCCGATCTAGGAAATGCATCATTCCCTCCTTCCCTTCCGGGGGCTGAGCCTTATACAGCCTCTCGTAGAATGCCTTAAACACCCCGTTCACCCTCTCCGCTCCCCATTCCATCTCACCTTCCTCATCCCTCACCCCACCTATCTCCCTCGCCGCTCCCCTCTTCCTCAGTTGTTGGGCCAGTAACCGGCTCGCCTTCTCTCCATACTCATACTGTACTCCCTGTGCCCTCCTCCACTGTGCTTCTGCCTTGCCCGTGGTCAGCAGGTCAAATTCCATATGTAGCCTTTCTCTTTCCCTGTACAGTCCCTCCTCCGGAGCCTCTGCATATTGCCTGTCTACCCTCAGAAGTTCTCTCAACAGTCGCTCCCTTTCTTCGCTGTCTTGCTTCCCTTTATGGGCCCTTATGGATATCAGTTCCCCTCTGACCACCGCCTTCAGCGCCTCCCAAATCACTACCACCTGGACCTCTCCGTTATCATTAAGCTCCAGGTACCTTTTGATACACCCCCTCACCCTTAGACATACCCCCTCATCCGCCAACAACCCCATATCCAATCTCCAGAGTGGGTGCTGCTCCTTTTCCTCTCCTACCTCCAGATCTACCCAATGTGGAGCGTGGTCCGAAATGGCTATGGCCATGTAATCCGTCCCTGTCACCTTCGGAATCAGTGCCCTTCCCAGGACAAAAAAGTCTATCCGTGAATACACCTTGTGAACGTGGGAGAAAAATGAAAACTCCTTACTCCCAGGCCTAATAAATCTCCAGGGGTCTACTCCTCCCATCTGCTCCATGAAGTCCTTAAGCACCTTGGCCGCTGCCGGCCTCCTCCCGGTCTTAGACCTAGACCGGTCCAGCCCTGGATCAAGCACCGTATTGAAGTCTCCCCCCATTACCAGCTTTCCCGCCTCCAGGTCCGGGATACGCCCCAGCATACGCTTCATGAACTTTACATCATCCCAGTTCGGGGCGTATACGTTCACCAGAACCACCGCCTCCCCTTGCAATCTGCCACTCACCATCACGTATCTACCCCCACTGTCCGCCACGATGGTCTTTGCCTCAAACAGTACCCGCTTCCCCACTAAAATAGCCACCCCCCTATTCTTCGCATCTAAGCCCGAATGGAACACCTGCCCCACCCATCCTTTACGTAGTTTAACCTGATCTGCCAGTTTCAGGTGCGTCTCCTGCAACATGACCACATCTGCCTTTAAGTTCTTTAGGTGTGCGAGTACCCGTGCCCTTTTAATCGGCCCATTCAGCCCTCTCACGTTCCACGTGGTCAACCGAGTTGGGGGGCTCTTTACCCCCCCCCCCCATGTCGACTAGCCATCCCCTTTTCTAACCCAGCTCCTCACCCGGTTCCCACGTACCCGTATATCCCACCGACGGTGCTCTCCCGTCCCGACCACCCCGCCCCATAACAGCTCCCCCTTCCCCTTAGCAGCAGCAACCCAGTTAACTCCCCCCCCCCCCCCTCCGCTAGATCCTTTTCTAGCGTAGTTGCACCCCCCATGTTGCTCCCAGAAGTCAGCAAACTCTGGCTGACCTCAGCTTCCCCCGTTTGTCCTCGGCCCCTCATTGTGCGAGGCCCCCTCCTTCCTGCGTCCCCGTTCCCGCCACAATTACCATAGCGCGGGAGCAAAGCCCGTGTTTCCCACTCGGCCCTGCCCCTGATGGCGCAGTTCCCTTCTCCTTCCCCCTTCCTTCCCACCGGCGCCCACAGTTCCCCATACTCCCCCCCCACCCCCCCCCACGAGGGGAAAAAAGAAAAGTTACAAAATTGAAAAATTGAAAACATTCCCCCCCCTTCCCCTTCCTCGTCCCACATAATCACCCCACCACTTTATTGCAGAAGCTTTTTCTCTCGCCAGACTATTCCAGCTTCTCGTCCACAATGAATGTCCACGCCTCTTCTGCCGTCTCAAAGTAGTGGTGCTTCCCTTGGTGTGTGACCCACAGTCTCGCCGGCTGCAACATTCCAAATTTAACCTTCTTTTTGTGGAGCACCGCCTTGGCCCGGTTGAAACTTGCCCTCCTTCTCGCCACCTCAGCTCTCCAATCCTGGTACACGCGGATCACCGTGTTCTCCCACCTGCAGCTCCGAGTTTTCTTCGCCCATCTTAGAACCATCTCTCTGTCATTGTAGCGGTGAAACCTCACCACTACGGCTCGAGGTATTTCTCCCGCCTTTGGTCTTCGCGCCAGAACTCGATAAGCTCCTTCCACCTCCAAAGGGCCCGTCGGGGCCTCCGATCCCATTAGCGAGTGAAGCATCGTGCTCACATATGCCCCGACGTCCGCCCCCTCTGTGCCTTCGGGAAGACCCAAGACTCTTAAATTCTTCCTCCTCGAGTTATTCTCCAGGGCTTCCAACCTCTCCACACACCTTTTGTGCTGTGCCTCGTGCGTCTCTGTCCTTCCCACCAGGCCCTGTATTTCATCCTCATTCTCCGCAGCCTTTGCCTTCACGACCCGAAGCTCCAACTCCTGGGTCCTCTGCGCCTCCTTTAGCCCTTCAATCGCCTGTAGCATCGGGGCCAACACCTCCTTCTTCAGCTCTTCCACACAGCGCCGCAGGAACTCTTGTTGCTCCGGGCCCCATACCAAACAGTCACCTTCCAACGCCATCTTGCTTCGAGCTTCCCTTCCTTGCCGCTGCTCCAGTGAATCCACTGCAATCCGGCCGCTGTCCTCTCCTTTATCCATTATTATCCGGGGGGATTCCCTCCTATTTCACCGCACAATGATTTTTGCCGTTAAAAATTGCCGTTGGGGCTCCTAATAAGAGCCCAAAAGTCCGTTTCAACGGGTGGTGCCGAAATGTGTGACTTAGCTGGTCATCGCCGCACCCGGAAGCCTCTGCACAAAACTCTTAACAACACACCACCTCACAGAGGCCACCTGAAGCCCCTTTACATATCAGTGTTAACATAAATGAGACAACTAATTGCAATGTCTCTTAACCCATTACTTAATAGGCCCTGGGGAACACAACGATACGGGGCTCGTTAGACACGCTGGGTTGGGTGTATGGTGGTGGTGGGGGCAGTGTGTGAGGGGGGGAGAGGATCAGGGGTGCAGTGGCCAGAATGTGAGGGGGGAGTGGATTGAGGGTGCAGTGGCCAGAGTGTGAGGGGGGAGGGGATCAAGGGTGCAGTGGCCAGAGTGTGAAGGGGGAGGGGATCGAGGGTGCAGTGGCCAGAGTGTGAGGGGGGGCGATGATGGGTTGGAGGGGGAGGACATGCAGGGTTGTCTCACTTGCTTCTGCGCCTCCAACCTGGCATGTCGCGACCTCCCGGGTGGCGGATCCCCCAGCGAGGTCCAGGGTCCTCTGCTCGTGAACGTTTAGGGGGTGCAGCACAGGAGAACCCCCTCTGGTTCTCATATGCTCACGATGGCTGTGCGCTGTCTTGTCCTGAGGAGGGGGGGGGGGGGTAGGAGAAAACATCACAATTAGGCGGGTATCGTCAGGGTGTGCAGATATAGGCTATATTAATGCTGGGTGAGGAGACATTTTGAGCCATGCCATGGCATCTCTCAAGGGGGGGCCCCAGTGCTCATGTGGGTCGAGCACAACGCTTTGCACCCTGAACCCCCCCCCCCACCCCACTTCCCACCCTCATGCCCGGGGGGGGGGGGGGGAGGGGGGGCAGTTGGTTGTGACCCGGGGGCACCCTTATGGCACTTACCCTGGCAGCCCGAGTGAGGTCGTGCAGCTTCTTCCGACACTTCTCCCCGGACTGGAGGGTGTGCCCCACAGCACTCACAGCGTTGCCAACCTCTCGCCAACCACGCTTTACCGTGCTGGATGGCCGGCGGTGCCCACGCCTTGGGCAGACGGTGGCCCTTCGATTTTCTACCTCATCGAGGAGGGTGTCCAGGTCCGTGTCCCGGAACCTCGGTGCGGCTTGTCGGGGCTCAGCCATCTCTCCTCCTTCTCCTCCTCCGGGGTCCTTCTGTGCGCGGATCGTGCCATTTATGGCGCAGCGCCGCATCATTCAGGCGTCGCGCGCTTACGATGCTGTTTTCGCGCCACACCCCCTGAGTTCCTCGCTCCTAGCCCATTTTCGGGCCTTGAGTCGATCGCGATCGGGGCCGTTTCGTGCCGTCGTGAAACTCGGCGGCGTTCACAACGGCGTGGGCACTTAGTCGCGGGAGCAGAGAATCGCGCCCAATGTCTTTTTTCTGGTGGCGCGGTTTGGCACTATTTTCTTAGGTTACTGAGGAGGGGAATGGGGAGGTGGGGTAGACTCGGGCAGGGGCCTCTGCACTAGTGAATGAAGTTTGGCTAGTGAACGGGAGTGTGGTGGGTGAGGGGCCGCAGTCATTGGAACCTGGTTGATCAGATTTTGATGGGCGTGGGAGGTGTGAATGATGCGGAGATGGGATCGATACTGGGAGGGGTGTTTGCAAGAGGAAGCGGATGGGCAGATTCTGGGAGGGTGGCGAGGGGTTCAATGGTAACAAAAGGATGGGGCGGGGCAGGCCAGAGGGGCAGGGACCCCGGGGTTTTTGATGATGGCGGATAGGAGGGACGGGGGGGTGGGTGGGTGAGAGACCTCCGATCAGTATTATGACATGGAACGTGAGGTGGTTAGGGGGACTGGTGAAGAGATCGAGAGATCGACCTCGCCTTCCTAGGCCCCAACTCGACCGTTTCCTCCTCGGCCCAAATTCGACCTTGCCCACCCATGCCGAACCTTGAACTTGCCCTCCTGGGCCCTGAATTGACCTCGCCCTCCAGGGCCCTGACTTGAGCTTACTCTCCCAATCCCCAACTCATCCTTGGCATCACAGCACCTATTGAAACTCGCTTTCTCGGGTCCCAACTTAACCTCAGCCTCCCCACTTCAACTCAAACGCACACTCCCGAGCCCTGACCTGAGCTCAGGGCCTGGCCCCGACTCGAACAAGCCCACCCTGGGCTTTGGGTCGATGTGCCTGGCTTCCCGTACTCCATCCTCGCCATTGCTTTGCTTCCTTCAGCCAGCAGCCCTCAGCACACTCACCAATGCGGTGTTCACTGCCCCTTCAATCAGACACTGTTGCAATCCCTCATTTGCTACTGATAGGCTCGCTAGTCTATCTATCAAAGAAGCAAAAGCGTGAGAAAAATGGCCCATGATAGGAGACACAGCTCCAAGAATAATTTTCCATTGAAACTCACCTCTTTGATCGGGATTTTGAAAACTGGTTGCCGGGACCTCATAGAGTGGCTCCACTGGCCAGATGTGCGACATACTTTGGCCAAGCCAGCCTTAACCAATAAGATTTAAAGATTAAGAAAGAAATAAAGAGGGCAGCACGGTGGCGCAGTGGTAGCACTGCTGCCTCATGGCGCTGAGGTCCCAGGTTCGATCCAGGCTCTGGGTCACTGTCCGTGTGCACATTCTCCCCGTGTTTGTGTGGGTTTCGCCCCCACAACCCAAAGTTGTGCAAGGTAGGTGGATTGAACACGCTAAATTGCCCCTTAATTGGAAAAAATTAATTAGGTACTCTAAATTTATTTTTTTTAAAAGAAAGAAATAAAGGAGCAATGGAGAATAAGGGTGAATTAGTAAAATCAAGGACTGAAAGAGAAGCAGAGAGAAAGAAAGAAAGATTGCATTCAGAGAGAGAAAAAGAGGCGGTAAGATACCAAAAGAAAAACAATGAATCTTAAATTATAAACTCACTAACAACATTCTACTGTGTGAATGAGGCCATTTCAATTGTTTCCTTTCTGGGCCAGAGAAATGGATAGACATTGCATTAACAATGATCATACGAGTAAAATTCATAAGCTGCTACTTTCCAAACAACTTTCTGTTGTGGGTTTAATGGACAATTAATGTAAAAATCCAGTACATTCTTAAAAGTAGCAGGAGGCCACAGGTGAGAAGCTGTTTATGCAAAGCAAATGGCAGAGCAGCATAAATCATAGAGCAAGTTCTGGAGACTTATAACTCCAGTATCTCTCTTCTGTGAACTTGTTGACTGATCTGTGCATTAACAATGTCATTAACAAACCATTAGCTTTCCACCAAGATACCGAGATACATTCTGTTATGTTTACAATAGCATTTCCTGAGAAACCAAGATATTAGGACTCATTAATATGGAGTGCGACTACATTTAACATTGCTTTTGTTAATGTTTTGATTGACAGTTCTGTATCAAGGTGACTCCGCACGTGACAGCTGTTAGAATTGCTTCAATTCATATTATGTTACTTTTCACACTGAGACAAGCGCCATAACCACTATACTACCATGCCAATACACAACAAAGACTGTACTTCAGAGTACTGTATGTGAGGTCCTTTGAGATATTTCTGCAAAATGATAAGCTGATATATAAATGCAAATTCATTCTTACTTGCAAATTCTTTCTTACTTTCTTTCTTTACACAATGAGCTGATTCCAATTTAGTCCTTGCTGAATAATTAATGTGATAGATCTGACTGCACAGTTGGATAAAGTAGTATACAATTGAATCATACAGGTCAGGTTCAAGAGAAGCACAGAATAAACTTGCATTTCCAAAGCTTCTTTCATATCCTCAGGAAGTCATTCTGAAGTGTTTCATCATCAATGAACGTAGGAACATAGGAATTAGGAGCAGAAGTAGGCAATTCAGCCCTTTGAGCCTACTCCACCATTCAATCAAATCATGGCTGATCTCTTCCTGGTCTCAAATCCACTTCCCCACTTAACCCATTTTAAAATCTAATATATATCTATCTCTTTCTTGAAAACATTTAATAATGCAGATTCCACCGCACTATGGGGCAGCGAGTTCCACAAATTCACCACCCTCTGCGAGAAGTAGTTCCTCCTCATCTCAGTCCTAAATCTACGCCTCTCAACCTATATCCATGACCTCTCGTTCTAGGTTTCCCCAATTGATTACTTTATCAATCCCATTTAGTATTTTGTACACCTCGATCAGATCTCCTCTCATCCTTCTAAACTCCAGCGAGGATAAGCCCAAACTGTTTAACCTCTCCTCCTAAGTCAACCCTTTCATCCCCAGAATCAATCTGGTGAACCTCCTCTGAACTGCCTCCAATGCCGCCACATCCCTCCTCAAATAAGGAGATCAAAACTGCACACAATACCCCAGATGTGGTCTCATCAACACACTGTACAATTGCAACAACACTTCTCTACTTTATACTCCAGTCCTTTTGCAATAAACGCTACCATTCTGTTTGCCTTTTTAATTACATACTGTACCTGCATATCGACTTTCTGCGATTCATAAACAAAGACATCCAGATCCCTCTGTCCAGATGCATCTTGAACCTTCTTTCCATGTAGATAATAATTTGTCTTTCTATTTTTTTGGCTAAAATGGATAACCTCAAACCTATCTACATTAAACTCAATTTGCCAAAGCTTGGCCCAATTTCCTTGCCTATCTATATCCGTCTGTAAAATCTTTATCTCCTCTTCATTGTCTGCTTTCCCACCTATTTTAGTACGATCTGCAAATTTTGCTGTTACACTCTGTCCCTGCTTGCAGATCATTTATATAAATTTTAAACAGTTGAGGTCTGAGGACTGACCCCTGCGGCACCCAACTAGTTGCAGTTCATCAGCCAGAGAAGGACCCATTTATACTGGCTCTCGGCTCTCTGACGCACTATTGAAATGTAGGGTTGGATTTTCTTGTCCTGCCAGCAATGAAAATCATGGCGGGTGCGGGGCAAAAATAGGAGTGATGGCAAAAGTCAGTTTTCTGCCAACAGAAAAATAAGTAGGGGAATTTTCTGAATTCTCCCTCTGCGTACCCGAACAGGCACCAGAATGTGGTGACTAGGGGCTTTTCACAGTAACTTCATTACAGTGTTAATGCTAGCCGACTTATGACAATGAAGATTATTAATATTAATTTCATCTCCCCTCATTCTTCTAAACTCCAGAGAGTATAGGCTGATGTGTTGGGTGCTCTGGATCCGTGGAACACATACAGGCCACCAAAACTTAAAATAGTGCAACACTATTTTGTTAAGTTAGAAACTGTTGAACATACTTTCACTGTGGGTTAACACGATGTTAGATTAAACTAAAGACCTATGCCTGTCCGAACTAGTCTATGCATTCAGTACATGGTGAGGACCTGTGCTGTAAGCTGTAAGCTCTGTCCTTGTAGGAGGCTGCATCCCGAATGAGTGGGAACTCTGATTCCCCCTGTCTTTCTAGTGAGTGTGCTCTAACTGGTGATTGGCTGCGGGGTTGTGTGTGTTGTTTGGTCTTGCTGTGTGTCCATCAGTGTGTGTGTATCTGCACCATGATGTACTGGTGTATATCTTGACATCCCCCCTTTTATAAAAGAATGTATGTGTGTGGCAATAAATAATGTATGGTGAAAATGTTCCTTACTACGTGTGGGGTGCGAAGACATATTTACAGGACTACGTACATGAGAACTAAGCTATTTACATGGGAAGGTGCCTGGTGCAGAGAAGCAGTATTCAACAAGAATAACGAGATCAACACTACATACAAACCAGGGAAACGATCAAACAAAGCAACGAAACAATTCAGAGAGTCTATAAGTCCGCAAAGTTCATAAATTAAGTCTCTGAGGTGGGCGACGAATTCTGGATGACCGCCTCAAGGGTGGGTCGAGAGCCGCCGGTTCAGGAGCGGCCTGGACTGCGTCAGAGTCAGGGGGAGGCAGAGTGACAGGGAGCTCTGCATAGTCTGTGGCAGGCTCAGCAGGAGGGCGAGGCGACAGTAGAGGATCACGTGGCGAGCGTGGAACAAGACGAAGGGCGCGTTGATTGCGGCGCAGAATAGAGCCATCCGGTAGACGAACCAGGAACGAACGGGGGGGCCACTTGCCGAAGGACAACAGCAGTCGCAGACCAGCCCCCATCCGGAAGATGGACGCGGACGTTGTCATCTGGAGCCAGAGCAGGGAGATCAGCTGCACGGGAGTCATGAGCCGCCTTGTGCTGTGCACGAGACAGTTGCATCCGGCGAAGGACCGGAACGTGGTCGAGGTCTGGGACATGGATGGACGGCACCGTCGTCCTCAGGGTATGACCCATGAGTAACTGGGCTGGCGACAGGCCAGTGGACAGCGGGGCGGAGCGATAGGCCAGCAAGGCAAGGTGGAAATCGGACCCAGCATCGGCAGCCTTGCACAGGAGCCGTTTGACTATATGTACTCCCTTCTCCGCTTTGCCATTGGATTGGGGGTACAGGGGACTGGATGTAACACGGGCAAAATTGTACCGCCTGGCAAAGTTGGACCATTCCTGGCTGGCGAAGCATTGTCCGACATAACCGTGAGCGGGATGCCGTGTCGAGCAAATGTTTCTTTACATGCACGAATGACGGCAGACGAGGTGATGTCGTGCAACCGTATCACCTCCGGGTAATTCGAAAAGTAGTCCATGATCAGGACATAGTCTCTACCCAGCGCGTGAAACAGGTCGATGCCCACCTTGGTCCATGGTGACGTGACCAACTCATGGGACTGCAGGGTCTCACGTGGTTGGGCCGGCTGGAAGTGCTGACAAGTGGGGCAGTTGAACACTGTGTTGGCTATGTCCTCATTAATGCCGGGCAAGTACACTGCCTCTCGGGCCCGTCGGCGGCACTTCTCCACGCCAAGGTGGCCCTCGTGTAGTTGTTCCAGGACAGTTGGCGCATGCTATGCGGGATGACAATGCGGTCCAGTTTTAGAAGAACCCCGTCTACTACCGCCAGATCATCTCTGATATTATGGAACTGAGGGCATTGACCCTTGAGCCACCTGTCCGTTAGGTGGCGCATGACACGCTGTAGCAAGGGGTCAGCCGCTGTCTCGCGGCGAATTTAGACGAGGCGTTCATCCGTGGCAGGTAGATTGGAGGCCGCGAATGCCACATGGGCGTCAACCTGGCAGACAAATCCCGCTGGGTCACATGGAGTGTTGACTGCCCTGGAGAGAGCATCAGCAATGATGAGGTCTTTGCCTGGGGTGTATACCAGCTGGAAGTCATATCACCGGAGCTTGAGAAGAATACGCTGGAGGCGAGGCGTCATATCGTTCAAGTCTTTCTGTATTATATTGACCAGCGGGTGATGGTCGGTCTCGAAGGTGAATTGAGGAAGTCCGTAGACATAATCGTGAAACGTAACCACACCGGTCATAAGGCCCAGGCACTCCTTTTCTATCTGCTCGTAGAGCTGCTCCATGGGAGTCATGGCACGTGACGCATATGCAACGGGGGCCCATGATGAGGCCTGATCACGTTGAAGGAGCACTGCCCCAATGCCGGATTGACTGGCATCGGTCGAAATTTTGGTCTCCTTTGCTGGATCAAAGAAAGCTAAGACTGGGGCCGTGGTCAGCTTTGTTTTGCGTTCTCTCCATTCGCGCTCGTGGGCATGGAGCCATTGGAAGTCTGTCGCCTTCCTGACCAGATTCCTGAGAGCCATGGTATGAGAGGCGAGGTTAGGGATTAATTTCCCTAAAAGATTGACCATGCCCAGAAATCGGAGGACCGCCTTCTTGTCCTCTGGTGTTTTCACAGCTGTGATGGCAGCTACCTTGACCGCGTCCTGCTGCACACCCAACTGGGCGATGTGGTCCCCAAGGAACTTGAGTTCCGTCTGACCAAAAGAGCATTTGGCCCTGTTGAGGCGGAGGCCATGCTCATGTATACGTCTGAATACGCGCTGGAGGCGACTAACATGCTCCTGCGGGGTGGTGAACCAAATGATTATGTCATCGACATAGACGCGAACACCTTCAACGCCTTCCATCATTTGTTCCACAATCCTATGGAACACTTCTGATGCAGATATGATCCCAAACGGCATCGTGTTGTAACAATATCTGCCAAAGGGGGTATTAAATGTGCACAGTTTCCTGCTGGATTTATCGAGCTGGATTTGCCAGAATCCTCTTGAGGCATCGAGTTTGGTGAAGAGCTTGCGTGAGCCATCTCACATGTGAGCTCTTCGCGCTTGGCAATTGGATAATGCTCCCTCATGATATTGCGATTTAATTCCTTGGGATCAATGCAAATTCTCAATTCGCCGGAAGGCTTTTTTACTCATACCATGGAACTGACCCAGTCGGTCGGTTCCGTGACTTTGGAAATCACTCCTCGTTTCTGGAGGTCCTGCAGCTGCTGCTTGAGGCGGTCCTCAAGGGGTGCTGGGACCCTGCGAGGTGCGTGCACCACAGGCGTGGCATTCGGTTTTAATAAAATCTTGGAGGTGTACGGGAGCGTGCTCATGCCCTCGAAGACATTGTGGTACTGGTTGATAATGGCATTGAGCTGCGCCCTGAAGTCGGTGTCCTGAAAGGCAGACGCGTCAGCAGGAGAGAGAGTGAACTCTCTGAACTAGATTCAACAGCTTGCATGCCTGCGCGCCAAGCAGGGAGGCTTTCGAGGAGCCCACGATTTCAAAGGGAAGGATGGCTTTGCGTGACTTGTGCGTCACTTCGAGCTGACACGAGCCGTTGGCAGCAATGGCATTGTCATTATAATCTAATAGCTGGCAGGCTGATGGGACGATGGCTGGTTTGACACGAAGGCTTTGGAGGTCAGAGATTGGCGGAGGCACCAGTGTCCAGGCGGAATCGTATTTGGGACCGGTATAAGAATACTCATATATTTGAGTATAAGAATTGGCAAGTCATGTTGCAGCTGTATAGAACCTTAGTTAGGCCACACTTGGAGTATAGTGTTCAATTCTGGTCGCCACACTACCAGAAGGATGTGGAGGCTTTAGAGAGGGTGCAGAAGAGATTTACCAGAATGTTGCCTGGTATGGAGGGCATAAGCTATGAGGAGCGATTGAATAAACTCGGTTTGTTCTCACTGGAACGAAGGAGGTTGAGGGGCGACCTGATAGAGGTATACAAAATTATGAGGGGCATAGACAGAGTGGATAGTCAGAGGCTTTTCCCCAGGGTAGAGGGGTCAATTACTAGGGGGCATAGGTTTAAGGTGAGAGGGGCAAAGTTTAGAGTAGATGCACGAGGCAAGTTTTTTACGCAGAGGGTAGTGGGTGCCTGGAACTCACTACCGGAGGAGGTAGTGGAGGCAGGGACGACAGGGACATTTAAGGGGCATCTTGACAAATATATGAATAGGATGGGAATAGAAGGATACGGACCCAGGAAGTGTAGAAGATTGTAGTTTAGTCGGGCAGTATGGTCGGCACGGGCTTGGAGGGCCGAAGGGCCTGTTCCTGTGCTGTACATTTCTTTGTTCTTTGTTCTTTGTTCTTTGTTCTTTGGTTGACCGTAAGGATGGCACACCACTCATCGTCTGGATCGATGCTGTATACCGATAGAGGCTGGATTCTTTGCTTCGGGGACACCCTGTTTTTTGTAACGATACCGATTCGAAAAGGTGTCTTCAGGTCCTCAGTGTCAATATCAGGTAGTAGGTCCGCATCGGACTCGGTGACCGTGGGTTGAATGGCCCGGACATTCCTGCAAGGCTGGCTGGAGCGATACGAATTGGCAGGCCGAGTTGATCTGCATAAAGCAGCATAGTGTCCAAGTTTGCCGCATTGTCGGGATTTGGCAGGGCATTGCCGCTTTAAGTGGGAGGAGCCACAGTTGCTGCACGTTGTAGCGTCAGTACTTTCGCTGTGCCACCGCGCATGCGCGGTGCGGCTGTACGTGGTGCGCGCCTGCGCAGTACGTTCGTCGACGTCACCGCCCCCTCGTTCGGTGCGCACAAGCGCAGGAGTCCGCGAAAAGCGTGCAAAATGGCCGCCCTCATCCAGGCTGAGGCCCTGGAGTTGCTCGATTGCTTGGACCTGTTCTGCCTTGTGGGGACCTTGCTGCACCGTTTCAGCCGCTTGGATGTGGGAATACCGACTGGTGGCGTGTTCGTGTAGCACGCAGGTCTCAATGGCGGTCACTAGGGGGAGCTGCTTTACCTTGAGGAACTGCTGGCGTAGGGGGTCTGACTGAACACCAAAAACGATCTGGTCGCGTATCATGGAGTCGGAGGTGGGCCCGTAATTACAGGACTGCGCAAGGATGCAGAGGTGGGTGAGAAAGGACTGGAAAGGTTCATCCTTACCCTGTGAACACTGTTGGAATACATAGCGCTCAAAACTTTCATTCACCTCTATGTTGCAGTGGGTGTCAAACTTGAGGAGGACCGTCTTGAATTTTGATTTATCTTCATCATCAGCAAAGGTGAGAGAATTGAAAATGTGGATGGCATGTTCCCCGGCCGTGGATAGGAAGAGACCGATCTTCTTGGTGTCCGAGGCATCTTCCCGGTCTGTGGCTTCCAGGTAGAGCTGGAAGCGTCGTTTGAATATCTTCCAGTTGGCCCCCAGGTTACCGGTGATGTGGAGCGGCGGCGGCAGGCGGACGCTGTCCATTTTGCAGGATGGCTGTATGCTGGTGGAAGGCAGATCATTTGCAGGTAGGTCTAAGAAGTTCTAATATCCCTCAACTCCTGGTATCATGATGTGTTGGGTGCTCAGGATCCGTGGAACACAGACAGGCCACCAACACTTAAAATAGTACAACACTATTTTATGAAGTTAGAAACTGTTGAACATACTTACACTGTGGGTTAACACGATGTTGGATTAAACTAAAGACCTATGCCTGTCGGAACCAGTCTATGCACTCAGCACATGGTGAGGACCTGTGCTGTAAGCTGTAAGCTATGTCCTTGTAGGAGGCTGCATCCTGAATGAGCGGGAACTCTGATGCCCCCTGTCTTTATAGTGCATGTGCTCTAACTGGTGATTGACTGAGGTGTTGTGTATGTTGATTGGTCTTGCTGTGTGTCCATCAGTGTGTGTGTATCTGCACCATGATATACTGGTGTATATCATGACATAGGCCTAAACTGTTCAATCTCTCTTCATACGACAAACCCCTCATCTCAGAATCAACCAAGTGAACCTTTTCTGAGCTGCTTCCAATGTCACTACATCTCTCCTCAAATAATGGGACCAAAACTGTGCACAGTACTCCGGGTGCGGTCTCACCAATGCCTTGTACAGTTGCAGCAACACTTCCTTACCTTTATACTCAATTCCTTTAGCTATAAATGCCAACATTTCATTCACTTTCTTTATTATCTGCTGTACCTGCATTCTAGTTTTCTGAACGAGGAACCCCAGATCCCTCTGCATCGGATCATCCCAAAGTCTCTCCCCATTTAGATAATAAGTTGCCTTCCGATATTTCCGATAAAATGCATGACCTCACACTTATCCACATTAAACTCCTTCTGCCACATTTTGGCCCACTCTCCTAACCTATCTGCATAAGGTTCTTATTTCCACTATTGTCCCACCTAGTTTTGTGTCGATTGGACGTTGATGGTGAGGGTTTGAAAGCTGGTCTTAAAATAAAATTGGACCAGCACCATCTCAGCAGCCAATGTAATGACACAGTTGAAAAATAAGCTTGGGAAATAATTTGCCAATGGAGGGGTCTGAAGGATTATATAGATTTGGAATAATTGATCATTTGTCCCTCACAGAGGAAAGTGGAAAGTCAGAAGGATCGAACTACTAAAGGGCCATGACTATAGTACATGTACAACATGCTCCAGACTACCCTACACATTGCAGTTTGGAGGTCCAAGGTTTACACAGCTCAATGAGCGCAGTCATTGAATTAGTGCAAGGCTGGGCTCCAGCCGATTCCAAAGAAGGCAGCCTGACAATGTCCTCACTGAGTTTGGTAGTGCCTGGCTGTATTCATCCAGATTCAAACCCCGTTGTGAATACACTGTCATGCCTCGGCAGCTGGGGATGTTGGGGAAAGCTCAGCTATCTGCAATCCATCAGGATGGACAAGTTGGGCCAAAGGGCCTGTTTCCAAGCTCTAAACCTCCGTGACCTCGATGTGCTTCAGCTGCAAGGGAGAACCTTGGTTTGGAATTCTTGAGTGAAGGTTTCACAATGACCCCCTAGCTTGATGATGGAAGGTGATCATTGCAGGGTAAGGTGCAATCATGTCTCTCATTTGCTTTTCCACAGACACAAGGGGAAATACAGAATGTAGGCTGCAGGCAACACTGCCTTCTTCATAGCTTTGATGGAAGTGAGGATGAGAAAAAAGGCCCATCGCTGATTCACAGAGGTAAGGGAAGAGCCTCGCCCTGAGGAATATAGGCCAGCAGGATCCATGAAGACCCAGAAGCTGAGGAGAAGAGACCAATTCCACAGAGACATTTGGCACAACACAGGATACACTGAAGAAGCCTTTATTGTTGCAGAAGGGCAAGGGAAACAATGCCACAGAAACCTTCACTTGTCAAGGGATGTGGAGGCTCACATCTGTCATATTCTTTACAATATTCTGCTAAGGTCCCCAGTGGAGCCCTGAAACAAGCCACCTACAAAAATGTTGAATGTACCAGGTATCTTCAGAGCAATGGATGGCAATGGATGGCCTGCCAGACCCACTGGGGACCTTTGCAGAATATTGTAATTGTCCACACGTAAATGTATACAAGAGGTTACTGATGCCCTTTTCAGTAAGGCATACAGTTGTTCTTGAATGAAGCCTGCCAGGTTGCCAAAGCAGTGGGATTTGTGGTGATCCCTGTCTTCCCATTCGCATAGGGTACCAACGACAAAACACAAGTGGCCTTCTGCAGTGACCACGAACATTTATCAATAGAAAGGCTTCCACTCTCTCATGTTCAGCTGATCTGTGATCACCAAAATGCAGGGTTGTGCAAGGTACCGTGGGAGCTTGCATGATTCTTACACCTTGAGTCACTCACAGGTGTTACAGATCTTTGAGGGCCCTAAGGACATTGAGAGTTAGCCAATTGGTGATAAAGGCTTCCCACAAAAGACATGGTTAATGATGATCATTTGGCAGCCACAGAGTGCTTCAAAGTACAATGTGACTCATTCTGCAACACACCCTTTGACACGACAGACCAATGGCATGTTGAAAATGTGTTTCAGATGTCTGGACTGGTCAGTCGGCACTCTCTAGTATTCAACCCCAGAGGCTGTCCCAAATGAGTGGCACGGTGACACGGTGGTTAACACTGCTGCCTCACAGCACCAGGGACCCATGCTCAATTCCAGCCTTGGGTGACTGTATGGAGTTTGTACGTTCTTCCCATGTCTGCATGGGTTTCCTCCGGGTGTTCCGGTTTCCTCCCACAATCCAAAGATTTGCGGTTAGGTGGATTGGCCATGCTAAATTGCCCTTTGATGCATAGGTTGGGCTATGGGGTTACAGGGATAGGGTGGGGTGGATGGGGGAGTGTAAATGGGTAGCTCATTCAAAAGGGTCAGTACAGACTCGATGAGCCGAATGGCCTTCTTCCACGCTGTACGGATTCTATGATTCGATGACCATTGTGGTTTGCTGAGCTCTATGGAACCTGGTGCTCCAAAGGGGGGGATGAGTTGCCATATGAAGAGATGGGGGACCTGCAAATCTCCTCCCAATGAGGAGGATGCAGAAAATTCTGACATCAAAGAGGGCACGGATGATGACGGCCCACAGGAAGGGGCCAATGCCCAGGCAAGAAGCCTGTCAGACCCTTACAGTGACAAAGTTCTCGGGCGATAAAGAAGACTAGCTCATGTGAGCGAATTTCAGCTGCTCTTTCCATACATGGTAGACACTAACACCTTCTTTGTTGCCCTCAACATCTCAATGAAAGACATCAGTTTCAGAATGAGTAGTCACAATCTTGTGCTTTGATGGCCTCATCCTTGAAAAGCTAGGCAGCCTTTGGAGCATGTGGCTATTCTGTAATGGGATAAGAACCCCACCAGCACTCACTCTGAAGCAGTGCTTTCAAGCATAGCGCAAATATTTCATCACCTGCAGCAGACTTCAAAAGATGCGGACAGCACTGAAAATTTAATGGACACATGAAAACATGATTCGAGCTTTGCAAGGCGCTTCAAGGAGGACAGTCATCAAGCACTGGCTATTGCTTAACCATCTGAGAACTGATTTGAATCCAGAGCAGCATCCCTCCAAAGGCCATTACTCATGCATGAATAATGTTTAGGTACCATCATGCTACTGAGTCCCCCGGATGCTATTATATGTTACTCCCAATCCCAGATGCGAGCCTATAAGTCAGGTTGCCTTGTGAGCCCAGAGAGCTTCAGCAGCACCATCGTCTGATCATTGACAAACACTCATGACCCTGTCTTTGTCAGGAACTTCCCAAGTTCACGTCCAGCATTGCCATAACCATCTGGTACTGTCGTGGCCCAGTCAGTCTCACATCTGTGGATTACTTAGTAACTTTTTTATACTAAAGACCACACAACAGATGTATTGGAGCTTTGCTCTGATCCCATCACAGGCCTCCATTTTGTCATTCTAGCAGACTGAGATATGTATGAGGAAGCCTGGGACGCTGATGGCACTGTCACAGTAAAAGAACCATGTCGATTGGCCTCATGGGAGCTAGAACAGGGATTATGTCAAGTAAGGCTAGCCAGACCTTCAGGTGCAAACCAGCATCCTCGCATGTAATAGGCCGGCATCATGAAACTAGGCACATGCCTATAACATTGCATAGTTGGTGTTTAGCAGACATTTCAAGGGTCACCAAGTACTAACTAGGTCCATTGCTCTGCATCATTCAGGTGGGGAGTGGAAACTATTATGAGGGTAATGTTTAGCCGTCAACTCAGTCATGATTTAACGTTGCAGGTCAACATGAAAGGCTAAAGTTTGTGATGATTACTTAAGTCATAACTCACACCTATACCTGACAATAATTACATGCAGACCATTGAAACGTATTTGTTTGGAATGACGCCAAGATTTTTTAAAAGTATAATATCCACAGAGAGACTTCAGTGCAGCAGCATTCGGATAATTAAAACATTCTCAAAATCTATACTCAGGAGAGCACATTAAATGGTCCTCTGATGCTAGTCTTAGATATGAATTGTCCAACCACGATGATCATATAGCAGCTGGCTTTGTTCCTGGTGCTTCTGTGGACATAAAAGCAAATGACTGAACTGCAATTGGGCGAGACGCCATAGACCTGAGGGACATTTAGCCCAGAAATAGGCCACAAAGCCAGCTACCACCCCCCCCCCCCCCCCCCCACCCCCCACCCTCCATCAAGATCATCATAGGTGCACAGAGATTCCCTCAAACCATCCAAAGGGCCAAAGAGACGGTAAAACTAGCAGAAGCCAGGAGAGGAAAGCTGAGGCGGCAACCAGGTGGAACTGGACATAGCTGACCGAGTCGGGTCACCGTCACCCATGCTGGACTACCCACCAATAAGTCAGTGGATGGGGCTCTTAACGCAGCAGCTCCTGAAGCACAGGGATGCAAACAAGCTGGAAATGATGGTGACAGTGAAAGTGTCGGTCGCAGAAGCCCTGGTTCTCTTCAAGGAGGCGCTAGAGCAAACAGAGCGGCAATTGGAAGCACAGGAAGCGACAGCGTGGAAGCTCGAAAAGGCAGTAACCAACCAAGGGGACTGAATCGCCTCATTAGAAATGGAGGTGGCGAGGTTGGTGGTGACCCAGGGAACGCTCCAGGGAAAAGTGAAGGACCAGAAAAAATGATCGTGCTGACAGAATCTCCATATCGTGGGCTCGCCAGAGGGCATCGAGGGCAGAAACCCCATGGAGTACATGGTTTGTATGCTGGGCAAGCTGCTCGTGGGGAAAACCTCCCCAAGCCCCAGAAATAGACAGGGCCCATAGGTCACTCTTGCCAAGGCCACAAACAGGTGAGCAACCACGGGCCATCATTGCAAGCTACACATGTTCCAAGATAGAGAGTGGATCCTGAACTGGGCAAGGCACACGTGGTTGAGCACATGCGAAGGGCACTCGATTTGCCTATATCAGGACATTGGAGGAGACCTGGCCAAATGAAAGCCCAAATTTAACGCAGTCAAAGCAGCCGTGTACAAAAGTAAGATACGGTTCGGGATCTGTACCCGGCCAAGCTGTGGGTAACCTTCCAGGGCAAGGAATATTATTTTACCTCACCAGTCGAAGCAGATGAGTTTGTACATAGGCATGGACTGGGAAAGCAGCAGCAAGAACAATGAGAACGGGGTGGCACAGTGACACTGTGGTTAGCACTGCTGCCTCACAGCTCCAGGGTCTCAGGTTCAATTCCGGCCTTGGGTGACTGTCTGTGTGGAGTTTGCACTTTCTCCCCGTGTCTGCACAGGTCACGACCGGGAGGGAGTATCTGGCAGAAGGGAGGGGGGAGGGGGGGGGGGGGGAGGATATGGGAGGAAGGCCCACAGGGGTGCAGGGGAGCAGGGAGGGGTAGACAAGGCCCGGGGGGATATTGGGAGGGAGAAGTTGGGGGAATTGTGGGTGAGGGCAAAACACTGGTTATGGAAGGTCGCACAAGACGACAGCGGGAACAAGGGCATCAAAAACGGCCATCTTGGATGGCCGCCACAATAAAAGGAAACTCTGGAGTGCAGGGACATATCCACATGGAGAATATGGCAATGATGGCCATCTTGGATGACCCCCAGAGTGCAGGGGTTGATCCACAAGGTAAGTATGGTTGACCCTGCAGGGGTGGGGGACAGAAATCCTGCCATCAATATAGTCACCTGGAACGTCGGGGGACTTATCAGCCCAGTGAAACAATTCGGAGTCTTCACCAACTGAAAAGTCTGAAGGCTGATGTAATGTTACTCCAAGAGACGCACCTGAGGGAGAAAGACCGACTGCAGGTGAGAAAGAGCTGGGTAGGACAGCCATACCAATCGTGTTACGGGACAAGGGCTAGGGGGGTGGTGACAAAAACAGTAACGGACCCAGGGGGATGGTATGTTATGGTTACTGATGTCCTGGAAGGGGCACCAGTGGTGCTTGTAAATGTGTACGCTCCCAACCGAGACAACGCTAACTTTATCAAGAAAACCATGGCTGAAATCCTGACATAGGGTCCCACCGCCTCCTTTTGTTGGGGGGGGGGGCTTTAACTGCGTACAGGACCCACGGACAGACAGACCCAGCCCCAAATTGGGAAAACAATCAAGCATTGTCATGGCAAGGGAACTAAACGCCTTTAAGGAGCAAATAGGGGCAAGCACTGGGCAAGCAGTGCACCAGATCCGCCAGACACAGGGGACATTTTACCAGCATGGAGCCAAAGTCAGCTGTCTGCTGGCTCACCAGCTGAGGAAGCAGGCAGCCATGAGGGAAATAGCTCAGGTGGGGGATAGGAACGGCAGACTAGTCACAGCACCAGAGGAGATTAACAAAGCCTTTATGACCTTCTACCGAGAGCTGTACACCTCCTAGCCCCCCAGAGGGAGACTCGAATATGGAGCAGTTCCTCAATGGACTGGACATACTGGTCATTGCGGGAGGAAGGGAAACAGGGCCTGGAAGCACCATTAGAGACGGGAGAGGTCATGGAGAGCATCAACTCCATGCGGCGGGCCGGCGCTGGCACCGGACGGACTCCCGGTGGACCTATTGAGCTGGAGGCAGTCCAGTTGTCCGAGATAGCATTGGCAGATGTCCTCTCGAGTCTAGAGGTCCCAGATGTAATAAGAATCTCCGGCAGAGGGGCAACTGCAGCTTTCATGGAGTTAATGGGTCAGCGGCAGGTGGCTACTGGAGCAGCCGGACACCCTTAGAATGTGCTGCGTAGAGGCTCCCGGGTGTCTGGCTGATGATCCTCCTAGGTATGAGTGCCCAATGTCCCCTTCCTGACTCGTTGAAGAGAAGGGGCTCCTGGTGAGAGGTTGAGGTATCCCATTGCCTTCTCACCTTAACACTAATGGATCCCACTTGTGACTGGAGCGATAGTGTACAGGTCCGAGCACATATCTGACAGCAACTGCTGGACCAGGGTCAACAGGATGGACGTCACCCTTTCAATAGTAACATCAATGCTTTGCACAACTTCAGACAGAACGTGGATGGACTCCCCATACTTCATTCTGATCTGGTGACAGCATCTGACAACCATACCTTCTGATCTCCTGCCTGTCTTTGAAGCTACAACATTTCTGCGAGGGCTGAGTCTAGAGGCTTAGCAGGATCTGGGCCTCCATCAGTCCTTTTGAGTGTTGGAGACCTTGACTATCACTGCCTCTGCTTTTTCTTTGCTCACCAGATTGTAACTCTGCGACTGTTCTAGAACTTGGTCCCACTGAGGTGTGTGCCTTTGTGCTGATGGAGGGTGCAGATGAGCACAGTGATGGGTCTTCCTTGGATGCTTCCTCAGTATCCTCATCTCTGTGGGCTCGAGCTGATGGGCTAGCTGGTGGTGGCCCCTGATGTGTTGTGTAGTCTGGGATAACACAGGCTGCAACTCGATGCAGCTTTGACCAAAAGATACTCCAGACTTTGAAGTAAGTTCAATGTGATTTATTGAACCATCAGCACAGTTCTCTATGAGTTCAACTCTCCTGCTAATCTTGTTATAGTAACTCAGTCTAACTAACCAGTCTGCTCTAAGTCACGTGGTGGGTGTGATGCTTCCGATCTGTCCCTGTCCTTCTCTCTAAGTGTCGCCTGTGGAAAGAGAAAGAGCATGTGTGCCCTGTCCTTTTATATGGGTTGCCCCCTTGTGGTAGTGTCACCTCTGGGTGTCTTGACTGCCCATTGGTCGTGTCCTATTCTATGTGTTCATTACCTGTATGTCTGCATGTCATGACATCTCCGGTGCTACCTCTAGTGTGTACTTAATCGTAATGTATTTACATTAACCCCTGTGTATTTACAGTGATGCATATCACCACAACCCCTGTCTTTTCTAGTTGGTTGCTGTGATAGAGAGAAGAGATAATTAGTGAATAGGTGGACAGTCAACTACACTACCTTATGGTTTTGGACTGCCTGGAGGAGACTCCCCAGATGTTTGTTGCTGAAAAGTGGAGCAAGAGGCCTTATTTCTTCCTGTAGGTCATCACTCGACACAAGTCCTGGGCTACATAGAATGAATGTGAGTGTGTGGGTGCCATTTAACTATGGCAACCGGACCTTTGACCCCATGATGTAACAGTAACCCTCCTGGAAACTTTCCCTCTTGCTGTGGGGTGATCTTATCCTGCATAAAGACAAATGGATAAACTGAAGGCAGCACTGGTTGCAACAGCAGATGATGTGTGTGCCTGCTGTGTGCGCTGGGTGGTCCCCAGTCAGGGCTGAAGACACGATTTGTGCAGGATGTCACAGGAGATGATAACAGTGAAGTGTGTGTGAGAGAATCAGTGCTGATGTCCCTTCTACTGGTTGTAGCTGAGAACCTTATGGACTCTAACCCTGCAAATGTCTGGTGGCCGTATGAGAGGGTGGTTGAGAGTGAGGAGAAGGTTGACTTAACTTGGCAGAGTAGATGAGATCATCCTCTTCTGAGATCCAGAGATGTTGACCTCCCTGGAAACCACCTCCCAAGCCTGCATGGTGAGGTTGGTAGACCTCCTGCTGCCGTCTCTGGGATAAAAGATCTCCCGCTGATACTGGACTGCTTAGAGGTGTCTCTTCAGGCATTTATTGCTGAATTTGGTGGCAGAGAGCTTATTTCTTCCCAGGGCCATGATTCGCCACAACAAGCTGTGTTGCAGAGAATGAATGTGTGACTGGGTGCTATTTAAATATGGCAGCCAAACCTTCGACCCCATGAGGTATGGTGAGATGGACAATTCCCAGCCCGCCCTGTCACAAGATTTGACAAGCTGCTCGTTTATGCATAAATAATTAGCTGAAATTAGCTAATTAGCGTGGGCAGCACGGTAGCATTGTGGATAGCACAATTTCTTCACAGCTCCAGGGTCCCAGGTTCGATTCTGGCTTGGGTCACTGTCTGTGCGGAGTCTGCACATCCTCCCCGTGTGTGCGTGGGTTTCCTCCGGGTGCTCCGGTTTCCTCCCACAGTCCAAAAGATGTGCAGGTTAGGTGGATTGGCCATGATAAATTGCCTTTAGTGTTGGGTGGGGTTGCTGGGTTGTGGGGATAGGGTGGAGGTGTTGGCCTTGGGTAGGGTGCTCTTTCCAAGAGCTGGTGCAGACTCGATGGGCTGAATGGCCTCCTTCTGCACTGTAAATTCTATGATTCTATGATTCTATGAAAGGCAAACAATCTGGCATGCCAACCCACTCCACCACCCAGCAGGAATCACACCGACTTTCCCTCTCACCACTGCAACCACTGTCGTCTTCTGAATGGAAAATTCCGCATGTAGGTTTTTAAAAATATGCAGTGAAAGATTCCCAGTCTGTTGGATAAGTTGATCTTAGTTGAAGTTGTGCTGAGTGGCTGTTCCATTGATCTCACCATGATTAGAGGAAATTCAGCCCAGGTCCCTGTACTTGATTACAGTAAACACAAATTGGTTTAGGATGAGATCAGATTTGATAGAATCCCTGACTGAAACTTTCTGTCCAAGGCTAACCATCAGGATTGGCTGCATTGGCGAGATAGATTAGCACTCAGTGCTCACACTGTTTCTCTTTCTCTTCATAGATGCTGCCTGATCTGCTGAGTATTTCCAGCATTTTCTGTTTATATTCCAGGTTTCCATCATCCGTAGAATTTTGTTTTTCTAAAAACATATAATCGTACACTGAAACATTAGTCATGTTCACACTTCCAAATGGGAATAGTGTCACACAGAAAAAGAAACAATAATAATCAACATAGCTTAAAAAATTACTACCCATAGCCAGAGGCTTCTATTATGAATAATTCTGTTTGCTGCTGTAGTAGTTCTGTCGTACAGTATGGCAGTTTCCTGGAGGAGCCTTGGTGACAAAAGAACAACAGAAGAGAAAAGAATGCTTGGAACAAAATCCAATCGTACCGAAAAACAGATGAAGGTTTGCAATGCACTTTGTGCTGCCTACTCATTTCAATTATTTTAAGAGTCCTGTCAGCATTGACCACACAGTTGATTGGAAGGATGCATCAGTGGGTTGGAGGGGAGGAGGTGGTGCAGTGTACTTGGAATATCATGAGTGGCTAGCACCATTTAAAGCCAGCCAGCATTAGCCAGAAAGCTAACTCGGCCCTCTTAAAGGGAAAGTGCATTGTGGTTGAAGTAGGTTTTGGCAGCTGTCCTAGAAGTGACTCTAACCTGGGAAAGGCACAGGAATGGCACAACATGGGAAAAGAGCTGTCTCCAAGGATTTGGGATGCTTCACTGGACGTCTTGTTGTCGAATGTGGAAATGAAGAGAGAGACCATGGGCGCGATTCTCCCCCCCCCACGCCAGGTGGGAGAATCGCCGGGACGCCGTGCGAATCGCGCCACGCCGTCCCGACCCCCACACGCGATTATCCCAACCCCCCAAAACCAGCGCCCCAACCCCCCAAAACGATTCGCGTCGGGCCGCTCGGAGAATCGCCACAAACGGCGAGCGGCGATTCTCCGGTCCGGATGGGCCGAGTGGCCGCTACGACACGACAGGTTCCCGCCAGCGCCGTCCACCCCTGGTCGCTGCCGGCAGGAACTCTGCGGGAACGCTGGGGGGGTGCGGCCTGTGGTGGGGGGGGGGGGGGGGAAAGGGGGGCTCCTTTACCGGGGGGAGCCTCCGATGGAGTCTGGTCCGCGATCAGGGCCCACCAATCGGCGGGCCCGGCCTCTCTCCTCCCGGGCCTACCTCCTTCCGCGCGCGGCCCCAGAACACCGCCGCCATGTTGGTGAGGGGCCGGCGCGGGTAAGAAGTTCCCCGCGCATGCGCAGGATGGCACGGCCCAACTGCGCATGTGCAGGATTGGGCTGCCCCAACTGCGCATGCGTGGGTTGGCGCGGTGCCCATTTGGCGCCGCGTAAGGTCACTGGAGCAGCGTGAACCGCTCCAGCGCTGTGCGGGCCTCCTGTGTGGGCCAGAATAGGTCGTGCCTGGGCCCTGTTCGCGCTGTCGTTAAACGCGATGGCGTTCACGACGGCGCGGGCACTTGGTCCGCGCCGCGGAGAATCGCCCCCCCATGGGTGCGATGTACTGGCTGCGTCTCGCTGGAATCGGAGCAGGACACGGCCAGTAGATGCCGGGAGAGGCTTACCCCAGGGTTCCAGGCAACCGTGCGCCTTGCGATATCTGAAGCTTCGCGATCTGGGTCCTGCCCACCCAGTCTCGCATGGCTAAGTGGGTTTCAGAATCCACTCAATCATGCTGACATCAGATTTTTATATTAAAAAAATTTTAGAGTTCCCAATTCATTTTTTTTCCAATTTAAGGGGCAATTTAGCGTGGCCAATCTACCTACTGTAGCCATATAAAATGGCCACCTGCAAAGGACCATGGGAATTGTTGTCAATTTGGGACACAGACAGGTACACAGCCTCTGTGTATTGTGCAAAGAAACCAGACTTGGCTGAAACTTGTATCTATTAAGAGTCGATCACCATTTCCCCCAGGATAATAGAGTTTGAATCAAGGAGTTACAACAGTAGCAGACTAACCGGCGCCACCCAACCTTATTTGGAAAGGCCTACGTGCCTGGGACAATGATAGCTGGGACCCGCTCAGCTATCGAGGTATCCGCCCCCTAATTGGCTAAGATCGATGAGGGTGATTGAAAACCCTATCGATCCATTGGCCCTGGAGTAAGGACCGCCCAAAAGGGCGCGAAAGGGACGAAGGATAAAAAGCCCTGCGCACTAGAGATCTGACTCTTTTGGGACCGGCCTGTGAGCGACCAACTGCAGCAGAACTACCAAGTTCAAGGACCCGCAACCATTCCAGAAGGACGAGCCCAGCTGAGACGAACCCAACAACCTCCAACTGACCACGTGGACCCGGATAAAGGCCTTATCTTGCACAGTGCCGGTCACTCGAAGTTAAGTAAAGGTCATCTTAGTCGTTAGGTGTGGTTTAGTACGGAACCGCGTGTATTATTGCATAGAGATACAAGTCTTATTAATAAACTGTGTTTTTGAGCTAACATACAGGTTGTGTGGTCATTTGATCAATATAAGAAACAGCTTGTGGTTCACATAAAGGGTAAGAAAAGGCAACACTACCCTGCACATCTTAGGGTTGTGGGGGCGAAACCCACGCAAAAATGGGGAGAATGTGCAAACAGACAGTGACCCGAGCTGGGATCGAACCTGGGACTTTGGTGCTTTGAGGCAGCAGTGCTAACCACTGAGCCACCGTGCTGTCCCGCTAACGTCAGATTTAACCAGCTCCCAGAGTCTATCGGCCTCCCCATGGTGATCCCAGCTGGGTGGTCAGGAACAGAGCAGGGTATCATCCTGGCTCTCCCCCTGGCACCCAGGCATCTTGGCATTGCCAGGCTGTCACCTTGGCTGTCACCCAGGCACTGCCGGGGCACTGCTCGAATGCCAGTGCTAGGATGTCTGAGTAGCTTTGCCAAGGGTCAGGGCCTAGGGAACCATGCCCATGAAAGGAATGATGAGGGGGGTATGAAAGGTGGGGGGAGGTGAAGGGTGGGTATAAAGGGGCCTCTAGAATGTAGGGAGGTGAAGAGTGGGGGTACCTGAAAAGGGGCATAGGAAGGTCTGGAAAGGAGGGCCCTCAGGGACCCCATAACGGGTGTCCCCACTTGGGTGGGTGCGCGCGCGGTGTGAGGCAATGTTCAGGTGTGCGTGTGGGGAGAGGGGACACTGCCCGTAGGTGGGGATATAGGCAATCCTCAAGCTCACTTCGAGATTGGAGCACCTTTTCAAAATGTTGGCACGATCTCTGAGGAGCCGGTCTATCCAACGAGTTCAGCTTCCCAGTGATGAAAAAATTCTAAGTGTGGGCCAGCCCGGACAGAACTCCCAGTGGCCAAAAAAGTGACTAAACGTGGTTAGTTAGCAGTCGAGAACTCACCAACAGAGCCGGGGGGAAACTCCCAGCCAAAGATGCCTGAAATGACACTTAGAAACTTTTCCGTTAGATCGAGCCTCTTGTATTCAGAGAGCCAGGAGCAATATGCCCTTTAAGTTTAACTTTGCTGTAGGCCGCAATTCACATGCTAACTTAAAGGGGTCAACTGGCGTGTGGCATGTGCTGGGACCTTTGGGTTACAGCGCAGCCATGTGGTTTAGAGGGGCAGGAGATCCTCTAGACATGCTCAGAAGGCAGTAGCAGCAGATAGCCTGTGGGAGTAGTGCCAGAAGTGTTATGATCCTTGGTCAGGCCCACAAGTTGTTGGTGAGGCTTGATTGAGGCTTGATTGATATTTATTGTCACATGTACCGAAGCACAGTGAAAAGTATTTTTCTCTGGCCAAGGGAACGTACACAGTAAGTACACAGTAGATAAAAGAATAATCGACAGAGTACATTGACAATGGTACATCAACAAATAGTGATTGGTTACAGTGCGGAACAAGGCCAAACAAGAGCAGCATAGGGCGTTGTGAATAGTGTTCTTACAGTGAGATCTGGTTAGGGACCAATAACCTTTTGTTTACAGTGGAAACAATTTTAGATTTAAGACACTAAATGAATAAAGCCACAAGATTCCACGGCCTTTGAACAACCAATAAGCTTTACAATACAGGGTCAAAACGATGAAACAATTTATAATATCTATCCTATATTTTAACATTCAGGGTAAGTATGAGACACATGTAAATTAACAGGCAAACTATGGTTGGACACACCACATGACACGACACAATAAAAGACAGATGTGACCAAAAGAGATTCCATGAATTTCTCAAAGAACAAAGAACAAAGAAAGGTACAGCACAGGAACAGGCCCTTCGCCCCTCCAAGCCAGCGCCGACCATACTGCCCGTCTAAACTAAAATCTTCTACACTTTATGGGTCCGTAACCCTCTATTCCCATCCTATTTATGTATTTGTCAAGATGCCCCCTAAATGTCACTATCGTCCCTGCTTCCACCACCTCCTCCGGCAGCGAGTTCCAGGCACCCACTACACTCTGTGTAAAAAACCTGCCTCGTACATCTCCTCTAAATCTTGCCCCTCGCACCTTAAACCTGCCATAATATCCACTCATGTATATAATGGGATGCAGACAGGCAGTGATTGACACACAGGATAACCAATGAACACACACAACACAGAACAACCAATCACCAGACAAGACACCACCACTATAAAGCACACAGGGCATTAAGACTCTCTCTCTCTCACAGGACACAGCTACTGAGATAGTAAGAGTGCACAAGCCAGTGAGCACCATCTCCATGAGGTAGAGAGTTAGTCTGGTCAAGCCAGTAGGAGGTTATCAGTTAGATTGATAGAGTGTCAACTCACAGCAGATTATGTACAGCAATCAGGAAGTTCAATAAAACAGTATTGGACCATCTCCTGTGTCGGAAGCCTGTTTCTAGTTTCACTGCATCCAGTTGCAGTCAACATTGAACCAACTCACATAACACATCATGGTACCAGGGAGCTATTAATTCTAACGAACCTACCTCGAGTGAATCTGCAACGACCAGCAAGCAGCCATCCAGCGGCATGGAAAAGATCCAGCCTCCTCCGCAACTCAAGATCTCCGGCAACCTCGGCGCCAACTGGAAAGTTTTCAAACAGAAGTTCCTCCTGCACATCGAGATGTCCGACCTCGAGGCAGCATCGGGTGCCAGAAAGATCGCGCTGTTCCTGTCGACTGTGGGGGATCAAGCCATCCACATCTATAACTCGCTCACGTTTGCCGATGGCGAAGACAAGACGAAGTTCAAGACAGTTCTGCTGAAATTCGACAGCCACTGCGAAATTGAGATGAATGAGACCTTTGAACGGTACATCTTCCAACAGAGGCTTCAGGGTAAGGATGAACGTTTTCAGTCCTCCTTGACCCATCTCCGCATCCTAGCGCAGTCATGTAATTATGACTCGACGGCTGATTCCATGATCCAGGATCAGATCATTTTTGGGGTCCAGTCCGATTCCCTGCGGGAGCAGCTCCTCAAAATCAAACAGTTGACCCTCTCCATCGCCATCGAAACGTGTGTTATCCATGAGCGTGTCAAAAATCATTACTTCCGCATAAGTGCGGCAGAAACTGAAAAACTGGCCTCCCACGAAGCAGAAAGGGTGCAGGCCATCGCAAAAATGCAAGGCCTGAGCATCGAGGAGAGTGGCCCTTTCACGCGCTTTTCCTGGGTCCCTACGCATGCGCGCCACGATCGGGGTAACGATGAGGCCGAAGACCTTAATGCGTATGTGCAAACATCGACCGACCACACTGCGCATGCACAATGGCGCACAGAACGCGCTGACGTCAGCGTCATGACGTGCCCAAATTGTGGCTCCGCCCATTTAAAGCGGCAATGTCCAGCCAAAGGCAGGCGATGTCTACAGTGTGGAAAGCCTGGAAACTACGCGGCCTTCTGCAGGTCCGCTCCACCGAACAACAGCCAGCGATCCAGACTGCAGCGCAGACGTGTCCGCTGCGTACAACAAGGCATGCAGGATTCTGATCCCGACAGCCCAACGGACCTCGATGCTGACTGCCTCGAGTCTCCATATCGGGTAGGCATCATCACCACACGCGAGCTGGTCTCCACCGCGCCTGCAAACCTCCTTTCAATCCCGAGTGTGGATCCTGACGACGAGTAATGTGCTGTCATCACGGTCAACCAGTCTCACATCCAATTTAAATTGGACACTGGCGTGTCTGCAAACCTCATAATCACAGTCGGACCTCGACAGCATCCGAGACCAACCTATCATTCTTCCACCAGCCTGCCAGCTCCTTGACTACAATGGTAATGCCATAGCTGCCAGTGGATCATGTCAGCTAGGTGTATCTCACAAGGCAATCAAGGCGACATTAAGATTCGAGATCGTCCGGCCTGACAAGGCATTCCTGCTCGGTGCTCGCGCATGCAAACTCCTAAATCTGGTCCAGCGAGTCCATGCCATTTCCTCGACACCGGCGACTGCCTCGCCCAATGCGAATCTCCAGGCTGAGATAGATGACATTCTCACGCAATACCACAATGTGTTTGATGGGATGGGCACGCTCCCATATCGCTACAAGATATTGCTCAAGCCGAATGCCACCCCAGTCATCCATGCACCACACCAGGTGCCGGCTCCCCTCAAGGATCATCTGAAAACGCAGCTACGAGAGCTCCAAGACTAGGGCATCATCTCAAAGGTCACGGAACCAACAGACTGTGTCAGCTCCATGGTCTGCGTCAAGAAACCCTCTGCCGAACTCCGCATTTGTATTGATCCCAAAGACCTGAATCGTAACATAATGCGAGAACACTACCCGATCCCGAAGCGTGAAGAATTAACCTGTGAGATGGCTCATGCCAAATTCTTTACCAAGCTGGACGCCTCCCGCGGTTTCTGGCAGATACAGCTGGACGATGTTGCTCGTTTTAGCCTTAGTTTACTTTATTCTTATTCTGTCACCTTTGCTCATGATTCGCCACGTATCTTTCTGATACCGCCACGTGGTTCAAGTCCAAGTAATGATTAATAATGCAACACACCGCTTAGTAAGAGTTAAATCAATGCTTATTTATTATATACAGCAATTAATACTTAATAATCCTACTTCTAGACTACTACCTACCACTAAAGACCAATACTTAACTTTGGAAATGGCCCACCAGGTCAGGGAAATGAATGGTCTTTTAAATTGGTTCTGAGCCTGCAGGACTCAAAGGCTGGTACAAGTCGATAGTCAGGAGCGCCTATCTGGTAACGATCGCTGGAGTAACACTGACGGTTTTCTTTGTCGAAGGGTCTCGAAGGTTGCGAGCAGGAGAAGAAGGGTCGATCTGAACTTGGCCCCTATTCTTATAGTTCCCTGGGGCTTCCCTCCTCTCGGGGCGGACCTTGACCCTGGTTCCAAGTGATTGGACTTGGTCCCAATCACTTGGTTCGATATCCTCCAATAATGGGGCGATTCCTTGATCGGGGGGTGGTCGTCCACCTTTCTTTGTCTCAGCCCCTGCTGGCGCCGAAAGGTCTGGATCGGCTTTGTGTTGCTAATGTGTAGCAATTGTTCCCGGGGATGGCTGCTTAGTATGCAGATGGCTGAGCTGTTGTGACGTTGATGGCTGCAGGAATCGGTCTGGGCCGACTTCCCCAGAGCCGAATACACTGTTTTGCCTGCAGCTGTCCGTTTGAGTCCTGTTGGCTGACTTTCCCATCAGCTTCTTTTGTTCGCCATTTTAGATCGGGGTTTGACCATTCTAATCGGGAATCAGCCATTTTAGGTGGCTACATTCCCTCCTTGTGATCATAATGCGAAGTGTGAAGGATCACATAAATTTAGTTCTTTCCATTCCCTGACCGGGGGACACACCTCCTACATGGCCTCTGTTCTGGCCCTAGCTATGCACAAAATTGTTTTACCTATCAATTCTAAGGGCGCTATGTCAGGCAGGGACATGCATTTACAAAATAACAAACTTGGAACCTCTAATTTAACCTAAATACTCTATACTCGCTAAACATTGCATTATCCTATCTTCCTAAAACATACAACAACAATCACAATGTTTAATATACTCTTTCCTGGCTTGGCAGTCAAGCTCAGGATCATGCATTTTTTTTTGTTCATGAAAAATTTTGTACATCTCTTTATTTACAGTAATAACGCAAGTGAATGCTCTTTATTATTTTGTTATAGATCACGGGGGTCGGGGGTCTGGTCATAACCAAATATAGGGATTCGGATCCGATATACTGGGGTTCGAGCGCGGTACGCTCTCCTTCTCCATTTGCGGAGGTGCAAAGTCTGCACTACACAGCAGAGTATCGCCAACGCTAACAGTGCCTCGATCACGTAGGACAGGGAGTACCAGGTTATGAACCTGGCACACCAGGAAGATGCAGTGTCGCTGGTGACTGGGCTTTGGGTACTGCGGGGCAGTGAAACATTAACGGCAGGGAGGTTTGAAGTAATGGGGTCCGCGTTCCCGCGCAACCAAATGTCCACAAAAAGAGTGTTGAGCACGATGAAAGAAATCCTCATGGCTGTCCTGGCTGTCCTCTTTCCTTTTCCTTCTTGTGTTCTTTGTTTTCGCCGGTCCTGGAGCCTCTGGTGTTCTGTAAAAACAAGCATAGTATCTGTAACTACCTTGGTTCAATATCCGGTATGTTAGTGTGTCTGCCCTTTGGGGCCAATTATTCCCTTATAATTGGTCACTATGTGTGACTCCCTCATTTTTTTTTTCAAAACAAATGTTAGGACACGGCACTCTTCCCAATGACGGACCAGTGCTTATTTACCACCCAAATGTTCCAGGATGTAAATAGCAGATGGCAGCAACCTGAAGGTCGCCTAATCAAGTAAAAACGTTTTGAAATGAAAGAATGTCAAATGAGGTGCGTATGTACCGTGACGGGTAAGATTTGGATGGAGTCCCCGGATAGGGCGGCTACCAATGCCGTATCTCCCCTACCCGAGCGTGTTTGACCAATGGGGGGGGGGTCCCCAGGCAGGGCGGGTCTCACGCCGTTTCTCCACTGCCTGAGCAACCGACAAGAACGGGCAAAAATGTAGTAATTGTGGTGGGGCTGCTATAGTGATTCTATCCCTGAATCAGAAGAGCAGCTATGATCGGGCGTCTGGTACCCGAACCGGTAGCAGCTGAAGTGTCTGCAGACAAGCTAGTTCCATTGAACAAGCGTCTGGTCTGTTGACCAGGTATCTGTAGATAAGTTGGTACCGCTGAACAAGCGGCTGGAAATTATTTTTCCTGTTGGACGAACAACACAACAAAAACGTACGAACAACATAAAACATCCTGCAGGTTCCATCAGGAAGGACAACACTTCTCCCAAACGTTTCCTTGAAACATCATGTGGACACCTCAGTTCTCTGTTGCGAACAGGGTTGCAAACGGGTTGGCGGCTTGGGTGTCAGACTCGAGGTCGTCCCCTTCTCCCGGGTGCCAAACTCTGGAGTGAATTAGGGCTGAAAGGGCTGCTTGGTGTGAGTTGGGGTTGCTTTCGTTGTTGCGGACGAGTCTGCAGGAGTTGTCGTGGTGCCAATGAGTTGTGTCGAGTTGTGTGGGGACAATGTCAGGGTCGTGCGTGTGGTTCGGTGGTCGGTGGTGGGATTTGTTTAGCACAGTGATCAGGAAGGGATCACTGGGATCGTAGTCGGAGTTGCTGGGTGTGGGTCCGGTTGCATGGGGGTAGTGGGAGGCGTGCTGTGCCATCGTCTGAGTCACAGTCGCTGTCTCTGCTGCTGCAGTCTGTGGGCGTTCCGGGGCGGAGTGTAGATTTTGGGGGTGGAGTCGAGGTTGAGTCCGTGGCTGGGCTGGACGTGGTGGGGGTTGGTCTGGTTACGTTGGCTGTGGGAGGGGTGTGGTCTGCTGCGTCAAGCATGACGTGGTGAGCGTGGTTTGACTGTGTTCCATAAGCCTTTAACTGGTTAATATGAAACTACGCAGTCTTACCATTTGGGTATTTTATTTTGTATACCAATGGGCTTACTTTATCCGAAATGGAGTACGGACCCGAGTATTTTGGAGACAGGAATGTGCTGGGGTTATATACAGACAACATCACTTGCTGTCCTATATCATACTCCGTTGCATGCACTGCCTTATCAAAACAGGCCTTGCTCTGTTTCTTTTTGGTGCCCAATTTAACCGCGGCTGCTAACTGAGCCGTTTTGACATTAGCAACTAATTGCTCCACGGCTTTCTCGTGGGTGAGGGCCGTTACTTCAAGGCTGGTCAGGTCTAAACCTAACAAGTATTCTGTCCCTTTCATGGGGCGTCCGGTCATAAGAGTGTGTGGGGTGTAACCTGTGGAGGTGGAAACAGTGTTACGCAAAAACATCAGCGCAAAAGGGAGGACTGAGTCCCAAGTGGTGTTGTTCTGCTGGACCATTTTTCTGAGAGTGGTTTTTTGGGTCCGATTCATGCGTTCCACTATACCACTTGACTGTGGGTGGTACGCAATGTGGAATTTTTGGGTGATGCCAAATATCGTGAGGACGTTCTGCATGACCCATCCCGTAAAGTGAGAACCTTGGTCCGATTCAATACTGCGGGGGAGTCCCCATCTTGTAAAGATGTGGTGGGTTAGGATTTTGGCTGTGGTTTTCGCGGTGTTGGTGCGGGCTGGAAATGCTTCCACCCACTTTGTAAAAGTGTCTATGACCACCAGAACATATTTATAGCCATTCCTGCAAGGGGGCAATGGACCTATAAAATCAATCTGGAGGTTAGTCCAGGGGCCGTTAACGGGTCGGGTGTGGCTGAGTTGGGCCTTTTTGGCATATCTATCGGGGTTGTTCTGCGCACAGATAAGGCAATTCTCAACGTAATGGCTTACATCTTCCTTGAGATTTGGCCACCAACAAAGCTGTTTGAGGTGGGCTGTAGTGGGAACGATTCCCTGGTGTCCATGACCATCATGGAATAAACAAATTAATTGGTTCCTATCCTGCTCAGGAACTACAAAAAGGGTGTCCTTTAACACCCCACCGTCATGTGTGGTTAGTGTATTTCTGAACCTCTCGTAGGAGGCTGGAAACTTCCCTTTCACAATCTAAGTGAGAGCGCTATCCTGCTTCTGGGCCTCTACTAGATCCTCGATCCTAGTCTGCGTGACCTGAACTGCACTCACTGGCGCACTTTCGGGGGGTTTCCAAAAGTAACCATGCCTGGATCCTGCCTTAGCCAGTGCGTCGGCTTTTACATTTCCAGGGGGGGAGGAACGATGGTGGCTGCGGACTTTTATGATGCCAAAAGTCCTGTTCTGGGCTTTTTGTAAAATATGGCGGAGTAATGGGGCTGAGGGGAGGGGTTTCCCGTCCGCGGAAACAAATCCTCTTGTTTCCCACAGGGGCAGAAATTCTGTAAGGCTGTTGCAGACATAGAGGCTGTCTGAGTATACGTCTGCTGGGCTGGGGAAGGAATCCGGGTGCTCTACTATGTATGCGATGGCCGCAAGCTCTGCTGCCTGCGCGCCTAGGTGCCCGGGAGTTTTAATGCTATCTCCTCGAGGGCGCGTCCCTGCGCGTCCTCAACATAAATCCCGCAATATGTTATGCGTTGCCCATCTAAGACTGTGGAAGATCCATCCACATAAATCATAATGGGATCCTAATGGGACACGTGTCTGGGTGAGGGGGGCTCTGAGAAGGATTACCTATTTTTCTGGGGGGTGTTTTTGTTGTGGTGTGGAGAGATGATTTCACATTCATGGGGGGTTCCGGGGTACTGCAAATTGTCCGCTAGGTATGTGTGAGTCTTTGTCCGTTTTACTGTGATGTCCCGTCCTTGCAAGAGAAGGGTCCACCTAGCCGCGCGTATTTGGCTGACGGTACCACCCTTAAGTCGTCCGTCCAGTAAAAGTTGGGTGGGGGGTGTCCTCGGTCAGAATGGTGATGGGGTTCAGTCCGGTAATGTATGAAAAGTACTGGACTGCCCAGAAAACTGCGAGCAGGTGCCTCTCACAGGCTGAAAATCCCTGCTCCACAGCATCTAAAAGTCGGGAAGCATAAGCCACGGGTCTGAGCTGGTCATGCCGTTCCTGCAGGAGCACGGCTGAAAGGGCGCGGTCTGTGGTTGCTACCTCTATTGCGTAGGGGGAAAGCGGGTCTGGAACTTGTAGTGCGGGGGCGGCTATGAGCGTCTGTTTTAATGATTCCACAGCATCCGTATGCTGCGGAAGCCACTCCCAGGGGGCTCCTTTCTTTAGGAGGTCTGAGAGGGGCGCTGCCTTGCTGGCGAAACCGTCAATATGGTTTCGGCAGTAGCCAACCAGTCCTAAAAACGACCGGAGGGCTGACACGTTCTGGGGAAGGGGCAATTTAGCGATCGAGTCAATTCTTTTATGCTCGATCTCGCGTTTGCCGTGTGTGATAATTGTACCCAAATATGCCACTTTTTCTTCCAATATCTGGGCCTTTTTGGGGTTTACTTTACAGCCAATGGAATGTAATAATTCCAGGAGTTCGGACAGAAGCTCAATGTCCTCTTCCTTAGTGTCTGTCTGCAGTAGTAGATCATCTACATACTGTACCAGATATTCGGGGCGAGAAAATTTCGCTAGTCCATTTGCCAGCTGTCGGTGGAAAATGGAGGGGGAGTTGTGGGAGCCTTGTGGCAGGCATGTCCACGTGTACTGCTGCGCTCTAAAAGTGAAGGCAAATTTGTATTGGCACACCTTTGCCAATGGAATGGACCAGAATCTATTACTGACGTCCAAAACCGTGAAATTTCGGGAATTGAGTCTCTGTTTGAGCATGGTCTCGGGACTTGTTGCTACGGTGGGGGCTGCTGCGGGGGTGATTTTATTGAGTTCCCGATAATCAATGGTCAGGCGCCATGATCCGTCGGGCTTTCTTACTGGCCAAATCGGGGCATTATTAGTTGAGGCTAACGATCTTAGTACGCCCTGTTCTAATAAGCTCTCTATAACATTTAGGATTTCTCCCTCTGCTTCTAGGGGGAATCCGTATTGTTTTTGGGGTCTAGGGTCTGGTCCTGTTACTTGTACAGAGCCAGTCATCTGTCCACAGTCGTGCTTGTGGGTCGCGAATGCTGCCCTGTTCTTTTGCAGGACTGCCCTAACCTGCCTGTCTGTGCTAAGCATGATGGGGTTGAACCAAAACTCGCCTACTGCGCTAATTTTGTTCGTATAGTCCCCTATGTTGAGCGTTGCGGGGGCTCTAGCGGATTTCGCCATCTTCCAGACACACTGGTTGACTGGATCGAAGGATAGGTGGTGGGAATTCATAAAATCGATTCCCAGAATGTGTTCTGCTGTGTGGGGCAGGTCTACTAAAACTACGGGATGTTTTGTGGTTATGGTTCCGATTTGAATGGAGACAGGGGCTGTGATGTGCCCCTGCTGTGAGTGGCCTGTAAAGCCGCTGAGGGTGATAGTGGCTGTAGTGGGCCACGTGTCCTGAAAAAGGGTGGAGGAATTCATGGTGGTGCGGGACCCTCCTGTGTCCCAAAGAAACTCGATAGGCTGTCCCCGAATCTTCGCTGCGACTACGGGTCGTCCTGACCTATCCCAAAGGGGATCGCAGACCCAACTGGGGGAGCCAGTACACCGTCAGTCTGTTTCGGTCAAGTCCGTCTGATCCGAACGGCGCTAACGCTATGGATGTGCTCTGCCTTTTTCTTACTCAGAGTGCCTGTTTGTTGGGCTTTCTGTGGCTTTTTGGGGCCATTGCACTCTTTTGCAAAATGTCCCAACTGTCCACAGTTGTAACATTCTTGTGATTTGGGTGGGGCCTGTTCTTTCCCTCATTTACCCAGGCGGGGTTGTGAGGTGTGGCTTTTACTGCCTGCATGTCTGCGGCGGCTTGCTTTTCCTCGGTGGTTTTAGCGGCGGGTTTATTGTGAACAGACTGCTCCCAAACGCGGGACGATCTTTTAACCACCCACTTCTCGTTATGAGCCTCCTCCGAGGGATCATAACTATTGCAGGCATTCTGTCCTGCCTCTGTGGCATGGGAGATAAGGGTGCGGGTCCATTTGGCCATATTGTCTGGGGACAAATGGGCACGGTCTACGTCTCCAAAAACGGCTTCGAAGTGAATCCACAGGCGTCCTGCAAACGCTGTGGGGTGCTCAGACTTCTTCTGCCTACACTTATTTAAGCTATCTACGGCGTCATCCCGGTTATACCCGATCGCATCCAGGATCGCGGTATGCATTTCTGCAAGGGTGCCTCCTCCTACGTTCTGTGGGTCGGGAAGGGCTGCTGCTACCGATGGATCCAAACTTAGAACCATGAGCTTTACATGCTCTCTCTCTCATCCAGGCCGTACATGGTCGCCTGATGTTTGACGGTGGCAAAGAAATGGTGTGGGTCTGAAGCGGGGAGGAACGGTGTGATTTTTGCACACGCGTCCCATAATTGGGTCACTGTGAGGGGGGTGGAATATAGGAATTCCGCCTCGTCTGATGTGGCTGTGCGGTGGGTTGTTACAGGGTTCATGGGAGCCTGAATTACCTGCTGTGTGGGGGGTGGGGGTGCTTTTCTCCTTTGGAGCTTTCCCTGCGCACATGTTCCCTGAACATATCTCTGCGCTGTTTCCTGTAATTCTTCCCAATCAGGGCCGTCTTCCTGGTCTAATTTTTCCCCAAAGGTTTCTTGAAATCCCTTTTGGACAGAAAGCAGTGACTGCAGGTCTGCAATTTGCTTCCGGCACTTTGCATGGTCGATGGTGCTCTGTCTTTGTTCTGTGGTTGCAGCGTGGAGCACTCTCAAGGCTGCCTTGAGATCACTACATTGCTTCTGTAGTGTCTCCACCTGCTTCTCTGTTTCTTTCTTTACCAAGACAGCACGCTGCATATCCTGATAAGCCTTTTCGTACTGGGACTGGAAACTACTCAAATGCGCCAGACAAGACTGGTGACCCCGTTTGGCTTCAGCCACCTCTTCGTCCTTTGCTGCTAATTTCCGCCTTAATTCCAGATTCTCTTTCTCCACCTCGCATACATCGACTTTACTCAAACGATGTATGCCCTCTACTTCTTTGTGGAGCGTCCTGACGACCTTCTCTGTGGCTCGCAATTGTGCCAGACAGGATACAATTGCCATCGGCTTGCGAGCTTTTATTAAGTTCTTTTTATGGATCTCACTCATGTTCTCCCACCAAGTATGCCCTATACCTCCAGGACCTGAGTCGTCATTATTACAGAAATCATTCCACATGGGCCATCCTTTGCCCTTGAGGTATTTCCAAATTTCCTCTTCCCAAATGGGACACTGTCCCACTCTACTGCTGCTGGTCGCTGCGACTGCAAATTCCTCGGGGTTCATGAGGCATTGCATTGCCTGCATGGCCATCTCTCCTATCCGCTTGCTTCAGTTAAATTTGGAACAGGGGGCTAAGGTGGTGTCGTAGATGCAGGTACGGCTTGCGCTAATTTCCGAAAATACAGACTTCCGACAGTTTTGACGCAACAAAATCTATCAGTTTTAGCTTATAGCCCTGTTAGTTACGCATGCATACACAGACTTCCGAATTATGAATTATTAATCAGAACCGCTTGAACACTTGTGGTTTTTTGTTTCCAATTGGATTCTAATTCAAAATTTCTTGGGTTCTCCCGGAGTGGTTTTCCACTTCTAGATCGGGTCCCGTCAGGATGTCGCCAAAATGTTGCTCGCTTTAGCCTTAGTTTACTTTATTCTTATTCTGTCACTTTTGCTCATGAGTCGCCAGGTATCTTTCTGATACCGCCACGTGGTTCAACTCCAAGTAATGATTAATAATGCAACCACTTAGTAAGAGTTAAATCAACGCTCATTTATTATATACAGCAATTAATACTAATACAATAATCCTACTTCTAGACTATTACCTACCACTAAAGGCCAATACTTAACTTTGGAAATGGCCCACCAGGTCAGGGAAACGAATGGTCTTTCGAATTGGTTCTGAGCCTGCGGGATTCAAAGGCTGGTGACTTCCGGTTGCGGCGATGCAGAGCTAAGCCGCACGATTCGGCAGCTCCCGCGATCACGGACCTTCGGGCTATCTAGAAGAGCCCCAACGGGAATTTTTTGAAGACTTTCCGTGTGTGAAGGGGAGAGTGAGGTCCCCCTTCGCCGTTTATGGATCGGACTAGAAGCGAAACGGCCAAAAAAGCGGCGTTGGAGCAGCGGGAGAAGCGAGGGAAGAAAAACAAAATGGCGGCGGCCGGAGTTCAAGTGGAATGTGGGCCGGAGCTGCAAGAGTTCATTAAGCGCTGTTTTGAGGAGCTGCGGAAAGAGATGCTGGTGCCTATGCTGTCGGCGATTGAAGGATTAGGGATGACCCAGAAGGCCCACGAGGTAAAGATCCAGGAGGTGCAGAAAAAAGTTAATGAGAACGAGGGTGAGATCTTGGGCCTGGCGGTGAGGGTGGAGGCAGACGAGGCGCTGCACAAGAGGTGGGCGGGATGATTCGAAGACCTGGAGAACAGGTCAAGGAGAAAGAATCTTCGGATCCTGGGTCTCACTGAAGGAGTGGAGGGGGCCGATGCCGGGGCATACGCGAGCACGATGCTCGAGTCGATGATGGGAGCGGAGGCCCCTTCGAGGCCTTTGGAGCTGGATGGGGCTCACCGGGTGCTGGCGAGGAGGCCCAAGGCTAATGAGCCGCCAAGGGCGATTGTGGTGAGGTTTCACCGTTTCACAGACAGAGAGAGGGTCTTGAAATGGGCCAAGAAAGAGCGGAGCAACAACTGGGAGAATGCGGAGATCCGAAAATACCCGGACTGGAGCACGGAGGTAGCAAAGAGGAGAGCGGGTTTCAACCGGGCCAAGGCGGTGCTTCACCGGAAAGGAGTGAGATTCGGAATGCTGCAGCCAGCGCAATTGTGGGTCACGTACAAGGATCAACATCACTATTTTGAAACGTCTGAGGAGGCTTGGACCTTTATTCAAACTGAAAGGTTGGACTCAAACTGAGGGTTTGTGAGGGTGGGGAGGATGTTTGATGTTTGTTGCACACAGGGTGTTAATCACGCGCAGGAAATGTTCCACGGGCTGGGGGATGGATGGGGATGGGGAAAGGGACCGGGTGAGAAGACCGTACGAGACAGTGGGCGCTGGTGCTGGAGGGAGAGGAGGCTCGGGGATGGGGGAAATGAGACAAGGCCGCGACATGAGCTGCGCCAGAGGGGGCGGGGAAGGCTTAGGAAAGCGCGGGATTTTTCCCGCGCTAGGGAAGAACGGAGTGGGGGGGGAATGGAGGAGTGCACACTGATTGGGAGATTCCCACACGGGGGGGTCAATGGGACAGCGGGGGAAGCCGGGGTCAGCAGGAGTCAGCTGACTTACGGGAGTGCTATGGGGGGAGCAAAAAAGCTAGACACGGGTCTAGCGGGGGGGGGGGGGGGGAATAGGGTTGCTGCTGCACTGGCCGAAGGGGAATGGGACACAGAAGAGGTGGTCGGGGCGGGGGTCTCCCGTCTGGGGGACTGGAGGGTGAGGGCGGCGCGGGCACGGGACTGGCCTAGAAAAGGAGATGGCTAGTCGCCAGGGGGTGTGGGGTGGGAGGCCCCCCCAATCCGGCTGATAACGTGGAATGCGAGGGGCCTGAATGGGGCGGTAAAGAGGGCCCGAGTGTTCGCGCACTTAAAGGGACTGAAGGCAGACGTGGTCATGCTCCAGGAGACACATTTGAAGGTGGCGGATCAGGTCAGGTTAAGAAAGGGATGGGTAGGACAGGTACTCCATTTGGGGCTGGATGCGAAGAACAGAGGGGTGGCAATACTGGTGGGGAAGCGGGTGGCGTTTGAGGCCAAGAATATCATAGTGGACAATGGAGGTCGATACGTGATGGTGAGCGGTAAGTTGCAGGGGATGTGGGTGGTATTGGTAAATGTATACGCCCTGAACTGGGATGATGCCGGATTCATGAAGCGCATGTTGGGGCGTATTCTGGAACTGGAGGTAGGAAGCTTGATAATGGGTGGGGATTTTAATACGGTGTTGGTCCCGAAAGTGGAGGGAACGGAGTATTCGGCCATAGCCATTTCAGATTACGCCCCGCACTGGGTGGAACTGGAGTTGGGAGAGGAGAGGGACCAACGCCCGTTGTGGCGGTTGGATGTGGGACTGCTGGCAGATGAGGCGGTGTGTGGGAGGGTGAGGGGGTGTATCGAAAGGTACTTGGAGGCCAACGACAACGGGGAGGTGCAGGTGGGGGTGGTATGGGAGGCGCTGAAGGCAGTGATCAGGGGAGAGCTAATCTCCATCAGGGCTCATAGGGAGAAGATAGAGGGCATGGAAAGGGAGAGGTTAGTGGTGGAGATTTTAAGAGTGGACAGGAGATATGCAGAGGCCCCTGAAGAGGGATTACTTAGGGAAAGGCGACGTCTCCAGACGGAGTTTGACCTGTTGACCACAGGGAAGGCAGAGGCACAGTGGAGGAAAGCGCAGGGGGCGACGTATGAGTATGGGGATAAGGCGAGTCGGATGCTGGCACACCAGCTCCGTAAGAGAATGGCAGCGAGGGAAATAGGTGGAGTCAAGGATGGAAGGGGAGCTACGGTGTGGAGTGCGACGAAAGTAAATGAGGCATTCAAGGCCTTCTATGAGGAGCTGGACAGATCCCAGCCCCCAGCGGAGGAAGAGGGGATGATGAGATTCCTGGACCAACTGAGGTTCCCGAGGGTGGAGGAGCAGGAGGTGGCTGGTTTGGGGGCACCAATTGGGTTGGAGGAGCTGAGCAAAGGTCTGGGGAGTATGCAGGCAGGGAAGGCCCTGGGACCGGACGGGTTCCCGGTTGAGTTCTAAAGGAAGTACGTAGACCTGTTGGCCCCGCTGCTAGTGAGGACTTTTAATGAGGCAAGGGAGGGAGGGACCCTGCCCCTGACAATGTCGGAGGCGACGACCTCTTTGATCCTGAAGCGGGACAAGGGCCTACTGCAATGTGGGTCGTACAGGCCGATCTCGCTCCTCAACGTGGATGCTAAGTTGCTGGCAAAAGTGCTGGCTACGAGGATCGAGGACTGTGTCCCGGGGGTGATTCATGAGGACCAGACGGGATTTGTAAAGGGCAGGCAGCTAAACACCAATGTGCGGCGGCTCCTAAACGTGATAATGATGCCATCGGTGGAGGGAGAGGCGGAGATAGTGGCAGCTATGGACGCGGAGAAGGCCTTTGACCGAGGAGAGTGGGAGTACCTCTGGGAAGTGCTGCGTAGGTTTGGGTTCGGGGGAGGGTTTATTAGTTGGGTTAAGCTCCTTTACAGAGCCCCGGTGGCAAGTGTGGTTACGAATCGGCGGAGGTCGGAGTATTTTCGGCTGTACCGTGGGACGAGGCAGGGGTGCCCCCTGTCCCCCCTGTTGTTTGCATTGGCGATCGAACCCTTGGCCATGTCATTAAGGGAGTCTAGGAAATGGAGGGGGGTGGTCCGAGGGGGATAGGAGCATCGAGTGTCGCTTTATGCAGACGACCTGTTGCTGTATGTGGCGGATCCAGTGGAGGGGATGGTGGAGGTCATGCAGACTCTAAGGGAGTTTGGGGATTTTTCGGGCTATAAGCTTAATGTAGGGAAGAGTGAGCTTTTTGTAGTACAGTCAGGAGACCAGGAAAGGGGGATAGACGATCTACCGCTGAGGAGGGCGGAAAGGAGCTTTCGGTACCTGGGGATCCAAATAGCGAGGAGTTGGGGGGCCCTACATAAACTGAATCTAACGAGGCTGGTGGAGCAGATGGAGGAGGACTTCAAGCGATGGGACATGTTGCCGCTGTCGCAGTCGGTCAAAATGGTGGTCCTCCCAAGGTTTCTTTTTGTGTTCCAGTGCCTTCCAATTGTAATCAACAAGGCCTTTTTTAAGAGGGTAGGCAGGAGTATGGTGGGTTTTGTGTGGGCGAATAAGACCCCGAGGGTAAGGAGAGGGTTTCTGGAGCGCAGAAGGGACCGAGGAGGGTTGCCGGTGCCGAATCTGGGTGGCTACTACTGGCAGCAAATGTGGCGATGATCCGTAAGTGGGTGATGGAGGGAGAGGGGGCAGCATGGAAGAGGTTGGAGATGGCGTCCTGCAAAGGAACGAGCCTGGGGGCGCTGGTGACAGCACCGCTGCTGCTCTCGCCGACAAGGTACACCACGAGTCCGGTGGTGACGGCAACGCTAAAGATCTGGGGCCAGGGGAGACGGCACAGGGGTGCAATGGGATCCTCGGTGTGGTCCCCAATCAGGGGTAACCATCGGTTTGTCCCAAGGAGGATGGACAGGGGGTTTCAGAGCTGGTATTGAGCATGGATTAGAAGAATGGGGGACCTGTTCATTGATGGGACGTTTGCGAGCCTAGGGGCACTGGAGGAGAAGTTTGGGCTACCCCCGGGAAATGCTTTCAGGTACATGCAGGTGAGGGCGTTTGTGAGGCGACAGGTGAGGGAATTTCCGTTGCTCCCGGCACAGGAAATTCAAGACAGGGTGATCTCGGTTGTATGGGTCGGGGAGGGTAAGGTGTCGGCGATATACCAGGAGATGAAAGAAGAGGGGGAGGCGTTGGTAGAGGAGCTGAAGGGTAAATGGGAGGAGGAGCTGGGGGAGGAGATTGAGGAGGGGCTGTGGGTTGAGGGCCTAAGTAGGGTTAATTCCTCTTCTTCGTGTGCCAGGCTTAGCCTGATACAGTTTAAGGTGGTTCATAGAGCGCACATGACGGGGGTGAGGCTTTGGGGTGGAGGACAGATTTGGGAGGTACTAAGGAAGCCCGGCAAACCATGTCCATATGTTTTGGTCATGCCTGGCACTGGAGGGGTTCTGGAGGGGAGTGGCGGGAACAATATCTAAGGTGGTGAAAGTCTGGGTCAAGCCAGGCTGGGGGCTAGCAATATTTGGAGTAGTGGACGAGCCGGGAGTGCAGGAGGCGAAAGAGGCCGGCATTCTGGCCTTTGCGTCCCTAGTAGCCCGGCGAAGGATCTTGCTAATGTGGAAGGAGGCGAAGCCTCCCAGCGTGGAGGCCTGGATAAATGAAATGGCAGGGTTTATCAAGGTAGAGAGGATAAAGTTTGCCTTGGGAGGGTCTGCGCAGGGGTTCTACAGGCGGTGGCAACCGTTCCTAGACTCTCTCGCGGAGCGTTAGATGAAGGTCGGTCAGCAGCAGCAGCAACCCAGGAGGGGGAGGGGGGGGATGTCTTGCGTGGGGGGGGGGGGGGGGGGGGGAGGGAGGGAGGGGGAAGTGGGGTCTATCTGGGGGGTATTTGAGCAAGAAAATACATGAAGGATCTGGAAAACTGACATGTACGGAAGGAATCCAATGTACAAAGTTCTGTAACATATCGTTTTACCATGTTTATGTCTTGCTATGTGCGTTTTCTTCCTATTTGTTACGGCGGGGTGGGGGGGGGGGTTGTTTGTAAGGGTGAAAAATTGTGTTAAAAATCTTAATAAATTTTTTTTTTAAAGAAAGCCTTGGGATTTTCCTTGACAATATTTGCCAATGACTTTTCGTGACCCCTTCGAGCCCTCCTGACTCCTTGTTAAGCTCCTTCCTACTTTCTTTATATTCCACACAGGCTTTGTCTGTTCCCAGCCTTCTAGCCCTGACAAATGCCTCCTTTTTCTTTTTGATGAGGCCTACAATATCTCTCGTTATCCAAGGTTCCCGAAATTTGCCGTATTTATCCTTCTTCTGCACAGGAACATGCCGGTCCTGAATTCCTTTCAACTGACATTTGAAAGCCTCCCACATGTCAGATGTTGATTTACCCTCAAACATCCGCCCCCAATCTAGGTTCTTCAGTTCCCGCCTAACATTGTTATAATTAGCCTTCCCCCAATTTAGCACATTTACCCTAGGACCACTCTTATCCTTGTCCACCAGCACTTTAAAACTTACTGAGTTGTGGTCACTGTTCCCGAAACGCTCCCCTACTGAAACTTCTACCACCTGGCCGGGCTAATTCCCCAATGCCAGGTCCAATACAGCCCCTTCCCTAGTTGGACTATCTACATATTGTTTTAAGAAACCTTCCTGGATGCTCCTTACAAACTCTGCCCCGTCTAAGCCCCTAGCACTAAGTGAGTCCCAGTCAATATTGGGGAAGTTGAAGTCTCCCATCACAACAACCCTGTTGTTTTTACTCGTTTCCAAAATCTGTCTACCTATCTGCTCCTCTATTTCCCGCTGGCTGTTGGGAGGCCTGTAGTAAACCCCCAACATTGTGACTGCACCCTTCTTATTTCTGATCTCTACCCATATAGCCTCGCTGCCCTCTGAGGTGTCCTCCCATAGTAGAACAAAGAACAAAGAAATGTACAGCACAGGAACAGGCCCTTCGGCCCTCCAAGCCCGTGCCGACCATGCTGCCCGACTAAACTACAATCTTCTACACTTCCTGGGAAAGATCTACACTTCCTGGGAAAGAAAAGTACAGCTGTGATATTCTCCCTAACCAGTAGCGCAACTCCTCCACCCCTTTTACATCCCCCTCTATCCCGCCTGAAACATCTAAATCCTGGAACGTTTAGCTGCCAATCCTGTCCTTCCCTCAACCAGGTCTCTGTAATGGCAACAACATCATAGTTCCAAGTACTAATCCAAGCTCTAAGTTCATCTGCCTTACCCGTAATACTTCTTGCATTAAAACATATGCACTTCAGGCCACCAGACCCGCTGTTTTCAGCAACATCTCCCTGTCTGCTCTTCCTCAGAGCCATACTGGCCCTATTCCTTAGTTCTCCCTCAATGCTTTCACCTTCTGACCTATTGCTCCGGTACCCACACCCCTCCCATACTAGTTTAAACCCTCCCGTGTGACACTAGCAAACCTCGCGGCCAGGATATTTATGCCTCTCCAGGTCACACCTGCCCTGAAAGAGCTCCAAGTGGTCCAGAAAACAGAAACCCTCCCTCCCAAACCAGCTGTTTAGCCACGTGTTTAGCTGCTCTATCTTCCTATTTCTAGCCTCACTGGCACGTGGCACAGGGAGTAATTCCAAGATTACAACCCTAGACGTCCTGTCTTTTAACTTTCTGCCTAGTTCCCTGAACTCCTGCTGCAGGACCTCATGCTTCTTCCTGCCTATGCCGTTAGTATCAATATGTACAATGACCTCGGCCTGTTTGCCCTCCCCCTTCAGGATGCCCGCTACCCGTTCTGAGACATCCTGGACCCAGGGACGTAACATACCATCCTAGAGTCTCTTTCACGTCCACAGAATCACCTATCTGTGCCCCTGACTATAGAGTCCCCTATGACTATTGCTCTTCTGCGCTTTGACCCTCCCTGCTGAACATCAGAGCCAACCGTGGTGCCACTGCTCTGGCTGCTGCTGTTTTCCCCTGATAGGCTATCCGCCCCGACAGTATCCAAAGGGGTAGACCTGTTCGAGAGGGGGACAACCACAGGGGATTCCTGCACTGACTGCCTGTCCTTTCTGGTGGTCACCCATTTCTCTGCCTGCACCTTGGGTGTGACCACATTTATATAACTGCTATCTGTGACGCTTTCCGCCACCTGCATGCTCCTAAGTGCATCAAACTGCTGCTCCAACTGAACCATGCGGTCTGTGAGGAGCCCTAGTTGGGTGCACTTTCTGCAGATGAAGCCATCAGGGACGCTGAAATTTTTTTTTAAAGTTACTGTTAACTATATGTTTCCTAGCACTATGTTTCTACTATAAATGTGAAAGCTAAATACAGTACTCTCTGATCTCTGGCTTAGATACCCCTCTAAATTATAATTAAGTAATTAAGTAATGAAGTAATGAAGTAATTATGTTTAATGAGTTTAACAATGTTTAATTTTTAAATTTAGTGTAGATTTCCAACCAACCAATCAGGTCACAGCTTTACTGTGATGTCACTTAAGACCCCCCCCCCCCCACACACACACAATTTGAAAAGGTAATAAAAATAAAAATAAAAAATAAAAATAAAAATCGCTTACCTTCCCAGGATGCTCTCTGGTTCTCGCCCTGCAGATTAAAAGTTACAGGCCAGAAGAAAGAGAACAAAACGGTAGGGGAAAAGCAACTCAGACATTAAACACACTGAGAGTCAACCAATCCCACTGAAACTCTGTCTCTCTCACGAGGGTTTCCAATCTTCACTTTCAAAGTTCTTGCCTTCGGAATTCTCTCCAAAGGTAGCTCCAATTTGGATGGCTTCAATGACAGTCCACCTTGCAGGGTTTCAATCTCGTCCTCTGAGATTCTGTTTCCTGGATTTCTGGGTACACTCAAGCATTAAGCTACAAGCACAATTTCAGCTCTTTGCCCGTGGCAAGCATAACATTACTGCTCCAAAGGAGCACCTTTGCCCCAACAGCCCACAGCATGGAGTCGCCAATGTTAGGCTATCTTCTTCGATCTGCATGGCTTCTCCATTACCAGGCCGTCTTCCGAGCCCACTTCACTTGACGTCTGCTTCCTGCAGCCCTTTTCTCTATTGGAATCTGGTTCTCTACTCCTCACTTGTTCTTGACTGAACTGGGACGTGTTTATGTCCCCTGTCTTTGTCCCTTACCTAGGACTTTCTTTTGGGACTTCCCATTATTCCTCTCCCTTGTTCCTCTTTCTGGGAAACTTCTTGGGAGCTCTCCCTGTGGCCCTCCCTTGTTTCTTTCTCTGGGACACCTGCTGGCTCTGGCACCCCACACCTAGTCACCTAACACCAGTTTTTGTCCCTTTTTCTTTTTCCTCAGTCCTGGGCCCAACGAATGTAAAGATTCTGAACTGTGCATGTGCTGTCCGCTCCTGGCTTGCACATGAATGCGTAGTCTAAGGTTCTTCGATACTTGGAGTTCCCGACCCCCAAGTTAAGTTTGGGTTTCTTAGCATGAGTCAAACCCCAAGGACCTGGATGCACTGCCATAAGAAGTTTAATGACCTTGCACGAGTGGTCAAAATCAGAGGCTGCAATTTCAAACGCCATGTCCTACCAACTGCACGACTAGCCTCGGACATTGCTCAATTCACCACACCTCCATCACTCACTTAACAACCATACTTTTAAAAAAAATTTAGAGTACCCAATTCAGTTTTTCCAATAAAGTGGCAATTTAGCATGGCCAATCCACCTAACCTGCACGTCTTTGGATTGTATGGGTGAGACCCACGCAGACATGGGGAGAATGTGCAAACTCCACACAGACAGTGGCCCAAGGCTGGGATAGAACCCGGGTCCTCAGCGCCATAGGCACCACAGCTCCACCATTCCACCCGTCTTGGACATGATGAAGTTTCTCGACGGTTTACACATCCCAATCATCGAAGAAGGCAGGAAACAGGAACTGGAATTCCCCTTAAGCCCAGAAGAAATACAGAGAAGTATTGGTCGGCTGCAATCTAGCAAAGCTCCCGGTCCTGAGGGCTTCCCATTCAAATGTTATAAGAGGTTCTCAGAGCAGTTTATACCTTTATTATGGGACATGTTCAATGACTCACTGTCCAGGGAATCACTACCCCCGACCCCTGGCCAAGCCACAATCTCGGTGCTCCATAAAGAATATGAGAACCCAGTAGAGTGTGGGTCTTACTGACCCATTTCACTCCTTAACACAGATGTTAAACTTCTGGCTAAAGTCCTGGCATCTTCAAATATAATATCAGATTATCAGACATGCTTTATTAAAGGTAGCTGCTCGGGAACCTGAAGTTATAGTATCTTTGGACGCAGAAAAATCATTTGATAGGATGGAGCGGAACTACTTTTAGATGTGGAGATGCCGGCGTTGGACTAGGGTGAGCACAGTACGAAGTCTTACAACACCAGGTTAAAGTCCAACAGGTTTGTTTCGATGTCACTAGTTTTCGGAGTGCTGCTCCTTCCTCAGGTGAACTACTACTTTTAGAGATCTTGGGTAGATTTGGATTTGGCCCCAAATTCTCCTCCTGTCTGATGTACAATGTCCCAAAAGCCAACATCCTCAGAATATGAGCTCCTCAGAATATTTTCCACTAGGCAGGGGAACTAGGCAGGGTTGCCACATTCTTCATTGCTCTTTGCGCTGGCCATTGAACCTCTGGCAATAGTGCTGAGGTCATCAAAGAGATGGAAGGGAATACACCATGAAGGGGAGGAGCACCAGGTCTTGTTCTACGCCAATGATTTATTCTTATCTATTACAGATCCGGCCTCCTCAATAGAAAACATCATGAAGATATCACAAAATTTGGCACATTTTCAGGTTATAAATTAAATGTAGGTAAAAGTGAGACTTTCCAGTGAACCCGTCGGCCAGACGGGCTCATCTTGGTTTGCTGCCATTTTGTCTCTCGCCCTCTAATTTCTGGGGATCCGCTTGGCCAATAACTGGGCCTTACTCCACAAACTGAACTTTTCAAGCCTCATCAGTAAGATTAAAATGGACCTAGAGGTGTAATAGTCTCCCTTTGACTTTTGTGGGCAGGATCAAAACTGCCAAGATGAATGTGCTCCAAAGGTTTCAATACTTATTTCAATGTACCCCCATTTTATTGTCCAAAGCATTTTTTATTACAGTCAACAAATTAATATCAGCTTTTATCTGGGCAGGTAAGAGTCCCAGAGGCCACAGTGCTCTGCTTCAGAGAGACAGAATTGGGATGCACAGCCCTCCCTAATCTCATGTTTTATTACTGGGCTGCCATTGTACAGAAAATCCTACAATGGCACAGTGACCCAGGTCGGATTGGAGTAGAATGGAGGTACGGTCTTGCATTGCAGCTTCCTCCCAACATGCCACAATTACTGCACTGCTGCCCTTCTGGGAGGGGGGGGGGGGGGGGGGGGGGGGGGCGGTGAACAGCCAGCTGTCGTGGTGCACATAGGCACCAACGATATAGGTAAAAAATGGGACGAAGTCCTACAAGCTGAATTTAGGGAGTTAGGAGTTAAACTAAAAAGTAGGACCTCAAAGGTAGTAATCTCAGGATTGCTACCAGTGCCACGAGCTAGTCAGAGTAGGAATGTCAGGATAGATAGGATGAATGCGTGGCTCGAGAGATGGTGCAAGAGGGAGGGATTCAAATTCCTGGGACATTGGAACCGGTTCTGTGGGAGGTGGGACCAGTACAAACCGGACGGTCTGCACCTGGGCAGGACTGGAACCGATGTCCTAGCGGGGGGTGGGGTGGGGGGGGGTTGCTAGAGCTGTTGGGGAGAGTTTAAACTAATGTGGCAGGGGGATGGGAACCGATGCAGGAAGTTGGAAGGTAGTAAAACAGGGACTGAAACAAAAGGCAGTAAGGGGGAAAGTGTAAGGCAGAGAAGCCATAGTCAAAAATCAAAAAGGGCGACAGTACAAGGTAGTGACTGAGGGGAGTTCAGTCAATAGGACCAGGTATACTAAAAGGAATAAAACGGGAAGTGAAAACATTAATGGTAAGCGACGCGGCAGGTTGTCACATGAAGATATGGGTTCAATGACAAGGAAAATTAGGAGAAAGGCTTAGAGGAAATATAACTTAGGAGAGGTTACTGATCGAGGTGTTAAGATTCAGAACAGAGGTAAAAAAGCCAACATAAGTGTACTTTACCTGAATGCTCGTAGTATTCGGAATAAGGTAAATGAGTTGATGGTGCAAATCATCGTGAATGACTATGATTTAGTGGCCATTACTGAAACATGGTTAAAGGATGGTCACGACTGGGAGTTAAATATCCGAGGGTATCAAACTATTCGGAAGGACAGAGTGGATGGTAAGGGAGGTGGTGTAGCTCTGTTATTTAAGGATGATATCCGGGTAACAGTAAGGGATGACATCGGTGCTATGGAGGATAAGATTGAATCCATTTGGGTGGAAATCAGGAATAGTAAGGCGAAAGAGTCACTGATAGGAGTAGTCTATAGGCCACCAAATAGTAACATTATGGTGGGGCAGGCAATAAACAAAAAAATAACTGATGCATGTAGAAATGGTACAGCAGTTATCATGGGGGATTTTAATCTACATGCCGATTGGTTTAACCAGGTCGGTCAAGGCAGCCTTGAGGAGCAGTTTATAGAATGTATCCGTGATAGTTTCCTAGAACAGTATGTAATGGAACCTACGAGGGAACAAGCAGTCCTAGATCTGGTCCTGTGTAATGAGACAGGATTGATTCAAGATCTCATAGTTAGGGATCCTCTCGGAAGGAGCGATCACAATATGGTGGAATTTAAAATACAGATGGAGGGTGAGGAGGGAAAATCAAGCACTAGTGTTTTGTGCTTAAACAAAGGATATTACAATGGGATGAGAGAAGAACTAGCTAAGGTAGACTGGGAGCAAAGACTTTATGGTGAAACAGTTGAGGAACAGTGGAGAACCTTCCAAGTGATTTTTCACAGTGCTCAGCAAAGGTTTACACCAACAAAAAGGAAGGACGGTAAAAAGAGGGAAAATCGACCGTGGATATCTAAGGAAATAAGGGAGAATATCAAATTGAAGGAAAAACATACAAAGTAGCAAAGATAAGTGGGAGACTAGAGGACTGGGAAATCTTTAGGGGGCAACAGAAAGCTACAAAAAAAGCTATAAAGAAGAGTAAGATAGATTATGAGAGTAAACTTGCTCAGAATATAAAAACAGATAGTAAAAGTTTCTACAAATATATAAAACAAAAAAGAGTGGCTAAGGTAAATATTGGTCCTTTAGAGGATGAGAAGGGAGATTTAATAATGGGAGATGAGGAAATGGCTGAGGAACTGAACAGGTTTTTTGGGTCGGTCTTCACAGTGGAAGACACCAATAACATGCCAGTGACTGATGGAAATGAGGCTATGACAGGTGAGGACCTTAAGAGGATTGTTATCACCAAGGAGGTAGTGATGGGCAAGCTAATGGAGATAAAGATAGACAAGTCTCCTGGACCTGATGGAATGCATCCCAGAGTGCTAAAAGAGATGGCTAGGGAAATTGCAAATGCACTAGTGATAATTTACCAAAATTCACTAGACTCTGGGGTGGTCCCGGCGGATTGGAAATTAGCAAACGTGAGACCACTGTTTAAAAAAGGAGGTAGGCAGAAAGCGGGTAATTATAGGCCAGTGACCTTAACTTCGGTAGTAGGGAAGATGCTGGAATCTATCATCAAGGAAGAAATAGCGAGGCATCTGGATGGAAATTGTCCCATTGGGCAGACGCAGCATGGGTTCATAAAGGGCAGGTCGTGCCTAACTAATTTAGTGGAATTTTTTGAGGACATTAACAGTGCGGTAGATAACGGGGAGCCAATGGATGTGGTATATCTGGATTTCCAGAAAGCCTTTGACAAGGTGCCACACAAAAGGTTGCTGCATAATATAAAGATGCATGGCATTAAGGAGAAAGTAGTAGCATGGATAGAGGATTGGTTAATTAATAGAAAGCAAAGAGTGGGGATTAATGGGTGTTTCTCTGGTTGGCAATCAGTAGCTAGTGGTGTCCCTCAGGGATCAGTGTTGGGCCCACAACTGTTCACAAGTTACATAGATGATTTGGAGTTGGGGACCAAGGGCAATGTGTCCAAGTTTTCAGACGACACTAAGATAAGTGGTAAAGCAAAAAGTGCAGAGGATACTGGAAGTCTGCAGAGGGATTTGGATAGGCTACGTGAATGGGCTAGGGTCTGGCAGATGGAATACAATGTTGACAAATGTGAGGTTATCCATTTTGTTAGGAATAACAGCAAAAGGGATTATTATTTAAATGATAAAATATGTGCAGAGAGACCTGGGTGTGCTAGTGCATGAGTCGCAAAAAGTTGGTTTACAGGTGCAACAGGTGATTAAGAAGGCAAATGGAATTTTGTCCTTCATTGCTAGAGGGATGGAGTTTAAGACTAGGGAGGTTATGCTGCAATTGTATAAGGTGTTAGTGAGGCCACACCTGGAGTATTGTGTTCAGTTTTGTCTCCTTACTTGAGAAAGGACGTACTGGCACTGGAGGGTGTGCAGAGGAGATTCACTAGGTTAATCCCAGAGCTAAAGGGGTTGGATTACGAGGAGAGGTTGAGTAGACTGGGACTGTACTTGTTGGAATTTAGAAGGATGAGGAGGGATCTTATAGAAACATATAAGATTATGAAGGGAATAGATAGGATAGATGCGGGCAGGTTGTTTCCACTGGCGGGTGAAAGCAGAACTAGGGGGCATAGCCTCAAAATAAGGGGAAGTAGATTTAGGACTGAGTTTAGGAGGAACTTCTTCACCCAAAGGGTTGTGAATCTATGGAATTCCTTGCCCAGTGAAGCAGTAGAAGCTCCTTCATTAAATGTTTTTAAGATAAAGATAGATCGTTTTTTGAAGGATAAAGGGATTAAGGGTTATGGTGTTCGGGCCGGAAAGTGGAGCTGAGTCCACAAAAGATCAGCCATGATCTCATTGAATGGTGGAGCAGGCTCGAGGAGCCAGATGGCCTACTCCTGCTCCTAGTTCTTATGTTCTTCTCCCCGGTCGGTCTTTCCTCGAGCCCTGTGGTGATCACCCCCCTCAGGATTTGGAAACAGTTCCAGCAGCACTTTGATCTTCTCTCACTGCCCTCAATTGCCCCGATATGTGATATGCCTTCGTGCTTGGACCCATCGTTCAAGTCCTGGAGAACGGAAGGTCTGGTGCACTTTGGGGATTTATTTATTTCTAGATGGAGGCTTGGCCAGCCTTGAAAAACTTACGGGCAGATACAATCTGACTGGTTCCCACCTTTTTTGTTTCTTTCAAATTTGGGATTTTTCACGTAAGTTCTTTTCCTTCTTCCGCCTGGCCACTCCTCCTTCCCTGCTGGAAAAGGTATTGGCCTTGGCACTGTCGTGTTAAGCAGCCAGGGGTAACACGGACTGCAACTGGATGCAGTTGTACTTGAAAGTAGACTCCAAACTTTGATGTTGGTTCAATACGCTTTATTGAACTTGTTAAGCAGTGTGCACAGTTCGCTGTGGGTTTGACACTTTACTAATCTAAGCGTGCTTACTATAACTAGACCAGACTAGCTCTGAGCCACGTGTAGAAGGTGCTAACTGATATATACACTCTGTCACTCCAGTTGTCACCAGTGGAAAGAGGCAGAGTGTTGATGCCTCGTGTGTTTTATAGTGGGAGACCACCTTCTAGTGTTCTGCTTGGTGATCGGTTGTGTTCTGTCCTGTGTGTTGATTGGCTGTACTGGGTGCCTGTCACTGCCTGTCTGTGTCGCATTATGTGCATGAGTGCATATCATGACATCTCCCCTTTTTAAAAAAAAAATGTTGGTTGCTTGGAGCATATGCGACTGTATTTACATGTAGAACTATTTACATTAAATGGCGAGTGGATGAAAGCGAGTGGATGAATATATACATAAGAGGTGTCTAGCGTGTAGATACAGAACAGAATTTCCAAGATAAATGTCTATAAGTCCAATCTTTGGGGCTTGCGTCTGATCCTTGTCGACCGCCTGAGAGGTGGAGGTGGGGACGACGGCGTCTTGACAGGCGGGATTGCTGCCAGATTGGTGGCCTCATGGTGCGAGGTGTCCGGAGGAGGCACGACAACATATGGAAAAGTAGGATCTGGTGGTGGGCAAGCAAATTTGCCCAGCGCCCTTCGGTTGCGCCTGACAATGGAGCCATCAGCCATACGAACTACAAACGATCTGGGAGCAGCCTGTCAAATAACAACAGCAGGAGCTGACCAGCCTCCATCAGGTAGCTTGGTGCGAACAGCATCTTCCGGAGATAGCATAGGCAAATCGGTAGCATGAACATCGTACGTCAGTTTTTGCCAGTTCCTGAGTTGCTGCACCTTTTGCAGCACTGGGAGGTGATCCAGGTCTGATCAGTGTATGGCTGGAACAGTCGTCCGCAGGTCTCTATTCATGAGGAGTTGAGCCGGAGACATACCGGTGGACAGAGAGGTTGCCTTGTACGCCAACAGCGCAAGGTTGAAGTCAGAAGCAGAGTCCGCAGCCTTGCAGAGCAGTTGCTTCACTATATGGACCCCGTTCTCAACCTTCCCGTTGGACTGCGGGTAGTGTGGGCTTGAGGTGATGTGGTTGAATTGGTACGACTTGGCGAAATTGGACCACTCTTGGCTGTGGAAGCAGGGACCATTGTCACTCATGACAGTGAGTGGAATACCATGCCTGGCAAATGTCTCCTTGCAGGCCTTGATGACTGTCCTTGATGTGAGGTCTGACAGCTTCACAAATTCCGGGTAATTTGAGAAGTAACCTATGATGAGCACATAGTCACGCCCTTTGGCATGAAAAAGGTCTATTCCCACCTTGGACCACAGAGAGGTCACGATCTCGTGTTGCTGGAGTGTTTCTTTTGTTTGAGCAGGCTGGAAATGCTGGCAGGTCGCACAATTGAGGACCATGTTGGATATGTCCTGGCTGATTCCAGGCCAATAGACACCCTGCCGGGCCCTGCGCCCACACTTTTCAACACCTAGGTGACCCTCGTGGATTTGTTTGAGCACTAAGCTCTGCAGACTGTGAGGAATAACGATACTATCTAGCTTGAGGAGGATCCCCTCGACGACTGTCAGGTCGTCCTTCACATTAAAGAACTGAGGGCATTGCCCTTTTTGCCAGCCATTTGCAAGGTGGTGCATTACACGCTGCAGAAGAGGGTCTTTGGCAGTCTCTTCATGAATGCTGATCACTCTTTCATCTGAGGCCGGGAGGTTGCTGGCACACAGCTGCACCTGTGCCTCAATCTGGCGGATGAAGTCAACCTGTTCACAGGGCGAGGTGATGGAGCGGGACAGGGCATCCACAATTATCAGCTCCTTGCCTGGTGTGTATACTAACTCAAGATCGTACCTTCGGAGTCGAAGGAGAATGCGCTGAAGCCTGGGCGTCATGTCATTCAAGTCCTTATGAATGATATGGACCAAGGGTCTGTGGTCAGTCTCCACTGTAAATGTAGGTAGACCGTAGACGTAGTCATGGAACTTTACAATGCCGGTCAGGAGGCCCAGGCACTCTTTTTCTATTTGGGCGTACCTCTGTTCAGTAGGAGTCATGGCCCTTGACGCATAAGGAACTGGAGCCCAGGACGAGGAGTCATCCCTTTGGAGGAGCACCGCACCAATGCCCTCCTGGCTTGCGTCCATGGAGATTTTTGTTTCCCTGTCCGGGTCAAAAAACGCTAGTACCGGAGCAGTGGTGAGCTTTGCTTTGAGCTCGAGCCACTCTGTTTGATGTGTGGGCAGCCACTGGAATGCAGTGGACTTCTTCACCAGATGCCTGAGAGCCGTGGTGTGTGAGGCCAAGTTGGGAATAAATTTTCCCAAGAAGTTCGCCATTCTGAGGAAGCGTAGTACTGCCTTCTTGTCTTCCGGGGTCTTCATGGCATTAATAACCTTGACCTTGTCTGAATTTGGTCGCACACCCTGCTGGGATATCTCGTCGCCCAAGAACTTGATGGTTGACATGCCAAAGGAGCACTTGGCCATGTTCAGCTTGAGGCCGTTTGCATGCACACATCGAAAGACTTGTTTGAGACAAGATATGTGTTTCTCGGGGGTCGTGGACCATATGATTACATCAGGCTGGTTTAGCACACTGGGCTAAATCGCTGGCTTTTAAAGCAGACCAAGGCAGTACCAGCCTCCCCGAACAGGCGCCGGAATGTGGCGACTAGGGGCTTTTCACAGTAACTTCATTGGAAGCCTACTTGTGACAATAAGCAATTTTCATTTCATCTACGTCAACAAGCACACCCTCAATGCCCTCCATCATCTGCTCCATGATCCTGTGGAAGATTTCAGAGGTTGAGACAATACCGAATGGCATACGGTTAGAACAGTACCTGCCGAATGGTGTGTTGAATGTGCAGAGCTTCCTGCTGGACTCGTCCAGTTGTATCTGCCAGAAACCACGTGATGCATCTAGCCTCGTGAAGAATTTGCCGTGTGCCATCTCACTGGTCAGTTCCACCCGCTTCGGGATCGGGTAGTGTTCCTGCATTATGTTCTGGTTAAGATCTTTGGGGTCTACGCATATCCGCAACTCTCCTGAGGGCTTCTTCACACAGACCATCGAGCTGACCCAGTCAGTCGGTTCCGTCACTTTGGAAATGATGCCCTGGTCTTGGAGCTCCTGTAGCTGTGCCTTTAAACGTTCCTTCAGAGGAGCCGGCACCTGGTGTGGTGCATGGATTACAGGCATGGCATCAGGCCTGAGTAGGATCCTGTAGCAGTATGGCAGAGTGCCCATTCCATCAAACACATCCGGATATTGAGCAACGATGTCATCAATGTCAGCCTGAAGATCCACATTGGAAGAAGACATGGCATGGACTCGCTGTACGAGGTTGAGTAGCTTGCATGCATGGGCACCGAGCAGGGATGCCTTATCAGGCTTGATGATTTCGAATCGCACTGTGACATTGATGGTCTTGTTGGAGACAAATAGATGATAAGATCCTAGTGCAGTTATGGTATTGCCATTATAATCGAGGAGCTGGCGGGCTGACGGACGTATTTTGGGTTGCTTTTTAATGCGGTCAAAATCAGCTTGAGAGATGAGATTGGCAAAAGCACCAGTGTCCAGCTTGAACTGGATGCTGCATTGATTAACTTGTATGACAGCACGCCATTCATCCACGGAATCCACATTGAGGATAGATAGGCGTCTTGCTGAATTTAAAGAGGCATACTCACATGTAGTGATGATGCCCACACGATAGGGGGACTCCAGACAGTCGTCCTCTGGATCCGTAGATAAGAATCCAGTAAACCTTGCTGTACACATCGAATGCGCTTGCTTTGGAATTGGGATCACTGGCCCTTGACTGGTGGTGCAGACCTGCACAAGGCTGCATATTGTCCAGGCTTCCCACAATTTAAACATCGCCTGCCTTTTGCAGGGCATTGCCGCTTTAAGTGGGCGGTGCTGCAGTTCGGGCACGTCATGACGTTGACATCGTTACGCTCTGTGCGTCGTCGCACATGCGCAGGGCAGTCGGCCGACGTTCGCACCTGCGCAGTTTGGTATTCGGCCGCTTCGTTCTCCCATTCGTGTTGCGCATGCGTGGGGCCCCGGGAAAAGCGCGCAAAATGGCCGTTTCATCGATACTGAGGCGCTGCATCCGGGCGATGGCCTGTACACTCTCTGTCTCATGGGAGGCAAGTTTTTCGTATTCTGCCAATTTGAAACGGGAGTACCGATTTCTCGCATGCTCATGCACTATACACGTCTCTACTGAAACGGCAGGGTCATGTGCTTAATATTGAGTTGCTCCCGCAAGGAATCGGACTGCACCCGAAACACGATCTGATCCCTGATCATGGAATCATCGGTTGCACCATAATTGCAGGACTGCGCTAATATACGGAGATGAGTTAGAAAGGATTGGAACGGTTCATCCTTACCCTGAAGGCGATGCTGGAAGATATAGCACTCAAAGGTCTCGTTTGTTTTGACTTCACAGTGACTGCCGAACTTCTCCAAAACGGTCTTGAATTTGGTCTTGTCCTGGCCATCGGTAAAGTTAAGGGAGTTGAAAATCTGGATGGCTTGGTCCCCCGCAGTTGATAGGAGCAGCGGGACTTTTCTGGCATCGGACGCATCCTCGAGGTCAGAGGCCTCAATGTAGAGAAGGAACCTTTGCTTGAAGACCCACCAGTTGGCGCCGAGATTGCCGAAGATCCATAGCTGTGGAGGGGCCTGGATCTTCTCCATGCCGCTAGAAGGCACTTGCTGGTCGTCACGGAATCACTCGAGGTAAACCACTTGGAGATAGTAGACTACTGGTACCATGTTGTGTTTAGCACCCAGGGGTAACACAAACTGCAACTGGATGCAGTTGTATTTGAAAGTAGACTCCAAAATTTGGTGTTGGTTCAATACGTTTTATTGAACTTGTTAAGCAGTGCACACAGTTCGCTGTGGGTTTGTCACTCTACTAATCTAAGTGTGCTTACTATAACTAACTAGACCAGACTAGCTCTGAGCCACGTGTAGAAGGTGCTAACTGATATATACACTCTGTCACTCCAGTTGTCACCAGTGGAAAGAGGCAGAGTGTTGATGCCTCCTGTGTGGGAAGCCACCTTCTAGTGTTCTGCCTGGTGATTGGTTGTGTTCTGTCCTGTGTGTTGATTGGCTGTACCGGGTGCCTGTCACTGCCTGTCTGTATCTCATTATGTGCATGAGTGCATATCATGACAGGCACAGCAGGCGTGAAGGTCAATTTCAAATCTGTGCAACCTCATTCTATCTTTGGATCCTGCCCCTTTAGATAGAGTGTACAAGAGTGGGTGGGGGAGCTAGGCTCTGTGCTTACTGAGGAGGTTTGGAGGGAAACTCTGGACAGGGTAAATTCCACTTCATCTTGTTGCAGACTGAGTTTGGTTCAGTTTAAAGTACTACATAGAAAGCATTGGACCTGGCACTGCTGAACTTTAGTAACAACTACTGGGCGGCAAATATAGCCATGATCAGGAAGTGGGTAGTTTGGGGGGGGGTCGGTGTGGGAGCGAGTAGAGGCAGCATCATGTAAGGGCACAAGTTTGGGGGCATTGGTAAAGGCACTTCTGCCGTTCTGCCTGAGAGTTTGGGGACAGTGAAGGAAGCATATGAGAGTGGAGGGAGTATCGGTGTGGGCTCCAATTTGTGATAATCGGTTTGTTCCGGGGAGGCTGGATGGGGGGTTTCGGAGATGGCAGAGAGCAGGGATTGAGAGGATGGGTGATCTATTTATTTATGAGAGCTTTCCCTGTTGGAGGGTTTGGAGGAGAAGTTCGAATTGCCAGGAGGGAATGATTTTCAATATCTGCAGATAGGGGATTTTGTGCGAAGGCAGGTTTCAACCTTCCCGCTCCTACCGCCACAGGGGATACAGGACAGGGTAGTTTCTAGAATGCGTGTGGGGGAGGGGAATGTTTCGGATATCTGCAAAGAGCTTATGGAGTGGGGGGAAACTCAGATAAATGAGCTAAAGGGTGACTGGGAAGATGAGCTGAGGGGGTGGGGGGGGGCGGGGGGTGGGGGGGGGAGGTAGAGGCGGGACTGTGGGCGGATGCTTTGAGCAGAGTCAACATGTCCTCATCATGTGCCAGGCTTTGCCTGATACAATTCAAGGTGGTACACCGGGCACACATGACGGTGGCCTGGATGAGCAATTTTTGGGGGATAGGGGACAGGTGTGCGAGGTGTGCAGGAGGGCCAGCAAACCATGTCCATATGTTTTGGGCAATGCCCGAAGCTTAGCGGATTCTGGCAGGGATTTGCGGATGTCATCTCCACGGTGCTAAAAACAAGGGTGGTGCTGAGTCCAGAGGTGGCGATGTTTGGAGTGTCAGAAGACCCGGGAATCCAGGGGGCGAAAGAGGCAGACGTTTTGGCCTTTGCCTCCTTGGTAGCCCGAAGACAGATATTGTTAGCGTGGAGGGACTCAAAGCCCCCAAAATCAGAGGTTTGGGTTAGTGACAGGCTGGGTTTCTCAGGCTTAAGAAAATTAAGTTCGCCCTGAGAGAGTCAACGTTAGGGTTCGTCCAGAGGCGGCAGCCGTTTATCGACTTCTTTGTGGAAAGCTAAACTGTCAGCAGAGGCAATAAAGGGGTGGGGGGGAGTTAGGTTATTTTGTGTTTAGGGTAGGCGGGATTAGTGAGATGGAGAGATGTTTTTTGCCCCATGTTTATATTTGTACCGTTTATTGTTATAAAATTATAAATGCCTTAATAAAATGTTTATTAAAAAAAAGAAAGCATTGGACTAAGGCAAGGATGAATGGATTATTTTGAGACGTCGAGAACAAGTGTTCACTTGCACTGGCTAACCACACGTGTGCATTCTGGTCTTGTCCTAAGTTTGCTGGATACTGGGTTTCCTTTTTTGACACATTATCCAGGATTTTGCAGATGACCCTAGAACCTTGCCCGCTGGTTGCAATATTTGGATTTTCGGAATCCCCGCCATTCTACTCGGGAGTGAGGGTGGATGTTTTTGCCTTTGTTTCCTTAATAGCTAGGAGGCAAATATTCCTTAAGTGGAGATCTCCCTCACCACCCAAGGCATCTGCATGGATGGACGATATGATATCAGTTTTGTATCTGGGAAAGATCAAGTATACTATCAGCGATTCGGTGGGGTAGTAGGGAACGTTGTTTTTAGGTTTTGTGCGTGTGTCGGCCTGCGCGGTTGTTTAAGGAATATTAAAGTGTTGAACTGTAAACTGTGAAAATGACAAATACTTCAATAAGCTATTTTCTAAAAAAAAAGTGATTCGGTGGGGAGGTTCTACCAGAGATGGCGGTCATTCATTTTTTTCTTTAAAGACCTGGACAAATTCAAGGGTTAGGAGGGTTGAGTTAGTGGGGGTTAGTTTAGTATTCGGGGTTTCTTATGGATACAACCCCATGCAATGGCTGATGTTGCAGTTTTTTTGAAGTAGCAGCTGCCCAAGTCTGAGAATTGCAATGGAAGCTCAGGCAAATGTTTTGCAATGTTATACTGCTGCCATCTTGGCTGTGGATTGCAATGTGCAACGGGTCACAGCAATCCAGCAATCTATCCTCCAGCTGATTACTAGGATTGCTGAGGCACCAGATCAGGGGAATAACAATGACTGCAAAGAGCACAAACTAGTTGTCCTCTCTTAGAACATTGCCATTCATCCTCCCACTCTGCCAGTGACCTAGGTATTTCCCATCAGTTAGGCAACTGCTGTTCATGCCGTAATGTTGCAGTTCTTCTCGGGCCAGAGATGCTCAAAGACATCATCCAAGGCCATTTGCAATCTTCTCTACTGAAAATCAGGAGCCGTCCGCCAGCCATGCTGCAGCCAATGGAGTAAGACTGTATGGGAGTTCTAGGCCAGGAAGACAGATACTAAGTTTAGTAAGCCCACGAAGGAGTCCACACTGAGTAGTTAAGGCAAACATTGGTTTATTTACAAAGCAACTATTTACACATGGGATGGACCTCAACTAGGTCTCCCTCTGCAGCCGCTGCCTATCTGGCCAGCTTTATATAGGGTCCCCTGTACGTCGTTAAGAAGTCACCGCCCCCCTTATTGGGGGAGCTCATATTCTGCGAGTTCCGCGGGGAAGTTAATGGTTCCCTTCCCTCCAAAATCCAAAGAATCCTCAGACATCTGTGGGGAGGAGGGCGCCGGATCCTCTTCATAACCAGCTGGGTGTTGTGACCTGAGGTGCTGCGTCAGACAGCGTGAATCTTGCAGGCGAACGATGCTCTCATTTGAAATGATGCAATGGCTGCTCCATCGTTTGTATCTGCAACACGTGCTCCTCGTCAGAGATCTCTGAGGCTTGTGTCTCCATCTTGGAATCTGTATCCACGACCTCAGACATCTCGGCGTTCTGACCCCCTTGGGGTCCCGTCACGGGTAGCTGTGGTACCAGAGGAGGTAGGAGGCAAACCTTCCCCACCCGAGGACTGCTGGGCCATCTTCTCAATGTCTGCATCCAAACACGGCCACCAAACGTAACTACGCTCCAACATCTTCATTTTGGACATCTCTGGATGTCTATTGTGGAGGTCCTTCAATATTAATTCCTGGTCTTTTTCTGGAATGATGACGCGCGTGCCCCATAACAATATGCCATTCTCCACTAAATTCAGACACTTTCAAGGAAAACGCCCTTAATTCGCCTGGTAGCACTTTTCCCATCATAAGTGGACACCAGGTTCGGAGAAGCACTTTAGTACTGTCTCAAGGTTCTCCAGATGCCCTTGTTCAATCGCCCCTGTAAACAAAATGTTGTCCAAGTAAACCGCTACGCACGGCAACCCCCTCAGGATTTTTTCCATGGTTCGTTGAAATATGGAGCAAGTGGAGGACACTCCAAAGGACAGTACGGTGTACTCGTAAAGTCCCCTGTGCATATTAATGGTGACTAAAGGAACCAGTTAGTGAGGTAAGAAACTGATTGTATTCTGTCAGCCAGTCTTGGGGAAAGGAGGAGACGACCATTGAGCATTGCCACTGGTCTAGGTTGAAGTCTTGGTTATTTTCATTCCTGTAACGAACGGAAGAGTCTCTTTGTCACTCCAAAGCATTCTGTCGATGTCTGTCCTGTATTTCTCAATCTACCCGTTTGTATGTCTCATCATCTCTGGGCCTCATTTATCACTGGATTGATCCGATCTAGTATGTATGTGTTGTGACCTCGGTTTGTCTGTCTGTCTGGTTTTCACTTCCTTTGTTTGTGTGTGTGTGTGTGTGTCTCTGTCTTGATTTCATCTCTTAATTCCGAACATCGAACATTTTCCTCAATACCCATCTGACATTGACACGGTAGCACAGTTGCTTCACAGCTCCAGGGTCCCAGGTTCCCTGTGTCTGCGTGGGTGTCCTCCGGGTGCTCCGGTTTCCTCCCACAGTCTAAAGATGTGCAGGTTAGATGGATTGGCCATGCTAAATTGTCCCCCCAAAAAAGGTTCGGTGGTGTAAGTGGGATAGGGTGGAAGGTTTAAGTAGGGTGGTCTTTACAAGAGCCAGTGCAGACTCGATGGGCCAAATGGCCTCCTTCTCCACTGTAAATTCTATGATTCTATGTTTCCGGGAGACCTTGTGCAGCTCTAGTTGCGTGTCTCATGTCGAGCTTAGTGAACATACTACCTCCTGCCAACTTTGCATAAAGATCTTCAATGCGAGGCATCGGGTAGCAGTCCACTCTGGAAGCTGTATTCACTGTGAGTTTATAATCTCCGCACAAGACTTCTGGTGGCGGCCATGGAGTAAGTGGTCACACATTAGGTGGCTCCTGCCCAAGGTGGAATTGTTTTGCTGCTTTCAGCCTTTTTGCGGAGGTTAAGCAAGTGGAAAGTGTAGGAGTACAGAGAACTAAATATTCGTCTTCGGTAGGGAATGCATATGAACTATTAAACGAGGAGTGTAACGAATAATGGGCAACAGTCAGACCAGGAGGACTGTCGAACTACGACAGAAGGAAAGATGGTGGAGAACTCTGTGGTGTCACTGACCGCACAATGGTCAACGGAACAATTGTTGGAGCTTCTGACTGTTAAATTTTGGCAGCAGAGGAAGGAGGTGTCAGAAGACCTGGCCAAAGTGACTGAGCCAATTTGGACGGCCAAAATTTGAGAGAGTGGAGCAAAGGCAGGAGTTGCAGAATGTGTCACTCGAGAAGGTGGAGGAGTCGGTGGCTGACCATGAAGATCGGTTGGCATCATTGGAGGCAGAAATGCTAATGATGGCAGAGGGCCAGAAGAAGTTAAGAGAGAAAGTGGAGGACCGGGAAAATCGCGCAAGGAGGCAGAATCTCAGGATCGTGGGGCTGCCTGAAGGGATCGAGGGGACACAGTGGCGAGGATGTTAAAGAAGTTGGTGGGGAAGGAGGACCTTGGCCAACTTCCTGAAGTGGATCAGGCACACAGGTCGCTGAGGAGGAAGCTGAAAGTGGGAGAGTTACTGAGGGCAATCGTTGAGCGGTTGCACAGATATTTGGATAAGGCGAAGATTCTGGGCAAAGGGGGTGAGAGAGTGCATCTGGGAAGGGCAAGCAGTTTGCATTTACCAGGACTTGGGCGTGGATTTGGCCGAACGACGAGCTGGGTTCAATGGGGTCAATGCGTCCCTATTCAAGAACAAAGTGCGGTTCGCGTGTTGCACCCTGCTCGTTTTTGGGTCACACGTGAGGGTCAAGAGCATTATTTTGATACGCTGGAGGAAGTGAGCACATTTCTGAGGGACAAGGGACAGGGGGACTTGGGAGAACATTTGGGTAGGTTCACCTGCGAAACAATTGAACTGGAGGTGTTGTGCTCAGGGAGGGAAAGGGACTGTTTACATTTATGCCGGGTTATAATATTTGATGCTTGTAGCGCACAAAGACTCCGTGAGACGAATAGAGTGAAGTCGATGAGGCTTTATTAAGCGTGTCTGTTCTCCCGCAGCTCAATAGTAGACTGGCCTGCGGGGGAGGACTCCGGCTTCTTATACTCCGCCTTCAGGGCGGAGCTAGAGGTCAACGGCCAACCAGGACCCGGGATCTGTCAGCCAATGACATTAGGGCTTCCAGTCCCACATGACCCCCAATACATACTACCACATTCACCCCTTGTGAAAAATGAACCCGGCGGGGTGATGCTTCGTATGGTGGTAAGGGTTTACAGGGCTGGTCCTGGGAGGAAAAAAAAACATTCACATGGCAATACAGTATTGTACAATTTTGTCCTGTTTCAACTATTTACCGAGGGTATAGGGAGAAAAGCAAAATGTTCTTGTGAAAAAGTCCATATTTTGATTTAGATCGACGCCACGAGTCAGTCGGGCGGTCTGGTCGTCCGTGTCGATCGCCTCGGCCCCGGTGGTGGTGGTGGTGCTTGTACCGGTGTTGTCGTCTCCGGGAGCCTTACGGTTTCAGCTTGGGCTTTATTCTTGGTCGAGCCTGAGGGGAGGGGAACCGATCCTCCTGGGAAGGGGGCGGTCGCAGGATGCGGCGGTGGCAGGAAGGGGGGGGGGTTGGGTGAATGGTGTCGGGGGGGTGTGTGTGTTGCCGGCGGGCGCCAGATCCCGCAGGGAGACCGTGTCCTGTCGGCCGTCGGGGTACTCCACGTAAGCGTACTGCGGGTTCGCGTGGAGGAGGTGAACCCTTTCGACCAACGGGTCCGCCTTATGTGCCCGCACATGCTTTCGGAGCAAGATGGGTCCTGGGGCCGCCAGCCAGGTCGGCAGCGACGTTCCAGAGGAGGACCTCCTAGGGAAGACAAGGAGACGCTCATGAGACGTTTGATTAGTGCTCGTACATAATAACGACCGGATGGAGTGGAGAGCGTCCGGGAGGATCTCCTGCCACCGTGAAACTGGGAGGTCCCTGGACCGTAGGGCCAGTAGGACGGCCTTCCAGACCGTGCCGTTCTCCCTCTCTACTTGCCCGTTCCCCTGGGGGTTGTAGCTGGTCGTCCTGCTTGAGGCTATGCCCTTACTGAGCAGGGACTGGCGCAGCTCGTCACTCATGAAAGAGGACCCCCTGTCGCTGTGGACGTATGCGGGGTAACCGAACAGTGTGAAGATGCTGTTCAGGGCTTTAATGACTGTGGCCGCGGTCATGCCAGAGCAGGGAATGGCGAAAGGAAAGCGGGAGTATTCGTCCACCACATTAAGAAAATATGCGTTGCGGTCGGTGGAGGGGAGGGGCCCTTTGAAATCGAGACTGAGGCGTTCAAAGGGGCGGGAAGCCTTAATCAGGTGCGCTCCATCCGGCCTGAAAAAATGCGGTTTGCATTCCGCGCAGATGTGGCAGTCCCTTGTGACTGTACGGACCTCCTCTAAAGAGTATGGGAGATTGCGGGACTTGATGAAGTGGAAAAACCGAGTGACCCCCGGGTGGCAGAGGTCCTCGTGGAGGGTTTGGAGGCAGTTAATTTCGCGGGATAGGGCATCGGACGGCTCGTTCAGCTTTCCGGGACGATACAAAATCTCATAGTTGAAAGTGGAGAGCTCGATCCTCCACCTTAAGATCTTGTCGTTTTTGATTTTGCCCCGCTGTGCATTATCGAACATGAAGGCTACCGACCGTTGGTCCGTGAGGAGAGTGAATCTCCTGCCGGCCAGGTAATGCCTCCAATGTCGCACAGCTTCCACTATGGCTTGGGCTTCCTTTTCCACTGAGGAGTGGCGGATTTCTGAGGCGTGGAGGGTCCGGGAGAAAAAGGCCACGGGTCTGCCCGCTTGGTTAAGGGTGGCCGCTAGAGCTACGTCGGAGGCGTCGCTGTCGACCTGGAAGGGGAGGGACTCGTCGATGGCGCGCATCGTGGCCTTTGCGATATCCGCTTTGATGCGGCTGAAGGCCTGGCAGGCCTCTGTCGACAGAGGGAAGGTCGTGGTCTGTATTAGGGGGCGGGCCTTGTCTGCGTACTGGGGGACCCACTGGGCGTAGTATGAAAAGAACCCCAGGCAGCGTTTCAGGGCTTTTGGGCAGTGCGGGAGGGGAAATTCCATGAGGGCGCGCATACGTTCGGGGTCGGGGCCTATTATCCCATTGCGCACTACGTAGCCCAGAATGGCTAGCCGATTGGTGCTAAAAACGCACTTGTCCTCGTTGTCCGTGAGGTTCAAGGCTTTGGCGGTCTGGAGGAATTTTTGGAGGTTGGCGTCGTGGTCCTGCTGGTCGTGGCCGCAGATGGTTACATTGTCAAGATACGGGAACGTGGCCCGCAACCCATGTTGATCAACCATTCGGTCCATCTCCCGTTGGAAGACCGAGACCCCGTTTGTGACGCCAAATGGGACCCTTAGGAAATGGTATAATCGCCCGTCTGCCTCGAAGGCTGTGTACCTGCGGTCATTTGGGCGGATGGGGAGCTGATGGTAGGCGGACTTGAGGTCCACGGTGGAGAAGACTTTATATTGGGCAATCCGATTGACCATGTCGGATATGCGGGGGAGAGGGTACGCGTCTAATTGTGTGTACCTGTTGATGGTCTGGCTATAGTCTATGACCATCCTTTGTTTCTCCCCTGTCTTCACTACTACCACCTGCGCTCTCCAGGGACTATTGCTGGCCTGGATTATGCCCTCCTTTAGTAGCCGCAATGAAGGTTCAGTCCTGGGAGCTGTACCGTCTGCTCCTAGTGGCGACGGGTTTGCAATCCGGGGTGAGGTTCGCAAACAAGGACGGGGGTTGCACCTTGAGGGTTGCGAGGCCGCAGATAGTGAGTGGGGGTATTGGGCCGCCGAATTTGAACGTAAAGCTCTGTAGATTGCATTGGAAATCTAATCCCAGCAAGGTGGGGGCACAGAGTTGGGGAAGGACGTTTAGTTTGTCGTTTTTGAACTCCCTCCCCTGCACCGTTAGGGTAACTATGCAGAATCCTTGGATCTGTACGGAGTGGGATCCTGCAGCTAGGGAAATCTTTTGTGCGCTGGGATAGGTGGTCAAGGAACAGCGTCTAACCGTGTCGGGGTGGATAAAGCTCTCCGTGCTCCCGGAGTCGACTAGGCATGGCGTCTCGTGGCCGTTTATTAGCACCGTTGTCGTCGTCGTCTGGAGTGTCCGGGGCCGAGCTTGATCGAGCGTAATTGAAGCGAGACGTGGTTGTAGTAGTGGAGTGGGGTCCGTTGTTGCCGTCCAAGATGGCGTCGGGGATGGACAAAATGGCCACCCCCATACATCGCACGTGGCTGGGGGGTCAAATGATGGCGGCGGGGGTGGACAAAATGGCCGCCCCCACGCGTCGTACAGGTCTGGGGCGGTCCAAGATGGCGGCGCCCTTCCTCCCCTCGTGGTGGCCGGGACTCAAAATGGCGGCGTCTGCGGGTCGCACATGGGGCGCTGGGGGGGCTGGGGAGCGCTAGGACCGCGCGGAGCTCCCTCACCGGGGACAGCGGTGGTCGGGACCCAAGTTGGTGGCGCCGGCGGGTCAGACGTGGGGCGCGGGGTGGGGGTTAGGGGGGCGTTAGGGACGCGCAAAACTCCCTCTTCTCCGTGGAGAGTGGTGGCCGGGACCCAAAGCGGTAGCGCCGGCGGGTCATACATGGGGTACGGGGAGGGGGGTTGGGGAGCGTAAGCGGCGTGCAGGGCTCCCTGTTCTCCCGGGACCGCGGTGGTCGGGACCCAGAGCGGCTGCGCCTGCGGGTCGTACATGGCGTGCTGGGGGGGGTTGGGGCGCGTAAACGGCTTGCAGGGCTCCCTGTTCTCCCGGGACAGCGGCGACCTCGCGGGACCGGCACACAACCGCGTAATGGCCCTTTTTCCCGCAGCTCTTGCAGATAGCTGCGCGGGCCGGGCAGCGCTGCCGGGGGTGTTTCGCCTGGCCGCAGAAATAACAGCGGGCGCCCCCGGTGCGACTCGGCGTTTGGTCCGCGCAAGCCTGTGGGGTGTCCGGGGGGGGGGGGGGGGTTTGTCGCGACGGGTACGTACGGAGCCCAATGGGCTGCCGCGCGGTCGGGGCCGTAGGCGCGGGTATTACGCGCGGCCACGTCTAGGGAGGCTGCTAGGGCCCGGGCCTCTGAGAGTCCTAGCGACTCTCTTTCTAGAAGTCTTTGGCGGATTTGGGAGGAATTCATACCTGCCACAAAAGCATCGCGCATTAACATGTCCGTGTGTTCATTTGCGTTCACCGAAGGGCAGCTGCAGGCTCGTCCCAAAATCAGCAGCGCGGCGTAGAATTCGTCCATCGATTCTCCGGGACCTTGCCGTCTCGTCGCGAGCTGGTAGCGAGCGTAGATTTGGTTAACTGGGCGGACATAGAGACTTTTCAATGCTGCGAACGCCGTCTGGAAATCCTCTGCGTCTTCGATGAGAGGGAAAATTTCCGGGCTTACCCTCGAGTGCAGGACCTGTAGTTTCTGTTCTTCTGTGACCCGGCCGGGGGCCGTTCTGAGGTAGGCCTCGAAGCAAGTCTGCCAGTGCTTGAAGGCTGCTGCCGCGTTCACTGCGTGGGGGCTGATCCTCAGGCATTCCGGAATGATCCTGAGCTCCATAGTCCTTTTTAGGCACGCTTAATAAATTGTAGCGCACAAAAACTCCGTGAGACGAATAGAGTGAAGTCGATGAGGCTTTATTAAGCGTGTCTGTTCCCCCGCAGCTCAATAGTAGACTGGCCTGCAGGGGAGGACTCCGGCTTTTTATACTCCGCCTTCAGGGCGGAGCTAGAGGTCAACGGCCAACCAGGTCCCGGGATCTGTCAGCCAATGACATTAGGGCTTCCAGTCCCACATGACCCCCAATACATACTACCACAATGCTGTTGTTCCACCTATTGTGTTCATTTAGTTTTATGTTTTAAAATAGATATGGTGCATATCTTTTTACCCTCCCAGTGGTGGGAGTTGTGTTGAATGCGTATCCAAATGAGGAATGTTCGGTGGGGAATGCGGGCAGGGGGTAGAGGGAGGAGGCGATGGAGGAACTTGGGAAGACACATAGGCTGGGTTGGGAGTAAGGGGTGGAGGGGTGCTTGGGGAGGGAGGAAGGGGTTGCCTTGGGTGGGATTCACCCTGCTGGCAAGTAGGTTAGTTAACGGAAGCAATGTGAGGGTGGAGTTGTGGAGGGAGTGGGGTGGGATTTGAGTTGGGGGTGGGAGGTGGAGGTGGGAGGGCAGGTTCTTTGGTGCTGGGGTTGGGGGAGAGGTGGGCAGCTGACGTGGATGGAGTTGGTGTGACACAGTTGGTTAGGGGAAGATGGTGGCAGATATCCTGGGAATTCCAAGGGCGACATGGTGGTGCAGTGGTTAGCACTACTGCCTCATGTCACCGAGGACCCGGATTCGATCCCGGCCCTGGGTCACTGTCCGTGTGGAGTTTGCACATTCTCCCCGTGTCTGTGTTGGTCTCAACCCCCACAACACAAAGATATGCAGTCTAGGTGGATTGGCCACTCTGAAATTGCCCCTTAATTGGAAAAAACATAATTGGGTACTTTTTAAAAAATATCATCTTAGGGAGGCCCTGGAGGTGTGTGAGGCGTGGACCTGGAGGAGCTCATTAAAGAGGGGAAATGGCTGATCGGGAAGTGGCCGTGTAGGGGTGCTGGAGCCCCCTGACCCGGCTAATCTCTTGGAACGTTAGGGGATTAAATGGGATGATTCAGAGGTCGCGCGTCTTTGCTTATTTGAATAGTCTGAAGGCAGCCGTAATATTCTTGCAAGAGACCCATTTAAAGATAGTGGATCAGATGCTGTTGAGGAAAGGGTGGGATGGGTATTTCATTCGGGGCTGGACATGAAGGCGAGTGGGGTGGTGGTGCTGGTAACAGGGTGGCCTTTATGGCGGGGAATATAGTAATGGACCCTAGGGGAGGTTTGTGATGGTAAATGGGAGGCTGGAGAGAATGCTCATGGTGCTGGTGAATATATACGCCCCAAATTGGGATGAAGTAGAGATTGTGAAGAGGATACTGACAAAGGTTCCGGACCTGGATACGCACTGGCGGATTATGGAGGGAGATTTTAATAGAGTGTTGGATCCTAGGTTGGGTCGGTCATGTCCTGGGTCCCTGAAGGTGTCGGCGATGGTGAATGGGGGGGATGGATCCGTGGCTTGGGAAGCCAAGCATGAAGGAATTTTCATTTTATTCCCATGTCCACCGGATGTGTTCCCAGATTGATTTTTTTCGTCCTTAACAAAACATTGTTGGCAGGGGTGGTTGGGTCAGAATATTCGGTGATCATGGTGTCTGACCACACTCCACATTGGGTAGACTTGCAGGTGGAAAGGTGGGTGGGGCTCCCAGCGGTCGCACTGGAGGCAAGATGTGGGGTTGTTAGCCAACAAGTGATTTGCGAAAAGATTGGGGTGGCTGTTCGAAACTATGTGGAGTGTAATAAGACGCGCGAGGTCTTGACATGGTTGGGCCCAATTGCACAAGTTAAATCTGGCAAATTTGGTGGTGTGGATGAAGGAGGATTTTAGGAGGTGGGATGTTTTACCGTTGTCGTTAGCTTAAGGGTCCAGATGGTAAAGATGAGGGTGTTGCTGAGATTTCGGTCTGGCTTCCAAAGCCTTCCGCTATTTGTGCCCAACTCTTTTTTCAGTAGGGTCACTAAAATGATTTCAGAGTTCACATGGGCGGGTAAGGTACCTCAGACTAGAAGGGTGCTCCTGGAGAAAGATAAACGTAGAGGGGTATTAGTAATGCCGAGCTTGCTGGACAACGAACAGTAAGGCAGTGGAGGAGAGGTCAGTGTGGGGACGGATGGAGGAGGACTCATGCAGAAGGTCGGGTTTGAGGCATTGTTCTCACCAGCTAAGTACTCCACAAGCCCTGCAGTGGTATCAGCGTTGAGGGTGTGGAACCAATGCCGACGGCATTTCTAGATGGAAGGCATGTCGCTGTGCGCTGATTTGTGGCAATAATTGGTTTACCCCGGCCCGATTGGATTCTACATTTAGGGTGCGGGAGCGGGTGGGATAGAATGTGTTTTATTAGGAACGATCTGGTTTTGTTTCCAGAGAGAGAGAGAGAGACATGCACCGGTACAGGAAGTCAAACAGAACTGGGAAGAGAAGCCAGAATGCCGTTCAGGCCGGGATCTGGAGTGAGGCTCTGCAAAAAGTTAACTCAACCCCGTCATGTGCGAGGCTAAGTCTTATTCAGTTTAAAGTGTACATAGAGCACACATGATGATGTCAAAGATGAGTTGGTTCTTTCTTGGTGTAGAGGATAGGTGTGGGCAGTGTGCAGGGGGGTGGGGTGGGGTGGGGGGAGGGAGTGGGGGGGGGGGGGGGGGGAAACCACATCCACATGTTCTGGGCATGACCGAAGCTGAAGGAGTTCTGGAAAGCTTTTGCAGAGACAATGTCAAAATTCTTGGGAGTGAAGGCTGAACCGATCCCATGGGTGGTAATATTTGGAGTTTCAGAGGATCCAGGTGTGCAGGTGGGGGGCGGGGGGGCGGGAAGAGGCCAAACGTGTTGGCTTTTGCCTCCCGGATAACCCGGAGGCGGATATTGCTGGAGTGGCGGGACCCGGAGCTGCCTAAAGCGGGGGGCATGGGTGAGCGACGGGGCGGAGATTATGCACCTAGAAAACGTAACGTTTGCCATCAGAAGTGAGGGGTCCTTCTCGAGATGGAGACTGTTCATCGGTTTCTCTGGGGAGTGGTAAAATGTCAGCAGGGGGAAGGTGGGGAGGTGGGGTTTTTTGTCTTTCTGGGATTTGGTACTATAATTAAAATGGGTGGGGGGGGGCTGTGTGAGTGAGCAAGGATGGAGAGAAGGGGTAGTTAGGATGTGGTTGCTGCTTGGTGATTATTGGTGCTGTTGCTTTCTGTTTCGGTATATACTTGAAAATGCAACTAATTAAAATATTTTTTAAAATAATAATCTCCGCAGAATCAGACTCTTTTATCTGATTTCAGTACCAGTAGTACCAGCACTGCCCAATCAGCAAAGTGTACGGGCCGGATAATACCCAACTTCTCTACTCGAGAAAGCTCAGCTGCTGCCTTATCCAATCATGCAGAGGGAATGTGGCGTGCTCGAAAATACTTGGATAGGGCCTCCAAGTCGACATTTATGCGGGCTACGGCCCCTTTAATCTTCCCAAGTCGGGGTTGAAACATGTTGGGGTACTTGCCCAACACCTTGTCTAGGCCCCCTGACCCCATATGAAGAATGCGCTGCCAATTGAGCTGCAACTGGTTGAGCCAATCACGGTCCAACAAACTAGGGCCTTGATCTCTGACCACAATCAGCGGAAGCTGCGCCGACGGGCAGCCATAAACCACCGGAGTCATGGTGGTTCCTCCGATATCCAAAGGCTCACCGGTGTAGATGGCCAACTTAGCCTTGGTAGCCATCAAGTCCAAATCCTGCATCTGCTTCCTATACGGTCGAAAGTGCTTTGACCCACAATGAAAACCGCCGACCCGGTGTCTAGCTCCATGTCTAACATGTGCCTGTTGACATGCACTGCAATCCGAACAGGGTCCACTTGGGGTGCTGCCATGCAATTTAGTTGCATAGAGTCATCCTCTTCAGGCTCATCCAAGTGGAAAGCACAGGCTCTGGGTTGACGTCGGCCTCTACCAGAATGTCTGGATCACTGGTTCGCCTAAGGTCTGTGCTCTCGCTTGGGGTGGTGAACACACATCCTGTAATGACTCGACTTGTCCTTGGCCAATTCTGGGGAAGTGTGCCTAGAAACTTTGGCATTGGACCAACCGTTTGAGCTTTACGTCGCTCTGTCCACAGCAGGGTAGCAGCCTGGGGATAATAATAATAATAATCTTTATTATTGTCACAAGTAGGCTCACATTAACAACGCAATGAAGTTTCTGTGAAAATCTCCTAGTCGCCACTCTCTGGCGGGTCATCGGGTACACGTAGGGAAAATTCAGAATGTCCAATTCACCAAACAAGCATGTCTTTTGGGACTTGTGGGAGGAAACCAGAGTACCCGGAGGAAACCTACGCAGACATGGGAAGAACGTGCAGACAGTGCATAGACAGTGACCCAAGCTGGGAATTGAACCTGGGACCGTGACGCTGTGAAGCAACAGTGGTAACCACTGTGCTACTGTGAGGGGCCACTCGCCAGGAGGAGTCGCGTCCCAAGGCGTTCACTTCCATGTCTTTTATTTCTTGCACCCCTCTCTTTGCGCTTTCCCAAGACAGTGATATGTGTATAGCTTGTTATAGGTTCAGCAAAGATTCGGCCAATAGTTTTTTGGGTGGCAGGATTATTAATGCCACACGCTAGACGATCTTGCAACATTTCCTGCAAGGCAGTGCCATACTATCAAAACTTGGCAATCTTGCATAACCTGGACAAATTCCCGGTGTCGGACTTCCCGGGTCCTTTCAGTAGTATTAAAATAGTATCGCTGTACGATAACGGATGGAGTGGAGATAATGTGTTGTTCCACCAGGGTCACTAGCTGGTCGAAGGTTTTTGTGTCTGGTGCCGTGGCATAGGTAAGACTCCGTGTCACTTTGAACATATGTGCACCACAAGCAGTCAGTAGCATGACCATCTGGCATTCATTCTGGTATGGCAACTGCTCAGCCCAAGTAAGAAACTAGAGTTGTGAACATAGCCCAGTCCATAACGCGAAACCGCCTCCCATCCATTGACTCTGTCTATACCTCCTGTCTTGGGAAAGCATAATCAAAGACCCCTCCCATCCGGGTTATTCTCTTTCCCTACTCGTCTATCGGGCATGAGATACAAAAGTCTGAGATCACGCACTAACAGGTTCAAAAACAGCATCTTCCCCACTGTTACCAAACTCCTGAATGACCCTCTTATGGACTGAACTGATCTCTTCACACATCTTCTCTACTGAGTAGTACTACACTCCATATACTTCACCCATTGCCCGTATTTATGTATTCACATTGTGTATATATCTATGTCCTATGTTCTTTCATGTATGGAACGATCTGTCTGGACTGTACGCAAAATATTTTTCAATGTACCTAGGTAGACGTGACAATAAATCAAATCAAAATCAAATCAATCAAAATCAAATATTATTGGCCCTGAAAAAATAACGTATTCGCTCCGCATACTGATTCCAGTCTTCCAGCCAGCGTCAAAAGCATTTAACCGTTCGAACAGTGGCATAATGGCACATTATTCCAACCTTGATCCAATGGTGCAGCAGTGTCGATAGCTATCCAGGTTTACCCTCATCGCCAGTTTAGTAAGGCCACGAAGGAGTCCACACCGAGTAGTTCAGGCAAACATTGGTTTATTTACAACTAAACTATTTACACATAGGGTGAACCTCAACTAGGTCTCCCTCTGCAGCCAGTGTCCAACTGGCCAGCTTTACATGTGGTCTCCTGTATGTTAAGAGGGCCGCACCCCTTTGTCGGGGGAGTTTGTATTCCGCGAGGGACACGGGGAAGTTAATGGTTCCCACCCCGTAGGCCACCTGTGGGCTATAACACTAAGGGAAAGCATATGGGTGATTATTATTGACTTTTGAATGCATTTGGTATCATATAAGTTTATAAATTTGGTTTGGAATGTGTATTTTGTGGCAGCTTATATTTTTGCCAAAGGATTCTGTGATGATCAGTAAATGTAAGATGTGGGACTGTTGGCAAATGGGGAATTAAGGTTGAGATTACTGGTATCACACTGGATGAGTTCTTCACGAGCTGGCCTGTCAGAAAAGGGTATTCTTTGTTTAGGTTGCCTGCTTTCCCTTCCTCTTATTCCCCAACTGTGCTTTATATAGCAAGTGGCAAAGGCTATCCTCTCAAGATGATGAGATATTGTGCAGCATGTATCAGGATACCACTGACCTCGATCTGCTCTGCTAAGCACTGCAGGGCTCCTCCACAGTGGTCCAGGCAGCAAAAGAGTTGTATCAGCATGTCAATTATTTTCTCTATATTTTAGGTAACATCATTTGCTTCACACATGTGGCCGACATGGTGGTTAGCATTGCTGCTTCACAGTGCCAGGTTCCCGAGTTCAATTCCGACCTTGGGTGACTGTGTGCAATTTGTACGTCCTCCGTGAGATTCTTCCGGGTGCCTCGGTTTCCTCCCACAATCGAAGGAAAAGCTCAGCAGGTCTGGCAGTATATGTGGAGAGAGAAACAAAGTTAAGGTTTTGAGTTCAATAGGACACATCTTTGAAACTGGAGAGAGAAGAATAGTTTTACATTGCTGAAAACGTGGAGATCGTGGAAGGGGTGGGACAGGCTGAGCAAAATAGGTCAGGGATAGGTTGGAGGGCAGGAAAGATTAAATGACAAAGCCGTCACGATAAACAAGACAAAGGGAGTGGTAGTGATCACAAATTGAAGACAGAAACTTTCGTCCAGTGTAAGTATTAATAGCAGAATAAAGGTCTGTGTTGTCTGAAAGCAAAAGCATGAAAAGAAGATAGAGTGGTGTAGAGGTCTGTGTTCTTTATTTGCATTTCCCCTGGATGGTTTCTCGATCTTTACTAAAAATGCACTGACTCTCTG